>NW_026606594.1:600000-1200000 GCF_029890125.1 Rhinichthys klamathensis goyatoka | reverse complement strand
CCCAAAAAGTATTCACTTCTTTCCTGATCACACTTGACTTTAGTTTAATCATACTAAAGGGTTTGACAGTCGCAAATTATGTTACTTTACCACATAGGAACTAATCCAAAAATACAGTCTTTCAGAAAATGCTCACATTGTTCGACAAGGTTCAAAGGTGGAGCTTTTCTCTGCCATTCAATGAACAAAATATCAGGTGCCAATCGATCAATAAACAACATACCTTATATAATATAGTAAAAGCTTTTTTCATTTCAGCTAGTCCTTTGTAAAAAGTATCTTAGCGATGTTGAACACATAATATTGTTAAAGCAGAACATTCAAAGCTCATGACAGCGGCACTAGGATGTAATGAGGAACAAATGGAGCCCTGAATCTGGTTTAAAGCACTCGGGTGAGAATGCTTTTATCAAGGGAAGTGACCTCACTTAAAAAGGACATGATGTCATTACATAAGAATGTAATATGCCACCCTGCCTTGCCTTCATAACATCAGGAAGCATTCTTGTAATTAACGTTACCCCATCTAAAAGGAAATGCCTTGATTAGAGATAATGACATTGACCGTTCTTACCTTGAAATGACAGGAGGACTCGTGGCTGTGGTGGAGAAAGACCATGGATGCAGGTGATACAAAGGACGAGGGGAAGGAACAACTGCACGCTCGTCCCCAAAGACCAAACCCGGAGCGCTCCCGACCTCCCCATGACTGCTGAGGAGACACCCGGACCAGCCCACCTGCAAAGACAAGGTGAAGGAACTGTAAAGGACAAAAGAGTCTTGCTAATGGAAAACTAGATTTCAAAGACTTCAAAATTAATTCATGTTCTTTTATTTTATAAAGTACAATAGGAGTAAGAAATAAATGCACTTTGAAAATAGAGGTGGATTACTAGAATCATATTCTTAATAAAGAAAGATTCTTAATATGTTTAGATATTTTTCTTTTCTAAAGTAAGTATTAATATCTAAACATTCCTGAAGCAAGATACATTTTGATAAGCAGCACTAAGTAAAATGAATCTAGATAAAACGTAAAATGCACAAACTTAACACATATTGTCAAGTTGATACTACCTACTGTATATGTGCAAATCACAAGAATTACATTAGTAAGTTATTATAATTCACCTTGACAAAAAGTCCCAGCTGTAGAAGGACAATTTGGATAACCTTATATAACTCAAATGATGCACATTTTTGTATGAAACAATCAACATGACCATTTTAACATAAAAACAAGCTTTGCATTTCTGCTTTTAAACAGCAAAGTTTTGCTCTATAGACTTCCATTGTAAATGTATCACTGTCCATGCAGTTTTACAAAATATAGGACAATTCTTAATAATCTGTGGTAATTGACACCTTTCTGCAGATTTTGATAATGCTCAACTTGTATTTGAACCCACAACATTCCTTTAAAAGTTCAACATTTGTGACGTTATCCACGTTCCTGGTGAGGAAATGTCTTTGATATAGTGTTAAATCAACAGTGTTTCAAAAGCAGCCAGTTAAAATACATATTTTAACGGTTATATCATACGCTTTTTCCTTAAAGGCATAGTGTATGTCTTCTAGTTAATTAGTCTGAGAAAGTGCCATGACATTGATCCACTTAGTTATGATTTTAGCCAATGCCATATAAACAATGGCTCCTGTCCAACCTGAGTCATTATTTTACCTTTACACAAGGACGTCTTGTACAATGTAATAAGAATGAAATTAGTAGTGGTGCCTCAAAGAAATGGAAGCTTTTTTTTTTTTTTTTACTTCTAGTTCTAACAAAAGAATGAATGGACACTCCCCTGTGTTTCTCTCCTCTCTATTCTATTATGGGACAACAGAAGTTCAATAATACATGGAGAGAAGTTTTGATTTCCTGTGGAAGAACTCTTGCTTCATGCTCCAGGGAGAACAGACAGCTTTCTCTGTCCAGGACACTCTTGGAAAATAAGAATGCATGCAGTTCATAATTATATATTAATAATATGTTTGTTTTGTTGCAGAGAGAGTGCAGAAAGACAAAGAACAGAGTAAGAATAGCAAAGTCTCTCTGCTCATGTCTTATACATGAATCATGTGAAAGATTGATAGGACATCTACAGAGCATGTCTGACTCAGTGAGGTATGAGCACACTGCACAGGGTGTGTTCACAGTCAACAGAAGTGCATGAATACCTGAAAACACCATGCAGGGTGATGTTTAAATGATTTTTTATGGAGTCATCCGCTTTATGGATGATCTTTGTTGTACTATATCTCATTGGGTTTTTCAGCATCTCACGTTTTATGGAGGCCGTGTCTGGTTAAAGTTCAAGTGTTATAGTCAGCTTTTAAGTCAATAATTTTAAGAGAATTTTGAATTTCCCATTTTTAGGGATTTTTTTTATATTAATAATACTATTAAAATATATTGAATTTCTCTATTGAATTTCTCTTATTTAATAGGAGCCTTCTTTTTCAGAAAAAAAGTAGTCTAATGAACAGTGATAAACTCTTCCTGGCCTTAAATATACTTTTGTTTGAGGGTGAACCAAAGTAGCCAGCAGACGGGCATTATGCAAATCTGTTGCATGGTGATATAGCCATGTCTCATATATAATGGCATAATATATAATAATGACAATACTACGAGGCAGGCGTTTTCTGTTGGAGAGATTCACTCTATTTGGCATGGACTTTGTGCTTTGTAACTTTGAAGATTGTTTACATGCACAAACAGCTAAATTACACATTAAAGGAAAGGTAAAATCAAAAAAGCATAATAGGTCCGCCTTCAACCTGTGTGACTTTAGTTATTTGCTGGTAACTCTATCGCCCCCTTACTGACATTTGCTACTGCCACACTACTGAAAGAATATTACCTACACGAAAAAAGGGCCTTTAAAACGGCCAGGCCCAAAATGGGTAAACACTAAGCTTTTAACTGTCTTAGCCACAAACTATTGGTCAGAAACTTTTTAGAAACACTACTAAGTAATTTCTGTCTCAAACAAAGTTTTTTGGCAGAATATGGGAAGTTGTGTGAGGAGTGATGAATCACGGTGAAACACGAGTTGTGTGGTGATCTAGAGCGGTGTCTTCGAAAATCCGCTGAGAAATATAAAAATAAATGCATCTCTAACACAGTTAGAAGCATGGAGGAACAGAGGTGTCATTGTGCGGGGAGTCTATTTATCTGCTGGTATGTGTGAGCTACTTCACTGTGAAAAGTCAATTAATGCATTGGAGTACAGGAGAATATTGCAGAATGCTTCCCACATTTGAAAAGTTGTTATCTATTCTAAAGAGGAATGATCAGATGTTATTTTCCAACAAGACAATGCTCCTGCCCAAATTGCAAAGACAACCAAGTAGTGAGAGCAAGTCCATCAGGCTCATGGTTTGGCCTAGGTCAGAATCCAGATTTGAACCCTATAGTGAGTAGTTGGACTCACATTAAACTCAAACGAACTGGGAGACTTTTTTCAACTACTCATCAACTGTTTGAACTGAGTGGAACGACACTGACTCGTTCTATTCTTCCTGTAAAAAGCTGCCTGCAAGTTGGGGAAGGCTATTCCGTGCTAAGTTACGTTATAGTATTTGTGCAATTCTTGCTAATTTCCTGACCAGTGATTTGTGATTAAAATGGTTAAGACCATTAAAAGACTACTAAATATTTTGCCATTTTTGGCTTGGCCCCTTTTCCTTCTTTTTTTTTTTTGCCCATTTACAACAGGACCGCATGAGTTTGTATGCTTGTGCAGAGCATGTTTGTAAGTGAGAGCGTTTGCCTGAGTGTTTGTGATGGGGATGTTGTTTTGTATGAGTTAGTGCATATTTACAAGTGTGCGTATGTGTATACATGTGCGTATGTTTGCTTGAGCATATGATAAACTGCAGAAGGCTGAAATGTCTTTGGCAGTGAGTATTGGAGAGAAGCTCTTAAACTGGGTGGAGGCTACTGCTCTCTGGACAGTAATGGCTTTCTACTGCTGGTCAGGGCCTGCCAGACATACATACAGCTGCTAAAGTCATCACTGGACCATCATAGATCCGTCACTGGCCTGCCACTGAACATGAGCTGATGTTCAAGCTTCTATGATCACAACCCTTAAATGAGACATAATCCCTCATTATGTATGTGCCTAATGAACAGGTCCCGTCAAGGCCTTGATATGAACTGCAGCAAAGATTTATACGGCTTTTCAGTAAATTTCATCAATGCTGAATGCTTCTTTAATGTCTCACTATGTATCACTCCGCAGTCTCTCTCTCTCTTTTCATAACAAGTTAGAATAGCTACTTGCCACCATCTGATGACTTAACCATTAACTACCAACTGTAGTAAAAATGGCCCTGGAGCGAAAAAGGACTAACTTTAATGGTGAGCATAAAACATTTGATAGATGTCTAGAATTTGAGTCTCCAGTTACAGCAAGAGGATGAAAGCATCACTTGGAAAAACAAATCGGTATCACAAAAAGCTGGATGAGTAAGACATCAAATTGTTTCTAAATATTGAATTGAGAACTAGATCATTGAGAAATTAACTTAATTGCATATTAATAATAATACAGTATAAAAATATAATCTAATTTAATAAGAAAGTTAATCACTTCATTTCTTGTTGGTTGTCGCTTGTTATGTTGCAGCTGGTTGGGTCAAAAAGGACATTTTGGCTTCACTGTATCATAGGACAGTGTGTGAGTATCAAACTTTAAGGTAGTGCCTCTCTCATTTCTGGAGAAAATGTGAAGTCTATGACATCTGGCAGACTAATTGTTTCAAACCGTTTCACTGACACTTCCAGATTCCTAATGAGTTCTGTCATGAGGTGATTTCTGACTGGCTTTTAACCACAACACTAAAGCTGGATCGCAGTGTCATCTGAGAAACTCAAACGTCTGTCAAAGCTGTCATAATGCGCATTCATGCCGCTTCAGCTGAGAGCACAGCAGCCTGGAAACGTATTACGAGCGGTTTATCTTCAAGCTTATCGTCTTCTGTTTGTCATGGCTATCTGCGTAATGAGTTTTTCATCTTTCTCCTTATGAAAGTGTCAGTCAAAACCAATTATTGCTCACTAGAAATATGACAGCCGACTTCAACTAAGAACTGGCTCATCTAATATAGGTTAAACAGCTGGAAGGAAATTAAGTGTCTTTTGTGATGTTTTAAAACAAGGATATGTAAACAGCATTATACAGTATGAATGTTATGTTTCTAGATTTTAGTGGTACTTGCCTGTAAATGCTAAGATGCTAAGGTGGTGTTGGTGGTTGATGTAAGGTGCTATGTGGTTTCTAGGTGTTTCACTAGCGTTTGTTATATTTAGGTCTCTATACTGTATACACTGTAAAAAGTGATTACTTAATTTTAAGAAAATGGGTTTCCTCACTTTTTTTAAATTAGTCAACTAATCACTTTGTACAGTGTATATGGCTTGGGTCCCTCTTTTAAATTAATTAAATGAGAATTTGTTCACCCATCAGGTGAAACTTATCCACACTCTTAAGGTGTGTTCACATTTACCTCGTTCACATTTTCACAGAAATCCAGTCATTTCAAAAGAATCTACGCAATCTGAAAATTCATGTGAGGGCGAATAATTTCCCATCGCAGATGTCGCAATGTGATTAAGTTGGTCGCGCAGATTCGCTGTGTTGACCAACAGAAAGCTGATTGGTTTGAAAGTGACTTCTATGTGAGCTTCTATCACTACACTATTGACAATAGATAAACTTTGTTTGCCCAAAATGTGATTTTGCGTTTCGCTACTACATGATCAGGGGTTAAAGTGGGCCGGAACGTTCCGGCACCTCAGATAAATCAATAAATAAATAGATTCATTAATATCAATGATAGCGCAATGGTAGGCTATTGTTAAAAAAAAATGTCGCGTGCACCATCAAATTGCAGCCATCCTGGTGCTGCTTCTAAAAGATATTTCTTGGATATTTCTTATCCATTTTTTTGGCCTTCAAAAGTCTTAAATTGCACATATGTAGGTCTTTAACATAGTATCGTCATCATATCAGTGTAGATGTAGATGGACCAAAATAAAACCATTGAAATATAAAGTATAAGTATTGTGATACGTGGTGCCACAGTGACACTCCTGTCCCAAAAAGTATTGCTATACCACGATACTCAATATGTTGTCCTACGGTGAGTCATTTTCCCCTGTTGCACCTACGCAAAGTTTGAGGGTTCCCCTACCTGCCAAATCCCACTTTAACCACTGCACATGAGGTACATATCACAAACAGTACTGGACAATAATGTGCCAAAGTTGAATACCTTAAGGTTAGAGGTTCAAATCTTTCATGAAATAGAAAACATCAAACCAAATATTATGTTTTACACAAGTGTTTCCCTAATTTGATGCAGAGAAAATGTATTCTGGAAGCCTATTGTGTAAAATGTGTGTGTTGCCCATCACCGTACCACACCCTGTCATTCACCAGCTCGCACACGCAATTCCAACCATGCACACACTACCACAATGTGACAACAATACAAATCCCCATTCAATATTGCATTTTGTATTGGACCAAATCTCAGATACTATCTTTAGGGCATACTTATAAAATAATAACATCACTGTCTTAGTCTCAAACTCCCTAGACTCATTCACACTCACTGCTGTCCTGTCTGTGAGACACACAGCACACATTCCCCCGACGTCTCTACCAATATAAAAAAAGCTCAACACGCACAAAATAATATATCAACTGAGTAATGAAAGAGTGTTCTTCAAGATACTTAATAGTCAAGAAAATTACTAAACATGACATTAGATTTTGTTCAAAAATACATGTATCAAATATGGTTGAATGCAAAAATTTCACCTTTTGAAACAGGGAAAACACTTAAATATAGCAATTTTCTTACAATCAAGCAAAATTATGATTTTTTTTTTTTTAAAGCCAATGGGGGAAAAACATACTAGCAAAGTCCATTTCAGTTAATATCATTAACATATTAATGAATCTTAAAACTAGACAGAAATTATGCTATTTAAACTTTTTGGCACACCATCAGGTAAAATAATTGCTCATAATGTTTCTTGAATAAAACAAAAAAAGGAGGATTCATATTAACAAAGATTGGATATAATAATTAAGACGTGTATATTTCTAAAATAAGCATTTTTTTTTAATATAGATGCTTGTCTCAGTGACTGAAGCATGTATAAGGTCTTGATATCTTGTCTCTGGTGGGCGTCTGCACCTGTTAGCCTGAGCCTGGCGTCCCCCCCAAATCTCCCCCAAACGGGACTCACCTTCTGAGGCTTCCCAGCCGGACTGTCCTCACTGAGCAGAGAGTGGGTGAATGCTATAGTCACAGACGTAGTGAAGAAACACAGCGTTGCGTGGACTTCCCCAGCGAGAGTGAAGAGAGGTGTTATTCCAACCGGCTGACTGTGGGACAGGGAAGAGAGAGGTTGAGAAGATTGAGAGAGGTAAAGAGAGTGAGAGAGAAGGGTGGACTGGTTTCCTATTACACTCCTCTCCTCTCGAGCCCCCCCTCCTCTTTTCTTTTCCCTCCTCTCTCTCTCTCTCCCTCTCTCTCTCTCTCTCTCCTCTCTCTCTCTCTCTCTCTCTCTCTCTCTCTCTCTCTCTCTCTCTCTCTCTCTCTCTCTCTCTCTCTCTCTCTCTCTCTCTACGAGTAACTGAACAGATATTCCAGACCTCTGAGTTTCACTTTGCCTGTGCAGTGAGCACTAGTGTCCAGAGTCAGATTCTGCTTATTGAAGCCCATTTAGATCTAGCACTAAATCTATCTCTTTAGATCTACCATGACTGGATGCAGAAGTTACTTAATTTACATTACCATAAAATGACAACAAGGGACAGAAATATTTTCCTTAATTCACAGACTACTCTAAATCCAGCTGCCATTTTTACCAATTAAAATATCAAAGTTAATGTAAATATATATTAAATGCACATGCACTACTGTAATTTCAAAAGTTTGGGGTCGGCTAGATTTTTTAAATGTTTTTTGTTTTTTTTCAAAGAAGTTTTGCTCACCAAGGCTACATTTATTTGATCGAAATTACAGTAAAAACAGTGATATTGTGATATATTAAAATAGAATACGGTTAATTTGAATTTGTAATAATATTTTAAATTGTTATTTTTTTATTTATATTTAAAATGTATATTTAAAAATGTATTCTTGTGATGGCATATATATATATATATATACACTACCGTTCAAAATTTTGGGGTCAGTGAGAATTTTATTTTTATTTTTTGGAGGAAAGAAATCAATACTTTTATTTATCAAGGACAGTAAAGACATTTATAATGTTACAAAATATTCTATTTCAAACAAATGCTGTTCTTTTGAACTTCCTATTCATCAAAGAATCCTAAAAACAAAACAAAAAAACTGTACAACTGACAGACCAACAACTGTTTCAACATTGATAATAATAATAAATGTTTCTTGAGCATCAAATCCTCATATTATACTGATTTGTGAAGGATCATTTGACACTGAAGACACTGACACTGGTGATGCTGAAAATTCAGCTTTGATCACAGGAATAAATTACACTTTACTATATATTCACACAGAAAACAGATTTACACTGGAATAATATTTAATAATATAACTGATTTTTGTTGTATTTTTAATCAAATAAGCGCAGCCATGGTTAGCAGAAGATAATTCTTTTAAAAGTATTTAAAATCGTACCGACCCCAAACTTTTGAACGGTAGTGTATATATATATATATATGTGTGATGTGTGTGTGTGTGTGTGTGTGTGTGTGTGTGTAGGACCACCAGATCATGGTCATGGCCATCACAATCTCCAGACCTGAACCCCATTGAAAACCTCTGGAATGTGATCAAGAGGAAGATGGAAGGCCACAAGCCATCAAACAAAGAATTGTTGTGCCAGGAGTGGCATAAAGTCACTAAAGTACCAAAAATACCAAATACTTTCATGACTTTAAAGGCCCTTATTTTTTTAATACAGCTTTCCTGAATGCTCCTCTGCGTAGGAAAGTGTTTTCCCCTAACAAAATAAAATAATCTATAGATAATTTAAAGTCAGCTGGTTATTATCATAAAATGAACCCCAACAGGGTTTTCGGGAAGCCTATTATTTTGCTGTCCTAACTGGACACACAATTATATGGTTAGTAGCTTTTTATTATTTGCATTTAGAATTTCGCATCCCCGCTGTCTATGGCTATCAGAACAGACCTGTGGAGAGTTGGGGCCCACTAGTTGATAACCACCGGATTAAACTATCATCCTGACGTTAATAAAAAGCCCAATAAATCAACAGAGAAATGTCTCCATACACACTTCCACAGCCCAGATTAAATGTTATTTCTATCCAAGATTCCAGTTGCAAAGGGAGTGCAGGGAGCTGGACGCTCTGGAGCCAATTTCCAAACCACACTGTGCAGACTTCAGCAAGGAAAGTCAGAATTGCCCTCACCACCGCAATTCCACTGCCAAGTTATTAATTACAGATGGTGAAAGCTGGATCTGTATCACGTGAATGATAGCCAAATGTTCAATGGAATTGCGAAGAGCCCATATACAGTACTCCAAATTAAATGCGCAGTACAGTGGCCCAAAAAAGTTTGACACCTAAGCCACTTAAAAATGTTTCTTATTGTTTTGCTTACTTGCTTTAAAATAAATGCCACTTGGTTTAAAATGTTGTCTAATGCAATAACTTTCATGATTTTTAACCGTGAAATTATTCTTAATACCTTTAATAGATAATAGTAGACATGGAGCATGTGCAGTCAAAACAAGCAAGAAGATGCTACGTTTGTCTAACGATAAAGCACACATGCGGTGCAAATGGACGATCGATTAGAAAAAGAAAAGTGCCATATCTTGTAATCCTTTTACCAAAAAAATCTTCAGTTGTCTCTTGGGGAGCATAAGGAACATCTGTTGATCAATTTTTTCTAAAAAGATAACAAGTTAGTGTACTAGAACTATTTGTGATTTATACACTTCCCCTACTAAATAATGAATAAAAGAATGAAATTAAATGCTATTTAAATACTAATTTAAAAAATCATTTTCTTAAAAAGTATTTATATATTAGAAATAATCATATTTACTTGAATATGTGAAAATGTGATTTGATTTAGTGGAGAACAAAAAATGTAACACTTCTAAAAATAAAAAAAAGTTGAAAAACTATTGTTTTCCCTAAAGAATACGAATACAATTTTTTTTATATTATTTGTTTGTTTATGTTATTATATATATAATATCCCAAGAGAACAAAGAAAATAAAAAATTTAATTACATTTCTTTCTGAAAGTAAATATGTATTTTAAAAATAAAAATATTGTTTTTGTTTGTTTTGTTTTATCTCTTTTTTCGTTTTTGTTTTCTTTGCATATTATATATGTACAATAGCCTTATTTATTTATTTTTTTGTTTAGTAGGGGAACAGATTATAAATAAATTGATTTAAATTGCAGTAGGCAAACCTCTATTGTAAAATATCTGCATTGTTTAGCAGTTGTGTGGTCACTGATGTGAGAAAGGGCTTCCTGTGGTTGTGTGTTGTAATTACACGTTATTATATTGCTGTGTTGTAATTACAGTCTGAAGTTAGATACTCTCAACAGGTCTCAGGTTGCTGCCGCTTTATAGCTTCAGTTTAAATAAGCAGTCTGTCTGGCTTGCAGTGCCTCGACAATAAGACTAGCCGAAACCAATTGTGTGTATTTGAGTGTGTGTGTGTGGGGACAGCGGGAAATAATTAGCTCTTCTCTGACTCTTGAAGTGATTTACAGCTTTCCGGTGAAATGCTCAGAAAGAAAGTTAATTTGGCTGTAAACACACACACACACACATCGCATTACAAACTGTCATGATTCTGCCCTCGTGTCCTTGATTTTCTAGTCTTGAGGCAGGATCATGACAGAATCATGTTTTGTGTGCAAGCACATGGTCTTGTGTTTTGAGCCATGTGCTTGTGTTGTCTCGTTACGTTACCCCGCCCCCTTGTTATCCTCGTCTCGTCATTAGTGTCTAGTCAGTTTCACCTGTCCTTGTCTAGTCAGCTTCACCTGTCTTTGTCATTAGTGTCTCCCTATTTTATCCCCTTGTGTTTCACTGTCTCTTGTCGGTTCATTGCCATATGTTACTTGTGAGTACCCTGTGAAAGTCTTGTCATTGAAAGTCATTTTGAAAGTCTAGTCTTTGTTAGTTTCTCTCGATGTGTTGTTTGTTTTCTAGAATTTTGTCAGTGTCGTTGTCTAGTTAGTCACCATAGTTCTGTCTTGTTTTGCCCCCTCGTGGGCTTTATTTTCCCCTGTTTTTCTGTCATAATAAACGTTGTGTAATTGTCTACCGTCTGCGTTTGGGTTCTTCTGCTATCATCATAACAGAATGAACCGACCAACAAAGAACCCAGCAGACAGTATGACCTCCCAACTCCAGTTCCAAACAGAGTTCCGTGAGCGATGCTGGTTGTCCGCACCAACCAACGGAGAACGGGTCATTTGCCCTATCCCGTCCCAGGGTGAGCAGATCATGAGGGATTATGCCCGCCTCTGGGATCTTTTTTCCCGGGAGGTTCCGCAGGCTTCTTCCTCGGGCTCTCCACCTTCTGCCTGCCTGCCAGCTATTCCCGAGGGTCGAATGATAGGCGTCGTGACACTTGGGGATCAGGCTGGCGCCCTCACGACTCCTGGCACTTCATCTACCCCCTTCCGTCTTCGAAGGAAAAGAGGGAGGCGAACCTCGTGGGACTCTCCTTCAGAGTCCTCAGCGTCGGAGTCTATCCTGCCAGAGATAACCCCTTCTTCGCCCGACACAGTTACCGCCGTGCTTCCCCAACCCGTCTCCGCTCCGGTGATGGTCGCTGCTTCTCGACCTAGGAGAAAGAGGAGGAAGAGGGGAGCCTCCCGTTCTTCGCCTGCTGCAGTCCCAGAGCCCGCTGCAGTCCCAGAGCCCGCTGCAGTCCCAGAGCCCGCTGCAGTCCCAGAGCCCACGGCAGACAGCGGTTCTGATTTGAGCGCTTCATCTGAGTCTGTTTTCATGTGTGCCGAGTCTGATTCTGTGAGTTCGGTTCCCGCTCCACAGCCGTCTGCTACGTCCCCTGTTATGTGTTCTGTTCCTTTTCCCGCTGTTTCCCCAGTCAGAAGTCTTGTCTCGCCACCCTCAGCTTCCCCTGTCGTGATTCCCTCTCCGTCGTCCACTGTTCCTCCTGTCCCTAATCAACCCCGGACTGTTTCCTCCAAGACTCCTCATGTGTCCCGACCCAAACCTGCCCGGAATCCTCGTCCCAAGCCCCCATCCCGTGGACCTAAGACCCCCAGCACACCCATCCACCCTGGACCACCCCCCATGAACTCTGTGTTTCCTCCGCCACCTCTTCCTTGTTTGTTATTTTTATTGTTTCATCCGAACCCTGCTGTTGTGTTTTCGTGTTTGCCACTACTGTTATTTGTCATGTTTTGTTGGTTTGTGTCTGTTTCCCAGTCTGTCATGTCTCGTGTTTGATGTCCTCTTTTGGAGCGTCTGGTAGCCGCTCCTTAAGGTGGGGGTTCTGTCATGATTCTGCCCTCGTGTCCTTGATTTTCTAGTCTTGAGGCAGGATCATGACAGAATCATGTTTTGTGTGCAAGCACATGGTCTTGTGTTTTGAGCCATGTGCTTGTGTTGTCTCGTTACGTTACCCCGCCCCCTTGTTATCCTCGTCTCGTCATTAGTGTCTAGTCAGTTTCACCTGTCCTTGTCTAGTCAGCTTCACCTGTCTTTGTCATTAGTGTCTCCCTATTTTATCCCCTTGTGTTTCACTGTCTCTTGTCGGTTCATTGCCATATGTTACTTGTGAGTACCCTGTGAAAGTCTTGTCATTGAAAGTCATTTTGAAAGTCTAGTCTTTGTTAGTTTCTCTCGATGTGTTGTTTGTTTTCTAGAATTTTGTCAGTGTCGTTGTCTAGTTAGTCACCATAGTTCTGTCTTGTTTTGCCCCCTCGTGGGCTTTATTTTCCCCTGTTTTTCTGTCATAATAAACGTTGTGTAATTGTCTACCGTCTGCGTTTGGGTTCTTCTGCTATCATCATAACACAAACAACAGCACAAATCAGAAATAGTAAATTACAAAGTATCTCATACAATATCTAAGGCATAAATCTGCAAAAACACACACAAATGTGACTTGATGAGATGCTTGATCATGAAGACTGGTAGGTTGTGATTGTAAAACTCAGTGTCTGCTTTGGGAAAAATTACTCACAGAACGTTTGCCTAAAACGGGTGGTCATTGACTGCCAAAATAGCTCTTTGGCTGAAGGAATGTTTCTGGCATATTAAGGAGATTATTTTAATGAAAGGAAAATAATACATTGTAAATGGAGATAAAATCTGACTCACACAGCAGAGAAGTGCTGCATTTGCTTTTGTCCACTTGTGTCTGTGTGCTTCCTTGCGTCCTTACAGATGTTTAGCATTTGTCACACTAATGTTAAGTGGCTCATACATAATCTGAGGTCAGAGGTGGCTTAAACTCTGCATTAGTAATGGTCATCATAAACAGACACACATGCTAATGTAAGGACAGTCTGCACAGACCACCCCCTCCAATGCAAAACGTTATTTGTAAGGACAGAACAAGTGGAGTAAAGTAGGACATTTTTTTTGAGTTTGGGAATGAAAGACTTAAACGTGTAGCCTGGTGTGATCAGTGCTGCCCCGACAGGTTTGCTCGTGTATTTAAGATGGTTTAAGCCAGTTCTAGTAATTACCAGAAAATAATTTAGACTTTTCCCTCAGTTTTTAAAAACAAGCAAAAACTTGTTTACAGTAATGCACTATAAACATAAAATGAAACTTTCGAAAATATAGCCACAAGAGTTCAACATTACGTCTTAACATGAGAATAGTGTGATACAATTGCTTTCTAAGTTCTATCCAATTTGCTCCTGGCATGACTGTAAAATCTGAAAGGTCGAAACTATTCACATGGAGATGAGTTTCTTAAACTTGAGCTCTTAAATCCCTGTTGATGAAAAGCTAAAAATATAAACATTAAAATGTACCATTAAAATAAATACAAAAAATGTCAAATCAAATCCAAATGAAACAAACCTTATTGGTTTACTTGCATGTCATATGACCATTAACTGACATCAGAAAACCGGAATGACAACCGTGCCTTGAACATTAATGTTGTTAAATTACTATAAATTATTTAGACAACTTTACAGCTCAAATATGGACATATTGATAACTAAACTTTAACTAAAATATAAGCTTCACATATTGACAGAACATTCTTGCCCCGTAGACTTCCATTGTTAATTTCTTAAACCAAAATTATTTTTTGTTATCATCAAAATCTGGAGCTTGAATCCAGTATTGGATAGCCCTCTTGGTAAATCTGCACCCCTCTATTCAAAGCATCAAATAATGCCTTTTTCACCCTGCATGCTCCAGGGAAATCCACCAGCTTCACCTCCAGTCACCCAGCACGGCCCTTTGTAGCTCTCCTCGGTAAAAGTTCCTCAGTTCTAGTAAAGTTCTTTGAGCAAGTCACTTCTAAGCACCAGATCTGCTGATTGATAGCCTTGCATGTTCGCTGATGACTCTGACTAGAAACACATTGTTCCCTGAAAGGCCAGGGGACCTAGCTTTAGCATATCTAGCGTAGCTGTGGCCGGGTCTGGAACCTGGGAAGCAAAGCTTGGATAAACAAAGTAGAAAAGGTGAATAATGAGAGTGCTAAGTAGCAATACAGTGTGCAGAGCCACTGAAATATTTGGTCAATGAGCTTCAAATTTGGATAATTGTCAAAGAAACGGCACTTTGGTTGGCCACCAACTAGACAACGCTGGTATTCACGGCTGAGGGATGGTAGTCATGCTTCAAGCAATGAGAGTTCCTCTTCTCTGAAAGTCATGCTAAATCAAGTTGCTAATACCTCAGAGAACATACAGACCTGTAGGTTTAGCCGTCGCAGTTGTAAAGGGCTTGAGTGAGATTTCCATTGACACTTGTTTCTTGAAGAATGAGGCCGTTCAGACTTGGTGATTGATTTCAAGGCTCTTGTGTTTGATTGGAAATGACTCGGAGTTTAGAATATTTCCATATCTAAGGGATATCGACAGCACTTGATTTTAGGAGTTATCCAAAGGATTGGGCGAAAGTGTGTGAGCTAGCGACGAGGAGGAAAACAGACAAAGTCAGCTTTATACCAGAGCTGCGTGATCTTGATCTAACAAGATTAGCTCATCCTGACTCACTCAGCAACCATTTCTCCCTGAGTGCATGTCGTTGTGTCAGAATCGTTCGGTTTCTTTCCCGAACGGTATCCCAAAATAGACAACTACACATGGACCCAATGACTAGACAAGCGCAGCGGTGCAAGTGGTGAGAGCATCAAAAGATGAAACGAAATCTGTTTATAGTGCTGGGGATTATATGCTATTATATTTAATTTAGATTTCAGTTTGTTGTGTCTGGGTTAACAAATAATTAAATCGACACCGTACTTATACATTACGTTTTCAAAGGGTAATAAAGTTACCTATGTGAAGTACACTTTAAAAAGATTACTTATGAAAATAATATACATTAAAAGAATATACTGAAGTCGTAACTGAATGTAACATTTTCAGACACTTAATTGCATGTTTAATACAATTGAACTTCAGAGTATTTTTGACCCTCTTAAGTGAGACTTAAGTACATCTTTATATGTAGTTTCATAATTACTTTGGTTGTTTTCAAAATATGGTTGGAGTGTGTATATAGCCAAATGTACTGACTAGGATTTATAGTATACTAAAATATACTGTAATGTCAATTTAAAAATTGTAAAGAAAAAAGGGGTTTTAAATATATTGTGTAAATTCATGTATTCATGTCGTTGTCGTTGTGATTAATTTGTAATTACACGTTGTGATTAATTTGTAATTACACTTTAATGTTGAAGTTGCAATTTGTTATATTTAAAATATATTAACTTAGTACATTTTCTGATCTCGTTCTCATCTCGTTTTCCATGCAAGCAGTAATTCAGTCTGATTGTAGTCGAACTGAGACATTGTGAAGCTCTCTGAATCCTCTTTGTTTTACTAATAAAAGACAAATCCCATCTATTTCCGTAAAATACATATAATCACACAATATATTTAATAACTTCCATTCCCCTATTGCTCAGTGGGAGTATGGATAAATTAATTTTGGCCCCTACAGCTAATTTTAATACTGACATATTTCATAAAGCAGACGGCCAAAGACTTGCTCTCATGATTAAATAATCACTGGATTTTAAATCATTTCAGACTTGCATTAAAGTTAATATCCCTTGCATTTCAGGTCTTTACCTTTATAAAGAATACGCTCATGGAAAGATCCCCTGGACAGATCATATTTCCTGCACTTTAAAGAGCACCGCTATTTTGATTCATGGCGTAATTTGGGCTGAAAGGCAGCAAGGGTGTAAGTCTCAGAAGTTATTGTGTATGTCTTTTGTCCTTTGACATGAATTAATTTATATAAACAATCTCATTTTTTTTAAGGCTGTCACTTTAATGTGTTATTTTACTGCAACTACAGGTGGGCATTGTTTTGTTTTGCTTTGCAGTCAGAGTAAAGGCAGGTGTACACTGTGCGAGTTTGGACACTCGGGAGGTTTGCGAGCCATTGCACACGTTACGACTCAGTTACCCTGATAATCGTGTCAAAGCAGCTGGTACAGTATTACACGCGAGCTGGCGGCAAACACATGAGCTTTTGTCTCTAAACACGGAGACTGGAGCTCTCAATGTTGCTGCTATAGCTTTGGATAGAAAAAAAGAGTATGCAAAGGATTTGGTGAAAAGCAGAGAAGATCACATCCATTCCTTTAAACAAAAACAACTAGAGAGTGTATTTCAGTGTTGCAGCCACTGGGATATGATAATATAGATCTAGCCTATGTGATGTGGTTGTGTATGATTTAGCAATAGGGGACAGCCTATACACTGGTCATAGTCGGGCCGACTCCCAGAATTTTTTTAAACATGTTTAAAAATGATCGGGAGGTGCTCGTAACATGCCTGGCTCTGCTCGTAATTCCTTTCGCCTGCGAGCTCGTATGACAGCAAAAATCGCCTGGCTTAAGAGAGACAAAAGTGAGACACATGTTGAAGACTTACATAACACAACATACTTGACAACATTTGAGCTTTTAGAGGACAATAGCCTCCCTTCATTTTCTAATAGTCTTTGGCACTTTCCGTCTTCCTCTCACTCTCCAGCACTAAAGGAGCCTCATTCAGAGCAGACACACATCTGCGGGACATCACAAGATAGATAGAATTATCTACTAAAAGAGTTATGCAAATTAGGAACACGAAGACCCATTGGAGTGAGTGACGGAGAAGAAAGAGCGCCTCTCTCTTCCTGTCAACAAATTATGTGCACAGATAAATTTGCATTTGCATTCTGTCGTTGAAGGATAGTTCACCCACAAATAGATATTTTGTCATTTACTCAAGCTCATGTCATTCCAAACCCATATGATTTTCTTTCTGCAGGGGAATGTTTATGCTGTTCTATTTTTCAAGTGAATGAACAGCGTCATTAAAGCGATTCATACAACTTCCGCACTATATATTCCAAGTCTGCTGATGTCATACGATAGTTTTGTGTGAGGAGCATTCCGAAATTTTCATTTTTAGAGCTTATCAGTCCCAAGGCACTATGTGACCATTTGCATTATATGGAAAAGAGCAGCATGAACATTCTTCAAAACATCTTTTTTTTTAATGTTCCATGGCTGAAAGAAAGTTATAGAGATTTGGAACAACATGTTAAATGAGGATGGAATGGTAAACTTGAATAATACCAATTAAACTCACTGTCTGTAGGTGAACCAATGCTTGCAGATGAGGATGATTTGGTAATATATAACTTTACATAGCACAGCAAAATCAATGTGACATACTGCAGAACATGCTCTCTGCCCTGGTGCCTCCAGAACGCCTGTAAACAATCACTTTCTTCATGGTCTGTCTGCTCTCTGAGTCTCTGTTGGACTGGATCCAACAACCTCACCTGAAAGGAAATCAGACAGGACAGAAAAAAGGGAATATTGGTCCATCGGCATTTCACGGTATTGTTTGACTCGCTGGTAGACAGGTGGAACCTACAGCAAGTGAAAACAGATGAACATACCAAGCAAACACCCTAAGAATGCATACATTGCATTGGGATGAGAGAAAGTGAACGTTTTTAGACAGTGAAAACAAAAACAACGCTGTTGAGGTCCACCCTCAAACTCGGGTTTTCACCAACCTGCTTGACCTCTCTTGAAGGGGTCACAGCTTAGTTTCTATACATTCTGATGACTGTCACAGACCTCCCTCAATGTGGATAACTCTGAAACAAGCGTGATGAATTAGACTTGTTAAGACCATGGAGCACCAGGTTCAACATTCCCTTCAAGGATTCATCCATCAAAATTAGTCCTCCTATTGCATTTGGACAGGCCTAGTGTGATTTTGCCAAGTAGGACATGTTCTTGTATTCACAACATTTCAATTGAACGATCAGATTTTAAGGTTGCAACTTCAGCTACATTCCTGGGTCAATGACATAGAATAGTGTCCATGATAAAGAAAAATCTAGTTTTAAGATTTTCACCATTGGATAAGATTACCCGACTACGAGTGGTTAGACATTATTTTAAGGTGTCCGTGTTACTGTGTAATTATACATTTAGTAATAGTAATCAACTAGTACTTACTATAGTGTTAGGATTATGGTGTATAGGGTTAGTTGGATTCAATTATGTACATTTTATAGTAATTACTATAGTAACTTCATGTAACGTGTAACAAGGAAACTGTACAATAGTGTTGCCGATTACCATTTGGTAAATTGTGGAGGCTTGATCTTTTCATTACAGTGTTTTCATTTAATTGCCATTGCAGATCGCTTCTAGTATCTTGAAGAGCTCAAAAGAATTTAATTTGCTTGTGTTAATGGAATACTTCTTATTGAGTGCAATTGTGACCCTCTCTTTTAATGACAAAGTCTATGGCTCGATACATAATTCCTCCATCTAGGCAGCTGGTGTCAATAGATCTTGTCCTGTGGTCATTCTCTTTTAGAAACATTGCTGTTAGCTGCTGTGGATGGTCATGATTCCCCTATTGAGCCTGAGGAAAGGTTATAGGTCAGCTGTCCATCTCAATTGTCAGTCTCTCCTCGACCTCTAGGGAAATAAGGTAATGAAGAATAGTCATCTGGTCAACTGAGCAGCCTACTCTTGATCAAACTAACATAGATTTCAATTGGCAGTGTCAGAACAGATATGGTACTAAGCAAGCGAAACTTGAAATGCAACCAAATGTGCCCCATTCTATTATTAAATTAAAAACTATTTCACTCAGAAATGTAAAATCTGCGTTTTTTTACTCAAACTTTATGGCTTTCTTTTGTCTGTGGAACAAAATAATTGGCATTTTGATACAACCTCATACAATGTTCATACAAGTTTCTTTTTTTCTGTTGAACACAAAAGAAAATATTTTGAAAAATGTTTGTAACCAGAAAAAAATATACTATGGTTACCAAGATTCTTCAAAATATCTTCTTTTGTGTTCAACAGAAACTCATACAGGTTTGGAACAACATAAGGGTGAATAAATGATGACAGAATTTCCATTTTTGGGTGAACCATCCCTTTATGAAGTTCTTTGAACAGATCACAGAGTCATTGAATTGAACTTCGGACATTCTAATAAATTCTAATAGCTTCTAATAGATATTTCAATTGAATAACGAATAAACGAATCAACTGGTTCACTGTTAGTTTTTGCTTGCTTGTTTATAGCAAATATAGCTATATAGGACTACCAGAAAAGGGTATTTTATTATTATTTCACATGATTTTTGGCGAGTTGACTCATGTCATTATTTTTATATTTGACAAAGGTCACCTCGTCCAAAATCAGTATTTACCCCCTGCGTAAGGCCTGATTTGATCTCTCACTGCCCAAATGAGCACTATTGCCATTAAACCATGTCTCCAACAACATTTTACATCAAATTGGCCTTTAAAGAGGTGCTTTTCTACATTTTAAACATTCTTTAGTGTGTAATGTTCCTGTTTGAGTATGAAAAAGTCTGCAAAGTTATGAAGGAAAGTCCACTCTAAAGGGAGTTATTCTCTATATCAGTAAGCACTGATTTTGAACTCCTTCAAACGCCTCGATTGTAGTCTTGAGTTTTATTCCGGGAACTAGCGCATCACAATATTCCTGATTTAAATAATTCCCGCCTAAGGCATACGCAAAAAAAAAAAGGTGCGACCTGGTTTAGTTGTTTTAGTAGTTTGCTGAAACTTGTGGTTATGGTATGGTCATTTCCCAAACATTCTCGAATAACTTGACCAGTCACAACATACAGATCCAGCCGACCAATCAGATCACATTGTGCTTTTAAAAAAAAGACTTCATAGAGATTGAAAATAACTGACAGACTGGGAAGAGTGGTGCTACAACAACGTTAAATAATGTGTGTTTTTTAACATTCAAGCATGAACACCTATTCTGGTAGACCCCAAAAACTAAATCAAGACTTTGCAAAGGGGCATAATTTGGCCTTTAAAGTACGAAAGTCTGAAATTAACAATGCACGAATCATCAGATGCTGAAAGAAAACTAAATACGACAAGGTAACTACCACATGGTTACCAAAGCTGGCTGTCTCAAAACACATGAGACTGTTTTCCCCAGAATTCACAACATGTGAAGGACTCTTTGACAGTCATAGTAAATTCGGTCATGTATGCTGACTGAGGGCCTGTCTCGAGTCAGTTTCCATTAGCATCCATTCATCATGGGCGGGAGCACCGACCCTGTTTGCCCTGGTGACTACCTGCCTTCTGACAGATGTTCCAGAAGCCAAGTCCTGCATGACAAATGCTGGCCTTTCTGTCGGGGTCAAAGGACAAAGCGTATCACTTACCTCTCCAGCCATTGAATGCAGATGCATGATGTGACATTATTCAGTCCCTGGGACCTCATGCGACTCTGAGGGAGGGAGAACCGTCCCTCGTGGAATAATTGATATACCTCAGAAACCACATTCGGTATTCGTGCAGCAACCCTTTTGACCTTAATGAAACTTCCTACACCCAACCAAACTATCCCCTGGATGGCTACTAAAATCCCAACGTCCCCTTGACACCTATACCAAGTTCACTCACCTGTGGTTAAGAAACCAGGGCAGGATGTCTGCTGCTGCTGGTTCTCCTGAGGGACGACCAGGTCAAGGCTGCATTGTACGGTGGCCTAAAGTTCACCCAACCCAACTGTGTATTCATTTCACTGGGAAACACACAGACAGATGTCCAGATGAAAAGCATATATTGTTCGATAATCAATGGATTGCTTGATTCTGATTGGTCAGTTGTGATATTCTGTGGTCAAATATTTTTGTATTATGACACTAAACTGTATAACTCACCATTGTCCCAAGCAAACAAACTCTCATAACACGCCTCTCATAATTTGTTGCTGACTGTACATTATCGTACATTGTGGATACAAGTATTCTCAGACCTGACAAAATCATTTTTCTACTGTATAATTAGTAGCATGTTATTTTAGATTGTCCAGCTTTTTGAAGTACAACGTTATTGGATAATCACGGGTCTATGATGCTTCTTTTACCAGTAGCTGCTGAGCAGAGCAAATTCTGCCTCTGGACAATGTTGCCAGATGCTCTGCTTACAAATATGTTAGACTTATTTTCCACTTCGAGTCATTATGGGTTCAGTTTCCTATATCATTATTCAGTAAATACTCCCTAAAGAAAGTCTGACTTCAGGAAGTCAGCGCTTCAGGAAGTGACTCCCACTGAAAGTGCTCTAACGTTTAACTAATATTGTGATGGCCTCATCTGAAAATTGAATTGTATTGCTGCTATAAATTTCCTCTACCCTGGAAAAAGACCCTGTAAGACTGAACAATCAATAACAATGCACTCAACTTGTGACTTTGTTTTTGTAATTAAGAGTAGGGCAGCATGCATTATTCCCTTGCATACTGGGTAAATTAACGTGGGACAACGCCACATTTCTCTGATTAGTCTGGTTGGGAGGAATGAAAGAGTATTGGCTAAACATTCGGGGAGCTGTTATGAATTCGCCCTGTCCAAACATCCTGCTGTTTTATATGCTTCCTGGGGCCAGAGGTCATTGCAGACAGGCATGACCAATCATCATGTAAATCTAGATCTGAGCGTGGGCCTGTCATCCACACAGTGCAATTCAATTACATTTAATTTACTGAAGAAGAATGCATGTTGACTTCAGTTGATGGATTGATTTTTTTATGGACGGAGTTAAAAACATGCATTCCAGATTTAGAAAAAATTCAATTAAACAAGCGCTAGCATTCCTGCACCAGTGGAAGTTTGTCTTTTGTTTAAATAAATGATTATATATTATAAATGAATTCTCATTTAATATGTACACAGTGACAAAATGTAGCATACACTGTGTCCTAACAATGAAAGATAAATGCTTTATTAGCAGGACAATTGGTAATTTGAATGAACTCCTGGCCTTAACTATTAAACTTTAGAATGTAGCTCACACATAAATAATCCTGTAAAGTTTAATTTAGACATGAATACCTCAAATCATGTAGTTTTTTCAAGAAAGATGTGCTGTAACATTCCCAAGCAATCATTCTTTTATATTTTTCCTGCATGACATTTCCTGCTGCAAGGATTTTTTATTATTTTTTTGCATCTGCACACTTTTCACATACTTAGCCAACATGCCAAGAGTGAGTTCCTATTTATGAAATACATTTGGAAAACAATTTACAGCTTGTATTTTGAATTTCACAGTAATTTCATGCTTTACGTGAACCATTTCTCTGCGTATCACTGCTCAGGGCTGTGTTTCCCAAAAGCATCGTAAGCCTAAGTCGATCATAGAACAATTGCCAGCAATGGTCTCTATACGATCAACTAGGCTTACGATGCTTTTGGGAAACACAGCCTAGGACACTTCAATACAGTTTAAGAACAATCACAATAAAGCCTGAATGAGTATAGGAAAGGGTTTAATTCTTGCCCTTCCATATTTTATGCATCCATAATAAATTATATGAGTGGAGTAGAGAGACAGTAATTTCCCATTCCCGCTGAAAGTGTTCTGTAATCACTCCGTATTTTCCATTCTGCTCACATACTGTGGAACGTTGGGAACACACAAGCAAACAAGCTTTTACACTAAATGTCCACACTTATAGACTACCACTTCAGTCAATTTTGGGAAGGAAACTGTTGTTTTAGATGCTCAGACTCTGACTGACACGGACTGGTTGCATTTTGAACATTTTGCACTTTGAATATCAAGTATATATAAATTATAGCAAAAGTTTGAAGTCCAAATATTCACGTAAACACCCATTTTTAAGAGTTCCAGGTACAAACCTGGTAAAGATAAGGCTGCAGCCAGCAGATGGACTGGATCATGTATCCATTTACATGAGGGTTTGGTTCTTTACTGGAATACCTCATTGTGCCATTACCTCATTTGCTGATGAAAGGTTCAAACAGTGTTCGAGGCCACTTTGAGAATCCCGGGAAATGGGTTCATTATAGCAAACCAGGCTGGCCAATCAACCACACACGATTACAAACATATGTGACCAGTGCAAACCTAAGCTGAGAAAGTGGGATTATCTATTGACATGGACATGGAATTTCCATAATCCCATACAAAGTCAATAGTATCTCTTGGATGTAGTTTTTTTTTCCAAGTTTAAAGCAAAGCTTTTGTGCATATTCTATTGTACACTTCTGCGATTGGTTATGATATACAGGAGATCCAACGACACTTGCCACTCTTGCAAATGTGTTCAATCTCCAAGATAATTTTAAGATTATTTGTTAGATGCACATAATTACTTAAAAGGTTCTGAGCTATATAACTGTCACTTGTTATTAAGCTGCTCATGAAAAGAGGAAATGACATCATCAGGTCAACAGTGAGGAAATCTTTCAGTTGCAAACTGTTGTATATTATTCATAAAACTGACATATACATAACCTGCTTTAAAGGGGTCATATAATGGTACATGCACTTTTACAAGTTGATTGTACTGAAATGTGTGTTGGCAGTGCCTGTACACAACCATCATAAAATGATAAAAATCCATCCAGTGTTTTTGTTTTAATCTCCTTATATGTTTTCCCCTGCCTCAAATCGAGCCGTTCGACCATGTGACGTCACACGCTCGGAAGCCCCTCCCACGATTGTTGATTGACAGCAGCGTTTCAACACAGACCCGCCCTCGCTCGTGAGGGAGCTGTCAATCATAGTCTGCGCGGACCAGCGAGGTCATTGTTGATATGCTGGAGCACTGTCTATGAGCAGAATAGCGTCTAAGCGACTGTGGTGTTCTGTTCTTGGGTGTAATAACGAACACAGCAGTCATTTTAATGTTCCTAAATCCGAACCGCTGAAGACACAGTGGCTGAGTTTGTTTTCGAAGGGAATATTCCCCACGAGCAACGTCAATGCTCTCATGTTTGCGCGAATCATTTCTCACCAGACTGCTTTATAAGGAGGGTCAGTATAAAGCTGGTTTTGTTGAAAAAAGGTTTGTTGAAAAAAGGATCGGTACCAGCTATTCGTGTTCCTGCTGAACCTCCAGAAGAACTGAAGTGAGTGTAACGTTTTATTAAACTTTATATTAATATTTATATTAATCTTTGCAAATCGCTAGCTGCACGCTTCACAATGAATGCTAAGGTTTACACTCAGGGTACATTACGGCAGGTTTTCTATGTATGATGTTCTCAATATAATTCATAATCCCACGTTTATACTGAACAACGCGTTATGGTTTTTGTGTTATTGTGTTACAAACGGTGTATGCACAGAACAGAGGGGCGGAGTGAGCGCAGCTCATTATCATTTAAAGTCATATACACTGAAACGGCGTGCTGAAAACAGAGCTGTTTTTGACCAAGTAAAATAAGTGTTTTCTTACAATACTAATGAGAATTTTTAATTAAAGTATATTACAAACTTTTAATTTAGACCCTAAAGAATCATACTAGCTTGTACAAAAATGGCATTATATGACCCCTTTAAAAGAGGTTCAGTTTATTTTCAACACAAGCAGATCAATCTTCAACATATTTTACTTGGATTACAACTGTCAGGATATACACGAGGACAACAAGGTTAGTTGGATTCAGAAAGCTTTAATAGTAGAATGGCAAGTGAGCATCAGATGAAACGGACAGATGCGGGATATTATATGCAGAGGAATGATAGTGCGATGATATCTTGCAGAGATATGCTTGGATGTAGAAAGGATGTGCAAACCGGGAAACACAGGGAAGGATCACAAGATAATCGGGGAGAATCCAGGAGGATACGTGGGGTCTTGGAAGAGAAGCAGTAGGTAAGTCCTTTCGCTGGGATTCTGTGGAGACACACTGGAACAGATGAGTATAAGAATCTGGGAATCACAGAGAGAAAGTTAGCAGGTCGGTTCCTAGTTCAAGGTTCGACGGAGACTGGATGAGAAGGGTGCTCTTTTGTAGTGTTCAGTGGTGCTGAATTAAATGACAGGTGCAGGTGGTTAATATTCAGGTGATTGTGATCCTTGTGCAGTGGGTGTGAATGAACCTGATTGATCCCTGACAACAACTCTTATCCATTTTGTTTTTCTTCAGGTTTATTCTAAAAACATTGTTAATGTATTATTAATTTACTACAATATGTTTTTAATTAAAAAATGTATATTTTGTCTTCATTATCGTATATGAAATCACAAAATCCCTCATCAGCGAACATTTCCATCAGTAATTTTGTTGACAAGATTAACACTGAACGGCTCATTAACCACCAGGCCATATTAATATAATGCTGTTTAAGCGTCTGGTGCATTTGTCAACAGCAGTCTACAGTATGATCTCTCTCATCTAACCGTGACATTAGGGCTGGGATTTGCTGCTCTGCTTGACTGAACCACACACACAAATAAACACACACACACACAGGCTACCAACAAACATATTTCATACAAAAAAGCAACTGCTTGTGTCAGGGTAGATTGACCTGTCAACATGTGCACGGCAGATCATATAATTAGTCTTTCACAGCCTCAGCGTTTTGGTGACTTACGACCCTTAATGTACATGGCAGCATGTTAGTGGATATCGACTCTACAGATGCACTTTCATATGATTTATTTAGCTATCAGTCCAAAAAAAATGCTTGTTTATTCTGATGAATTATAGTGCACTTATGAGACATGATGCGTTAAGGCTTTTTAGGAGCTTGGAAATATCCTTTGAATCCATGTAATTTCAAATTGCATTTGGGAGATTTAAAATTATTCCTCATTATCATTTTGGTTTGAGTAAATTTTGATGCCAGCATCACAGAGGAAGATAGAAGATTGGCAATGAGACGTCAATTAGAGATGAGATCATTGTATGTGTATCCATCCATTGATCATATTGTAAATTTGTGGAGGCACTTGACATGGGTGTCCAGTGGCATGCAGGGTATGGTTGTGCGCTGCAGCTTATAGAGCCAGTAGGGCTCCCTGGGGCCCAATCCAACCTTTCACAGCCAGTTTAGCACTAACTATATAATGGCACAGCCTGTGGTGACCTGCTGCTCTTAGGCTGTTTGTGTGGTATGAGTGGATTTTGGCTTTTCTTGCTGTGAATAGAGACTTTATGCTTATCATTATGCTAAAATACCTTCTTTTGGCCAAAATGTAAGCTTACATGTATGCTTTATGAATCCCAGACTGCATTGCAACAAGCTCAGTGGGGGAAAAATGCCAGGAATGAGAAAAAAATGTTAATGATAAGTATATGTATACTTTTATTCAATTCTATACAGAGCCCCACACATGACATGCAAAAATAAGAGATTATTGTCATAATAATTCGTCAAAATGTTTAAGTTAAATCATCTCCATGATTTAACTACACTGAGGGAATGAATTAGAATGTGGCCATAATCATGACTTGCAACTGCACAGTTTGTTTCTCATAATTACAACTTTATACAGTATCTCACAACGTGATACAACATCTTGCAATTGCAACTTTATATCGCATATAATATAATGTGACTATCTTGCAATTGTGCTTTCGTTTCTAATAATTGTGACTTTATAACTCAAAATGTTACTTAATATCTTGCAATTGTGAATTTCTTTCTTGCAAATGTAACTATATTATCTCCATCCATACATTTTCCAAACCGCTTGTCCTGTGTAGGGTAGCAGGGCTGCTAAAGCATATCCCAGCGTCTCGAGCCGAAACAGCTTAGATTTTAAACTTTGTCTCACAATTTTATTTTTATTTATTTTTTACTCTGAGTTGGAAACAGGCTTCCGTATATACATGGTTAATAAGCATACCAAATGCTTTAATAGAGCATTCCAAAATTAGTCACTAATTTTTATTCACTTTAAGGTTTCATGTCAGTTAGGATGCTAGGCTCGCTATATTCGTTTTTCACACCCCTGAAGAAACTTCCTGTCTCTTTATCCTTGTTTTTCACTTTACATACACACATTTTTGGACAGTAAATCTAACACTTTTGCTAAAATAAACTCTCTTCTCTAACACCGTCCACTGGGATATCCCCATTAATGTTCTCGTTCCGCTATGTGTTTGTATGGGCACACAATGCACCTTTAACACAAGCCGTGGTGGTCAGGCAAAAAAAAAGAGAACCACTGGCCAGTGAGTAATTTAATGATTAATTATAATGTAAACAAAACAGAGATTATAATGGAAATCAGCCAACCTTTCAACACAGAGGGCATTCATTCATAACCAAGTGGCCACGTGCCATCCTCTGTGCGTAAATCAGGGATTACAGTGTCGACTCCAAACCATAAAACTGCTCACATATTAATCAAAGTCATATTTACCAAGCCTACACTGTAAGTAAGTCCATTGCCAATTTGGATTCACAAATTATGTGTTCCTCTATACAGCCTCAAAGGACAGTTCAGAGATATTTAGCAAAATCTCTGACCAGGGACTGTCAAACTTCGAAAAGTACAAAAAAAGCAACATAAAAGTTGTCCATAGTGTGTGCGCTATATATATTCCATGTCTTTTTAAGCCATATAAAAGCTTTGTGTGAGGAATAAAAAAGGAATATAAAGTTTTGTAAAAAAAAAAAGCAGCATTTTGAACTACATCAACACCCTCAAAGCTTCACAGTCCAGTACCTCGTCCTGGGTCGAAATTTCATTCAGTAACATTAAGCAGTTTTGATTTATATGCTGTTTAATGTTTGATGACGTGTTGCTTTTATCACTTGTTTCTGCTTCTTCTCCGCCTGTGTGGGACCATGGCTGATGCGTTACATGGGAAAAGAAATTCACCTTCAGTTATAGAAGTGAATGCCAAATTTTGCTGCATTTAGGCCTTAAACACGGTCATGAACACATCAAAAAGAACGGGGCACTGAGATGCAACGCACTACAATGGACACTTCAATACAATATATTGTTTACTTTGACGTGTCCAGTGTAGACAGTCTCAAACAGTGTGGCATATCATGTCAAAAATGTACCCTGTGCAGATACGTTGAATGGGTTTATTATAAGCGAGACGCTCACTTTCACTCTAGACACAGTGTTTGCCTACTCATTGCTTACTCATGGCACATAGCAACACAGCTAAAAGTATTCCTAATGTGTTGGAATACTTTTATTGAAATATTTTTTTTATTTTTTTTGCTTTTCACCGCTTGATCACTGGTCACCGTCCTGGAAAAGAGCTGTGTGCACATTCTGCTAAATGTCTCCTTTTATTTTCCACAGAAAACAGAAATTTCTACTGGTATCAAACAATATGAGGGTCGAGTTTCATTATTTAACCCTAAGTTGTGGGTCAATTTGAACCTTGATTTTTTTTAGTTGTCAGCGATACTGGTTAACCTATGGTGTTTTTATTTAATTTTGTGACTTTTTGTGATTTCTGCTCATGAACATGTCTGAAAACAAATTAGTTGTCTGCAGAATTTCGATTGTGAATAGCATATTTCATGGTTAAAATCACACCCAAAATAAGAGACTTCTTTGGAGAATTTGATGTTTCCCCATTCAAAGAGAGAGGAGCTGCACTTGCATGACTGAAAATGCTGCCAGAAAGGCGTTTCAAAGATGGCTGCCGAGTGAAATTTTTGTTACTTTGCTATAAGTTAATTTGCAACTACATGCCAATTTATTGTAGTTAACCGAACCCTAACCTAATCTACTAAATAATGAGTTACTTCTAGTTAGTGGAACTGTCTAAAGTGGATTATCGAAATAAAGTGTAACCCCTTTTTTAATGTATTTAGATTTTTTTTATAGTGTGTGAATATTAATATTAATTCAGTATTATATCATGAGTGTATATACATATATTATGTGCGATTTTTGGTGAATTGTATTGAACCCACTTAACAGTCGTACCCAGATTTTTAACCTAGTGCCACAAATGTTGTTAATATAGAAATTGAGTTTGCCACATATATGCAGATTCTTGGTTTTTGATCTAACAATTCAATTTTTGTAACACTTCTACACAACATACAAACTTCGAACATGTGTTGCAGGCAAAGAGGCAGAGTCATCTTTGCCGCTCTGGTTATTGGTTGTGATGTCAGTTCAACCCTAGACCTTAGTGATTGCGGGTCTGAAGACCTTTTTGTCTGCTGCTTAACTTATTTAATCAGCAGGCCAAGGGTTTACAACAACAACTATTTCACTGAGTCAACCAAGACTCACCCAAGACCTCACTTTACACGCCCCAGGCACGGCACACTCTGCGAACACACAGACACACATGCCGCTTAGTAGTCATCTGGAATGCATTGCCGTTACTTCGTTCTTGGCATATTTTTCCTTGTGCTCCCCGGCCCCATGCTCCTGTTGTCGTTGTATAAGTGATACACGCTGCACTGAGCTCAAGATGGAAAAAACAATCATCACGCCGCCACATTAGCAGTGATAACAGTAGCGTCAGCTGTGGAAGTATTACTGAGAGAGCAGATTGCTGCATCGCTGCACGTCTGGACCACTGCCATGGCTTGACATCTCCCCCTATGTGTCAGAAGAGTTAACGCTTCAGTCTGTAAACTATTAACCAGACGAACTTTAGTATTCCAGAGCCAGACTTTTGACTGTCTGCAAGGTCTGTTTCACCTCTTATTCCAGCCCTTTTAGGTGATCAATGACAAACAAATGGGGCCACAATGAAGAAAATGATCTTCAAAATCAAGTTTTAAACGCATTTCTATTTACCATTTGTATTTATGTTGGAGTCATCTTGTTTAGAAAAAAAAACCTTTGGCAACACTTTAGTTTAGGGTCTAATTCTCACTATTAACCAGTTGCTTATTAGCATGCATATTAGGACATTGGCTGTTTATTACTTATAAAGAACATATGAATGCTTTAATCTGCATGACCAAATTCTACATCCCTTAATCCTCCCCAATACCTAAACTTAACAACTACATTACTAACTATTAATAAGCAGTAATAAGGAGTTTATTAAGGCAACAGTCATAGTTAATAGTTAGAATTGGCCCCTAATCTAAAGTGTGACCTTTTTTGTCTAAAAAGTAATAATATATAACATATGCCAAACTACGACTTTTTTTTTCATTATGATATCAGGACAGTTATCGCACCTTGACACATTTCATTTGTGGTATTTTATTAATTGGCTAATAAAAATATTGCTAATATTTTGTAATGTCTTATATAGTTTACTATTAATTATTATTATTATTATTTTATGCCAATAAGTTATTTTAACTTTGATTTTAGACCTAGACAAAAGCTTTAGTCTCTCAATATAATAATATACATCAGTAGTCAATATTAGTAAGTGAAAACATAATAGAAAATATCATACCTAAAATACAATCTGTGAAGACAGTAATATTGAGGTCAAGGAAACTCTCACAGGAAGAAACCAGACACTTTTGATGAGATATAGATATGTGATCTGGTCCACAGAGACCCATAAGGCAGATAGAGAGGCATGGGAGAGGAGAAATACAACACTTATCTACAAGTAATGTGTTGATACACACCACTTATCTGCAGGGATGTGTGGTGCAGATTAGGTTTTCCAGCTGTTTAGATGCATCAGAAGAGGAAATTAGGTTAAATAGGTTTTATCACGTGTTAAAATTAGCACAATTCTATGCATCTTTTATATGCAAGACAAAAATCCTTAAGGATATATGAGTGTTAAGGAGTCTATCAAGTCAACATAAACACTTTGAGTTGGAGCCATGGGATACGGCCTGTCAGCACATCTATATATAGACTGTACCTGTGATGTATTGGAAGAGTGTTTAACTTGGCTTCAACATGTGGATGTATTTAACGTTATAGGTATGTGCTAAATTATTTACTTTAAAGTATACGCGATTTGTGGTGTTTGCTACTGTTGCTCATACTTATTAAAAAACATCCCATAGGTTTACATTGAACGAGTGACCTGAGCCATATTTATCTTGACTTAAAGGTTGGATCATTTGTCTCGTGCAACCTATAGCAACACCCTAGCAACCACACAGGCAATTTAGAACGTTTTAGCATCATACCAAAACCCTAACATCTAAGCGGCATGTTTTTCTAGTTCAGAAAATGTCAAATATATCTTTACATGCGTATCTGTTTATGTGTTTGTACTGAACGTTCAGCGAAATATCTGGTTGCGTAAACATGTTTTTGAAGAGATTTTGTTAGAAGTTCTGACCTAAAACTCAGTTAATGGGTGGTGATTTAGTTGATTTCATTCTTGGCTTGTGTAATGTTGATACAGTAAGACTTCGAGGACTGGTACTGCCGCTGACCTTTCTGCATGTTAGCAAGTTTTTCAGCTGTCTTTTTTTCCCGCACCCTCTCATTCTCCACACACACTTTGACAGTTCACACAACACTTTCACATTTCTTCAACTGGCATGTCTAAATTCAGATTTCCTCGGTTTTTGAGTTGAGTCCGATGTCTTAGTCTGAGTCCTAAATGTTTTTTGTATGTTTTTTTTTTTGCTGTGGTGAAATGTGAATCATCTGTTAAAAAAAAAAAAAATCACAATGGAAGACCATACAGAAAATGGCATGGTGGGAATTAGCTGCCATGTCTGTCATTGTACAACATAATGGAAATATAGTCAATGAAGTGGGTCCGGTAGACCCAGACCCCGCTTGGGTCTCAAAATGATGGAGACACACACCCGGGCCTGATTAGCTTAGGGTGGGCCTGCCTTTGCACCCTTAAGACTTGTCCTGTGTGTTCAACTTGTTCCCAATAAGGGAGTACTATACAAAACCAGAACACACAGTGAGTTCTAGCCACATCTAGTGGTCACTGAGAAAGTTTGCATGACAGCATAAATGTAGATCCACTGCAGTAAAGAGCTCATCTCCTCAGTGTCTCTGAACTGAATGGGGATTGTGATGTTACACTCAGATTCATGGTCACCCTGATGATCAATGCTGTCCATTTGAGGTCTCCTAATTTGAGGATCTGCGTCATCTCTGCCATCCTCATCTTCTGAATCTGTTGTACATTGATCGAAATGCTAATTTTAGTCGTTTCCCCTGACCAACAAGCCAAGTTCTCAGTCTTAATATTACGTATATGAGCATCACTCAGACCTGAAGACCCCGAGCCGTGTGTTATCTGACCTCTTCACTGCTGGAAGATCTCACAACTGAGAGAAAAGAGAATATGTTTATCACTTATAATGATTAAAACACTTTTTAATTGATAATTTATATCAGATACACTGATAATATCAATACAATTGGCACAGTAAAAATGTTTTAAGCAAGATTGTCGTAATCACTCGTTTCAAATTAGAAATAACTGGCAAAATCACTGGGGGAAAAAAACCAGACAAGCTGATCAGCATTAAAACATTAAATTCCAACTACTTTTATTCATGACCATTATTAAAAATCAACATACTATATTGAAAAACAGTTATATACACTATTTCTAGTACTAGAGCTATACATTTATTACAAGTAGGCCTATTACAAGCCTACCATTATGACTACTACTACTGTTAGGATTTAACAGAATAATAGTAATAATTGAGATTTACATCGTAAGCAGATACAACAAAAGCAATTTAATCATAAATGTAAAAATCAGGTTATTTTTTATTTAATCAAATAGACCATCACCTTATGCATTCCTTTTTTTTTTTTTTTTTTTTACTGTTACTATGAAAAAATTTCAATGTACGTGTGGTGTGGTGTGGTAATCGATACCAGTACATGTCAGTACAGTGACACGGTCACATTTATCCATCTAACGCTAGATGGCGCACAAGTCAAAGTCGTATTTTCGCAGTCACCATGTCCTGTAAATAGCTTTGCTTGTGTTAAATTCAATTGTAGATTTTGATCCCTCACCCTCCAGAAATTATTTTTGAAACCATTAAAAAAGATTCGGAAAATGATCGTATTACTGATTATTTCCCTATGAAATATATATATATATATATATATATATATATATATATATATATACACACACACAGTCACACACATACATTATGATCAAACATTAAAAAGTATTGTTAAGGTAAAGTTATATATACATATATCAACAATATCATCAATATATAAAAATACTTTATAATGATTGTTTATGTATTTGTATCAATGTTATAAAACAAATTATTTGTAATGATATTGTCAATATTTATCTATATACGTATTCAGAATGTATTTGTTAATTATTTGTTTATTTATATTTGATATTGATATTTATATATATTATATAGTAATGTTCATTTATTTTTCACATTATATCAAATTTTATTCTTCTGTGTGTGTGAGTGTGTGTGTGTGTGTGTGTGTGTGTGTGCGTGTGCGTGTGCGTGTGCGTGTGCGTGTGCGTGTGCGTGTGTGTGTGTGTGTGTTAATGTGTCAACATTTATGTGTAATTTTTTGTTCAAAATATTGTTCGTACTTGCCATGGCGCTAAAACACTGAAGAAAAAAAGAAAGAAATTGCCAGTGCAGTGTGATCTGTTGCTAGCCCCTCCCCCCAGCTACTATATGCGCATGTCACAGAGCGCCGCTGATCACGTAAAGCACGTCCAGCACGCCGATTCTGAGTTGTTATTATTATACAGGAGATGTTTCATGTTTGTCTTTCTTCTGTGCAATTGTTCCAATTACCCTCGCGTCTTTTCCTGTATAGTCTACCTTTGCGTACTTCATTTGGCATTTGATCACTAATTCATATTATTATAAATAAAGTGAGCATCATTACTTTTGATATTGAAATGGTATGGATTAGCCTATATGGAGTACAAATTGGCAAAGTTTGTGATTCTGTAGTAGTTATCAAATCTGGTTTACAATTTATATTACACACTTGCTTTACTTTTAGTGTCTCGCCTCAGGCAGTGCCCTGTGTGTCATTTGACATGAACATCATATTAGTAGGTCAGTGAACTATGGTGTTATCGGCTCAGAAAAAAATAAAATCGAGACCCTAATAATAATTTTAACAGCAGTACCGTGTATAAATTGAATTTTATTGTGAAAAGTAATTCTTCGTTTAATATTGAAACCTCCAAGTGTTCGTGTTTGAGCCCATGTATGCAGTGGAAGGCACAGATGTCGGCACAGTCCGATTTTCCTTCGGCAGTTTCCGCTTGTGTTAACCACGCCCCTATTTCCCTTCGGCAGATTCCGCTGACGTTAACCCCGCCCCTACAGTGCTCAGCGTTGTTTAGGGACATTAGGAAGATGGCGGCTGCCCCGCTATACTGTGTCTGCCGGCGGCCCTATGATTTTAACCGGTTTATGATCGAATGCGACATTTGTAAGGACTGGTTCCACGGCAGGTATGTAAATTATGGTCTATTTAACATATGTGTGAATGTTGGTATGTACAGGCTGCCATGCCACGGGTGTATTTTTGGTGTAAATCAAGGGTGTCATGTGAAAGTGCTGGTGACGCGCGTTGGGGGTATTTAAATATGACGGTGCGCGATCACGATCGACTCGCTTGTGTTTTGAGCGTTATTGATCGATTTCTGTCAGATTTCTTCATGATAAATGTGTAAGAGCAACTTTTAATACAACCTGCCTCCCACAATCCTTCCCACAGGATAAGATTATCCTGCTTTCCTTTACAAGTGAGCTGCCAAAAGCCACATGGCTCATCTGTATGTGTGTTATGAAACTAGCTAGCTAGACGTTTAAATCGTCTGTCTGCTTGAGCTTGACAGGCTTAGCTGAACTTGGAGAAAACTGTTTTTTATCTCACTTTATAGCTCAGGTTTAACGCCAAAACAATCCATTTTGTGACTTAAATGGCTTATTAGTCAAAAGTTTTCATCAGTGATTTCAGATGGGTGCAGATGGGTTTCTATTTACCATAGTAACCGTAGTCTCTGGCAAAGTACATTATTAACTACAGTTATTAAACTACACGCACACATATATATATATATATATATATATGTTTGTGTGTATATATATATATATGTATATGGGCTATGTCTTTAATATAAGATTAATAGACATCAATGGGATGTCTTGACAAGTATGCACACAAGATTGTGTATATCATGTTCCCTTGTGTCAAATTGTTTTATGTGGTTAGACAAGTTGTGCAATATGAACACTTTTAGTGCTTGGCAGAATACTTTCTAGATATTTTGATAAGTAAATACACAAACAAAACAAAAAAAAAACCTATCTATCTTGGCTGGCACACCAATTTTTTTTTTTTTTTTTTTTTTGGCGTATTGTCAAAAGTAGCTGCCTTTAAGCTTCAAGACAGAATCTGCTCTGTAAATGAGCCAGGTCTCAGCTTTCCTTCCTGTCTTGTGAAGTAACTGCCGGTATACAGTCAGCGGTTGTGCGGGTGTTGAGAATTAAGTCTTGCATAACTTTGCAGAGCTGCCAGATTTCCCAAAGTGCGAGACAAAGACTGGCGCCTTTTCGGGCCAGAAGAAGAAGTGAGGAAAATGACTGAATCTGCAGTGACGCACAAATTCGCTACGACATGCTCGGTATCACTTCACTCTGAGCATCTAGATTGACGTGACGCAATTTTCCATAATCAGATATGTGAAACTTCTTGTAGAATTTGCACGCCAAAAAGTGTGGCAGAATGTGGATGTCTGCCTTAATGCACGTGAGATGAACATGTGTCTGAACCTGTGAATTAATCACTATAAAAGAGAAGGGACCCTGAGGGCGTGTAATGTTATAATTGGTTCTCTTTAAAAGGAGAGTCATAGCAGGTTGTGATTTGTATAATGAGACCAGAGATTTTTTTGAGGCTTACATGTGATTTAGGTGGCCATAGATCTGGAGCTGCAAGTTCAACACGCAGTTCAAATCTCAGGTCAAGACCATCTTTTGTCATTTTCAGACTGAAAGTAAACAAATTCTGTGGACCCGAGTGCCGTCAAAGAAGCCAAAACACAATCTATTCTCCATTTGGCAGTTAAACCTCCTAATGCTTAGTGTCAATTGGAAACTTCAGGAATGCATTGGTTTATTTAAGCTCTACTTTTCACCATTAGTCTGGTCTTGAAACGGTCTTAAAAATAAACGTATCGTAAAGTCGGCATGAAATGAAAATTCACCCAGTCTATGTCATTGATCGTATTGTGAACAATTCATCAATGCATGTTACGTTTTTTAGTTATTTTTTAATTAGTTTTGATCTGTTAATTTTTTATTCTCCCTCAGAATTCTCCCTTGTGACGCTTGCCGAAAAGTCCCACTCTATATTGTATTATTTTTTGATAATTCATTTCACTCATATACTTCACAGTATAAGAGAAGACTTGGTGCTACTTCTGTTTCATTGTGATTTTTTTTTTGCATTTACAGACGACTTGTTTCATGAAAACGCCAAATAATTCCTATAAGATGGTGGTATCGTAAGAATTGGTTGGGTCATACAAGAACTGGGCTAAAAGATTCCTAAGCAAGAAAGGCTAAGGGTCACATGTGGTCAGCAGAGCAAGCAGACCCCATCTAGCCATACCCTCCCAAATGTAAACCTGTTTGGCTCTGGATTACTATTTGGGAATGCTTCTGCATTATGCAATGGATGGATTGACACTGGCCTAAATAAACATCAGTCTTTCTTTGGATCTTGAATGTGTGTACTCTTGACAGGAACATGAAGACGCATGGCTTACGAGGAAAAAGTGCAAGTAAAGGGCAAGGCAATGTTAAAATACTTTCCCTCTTCTGGTCACTCGGTTTGTCAGAATGTTTTGCCGTCCAACTCATTATGTCTCATTAAATCCTAAATGGGCTTTGAGTCTCAACAGAAGCCTGGTGTGAGCCGCTTCCAGACCTGAGATGGCATAAAGATTTGTGTGCACTAATCAGGGCCTGGTTTGGTGACCCCTGTCTGCTCTGTCTGCTCTGTAGTGCGTTAATCCAATGCAACTGTCCTGTTTATTTGTTAGGAAAGTATACAGACAATAAATGATGAAAAATCTTAAATTGTCAGTGTTTAGTTGGCCAACATGACATCATGACTTTTGCGTAAACATGCACGCCACTTTCAAGTCAAGTGGCGTTTTATCTATACACATTTTGAGCTATCCGCGCAGGGGCGGACTGGCCATCTGGAGCACCGGGACTTTTCCCGGTGGGCCGCTGGCCAATGTGGGCCGGCCCGGTACACATATAAAAAATATATATATATAAAAAAATGACGGAAATCATAATATTACATTTCTTTTCTACGCAAATGGATGAGGGAATCGATCGCGCGGGCGCGGCCGACAATGAGTGTGTTTCGTGTGCATGCATGTGTGAGTGTATTGCCCTCCCTCCCTGTTAAGTTTGGTCTACTCCATTGCGTATCTTGAAACACACCCTCTTTCACGTCCTGGAAACACAGCAAGCCAACGCCGATGAAAGCCTACTGTGTCGTCGCCTCGCATCGCCGCGTCGCCTGTGTCGCGGGAAAAAAGCTGCACTTGAACACACCGAGAGAACTACAGCCGACTGTCAGCTAGAATGCGCATTCTGCGCCTGGGTGTAAATGGGACAACTGTCTATTTCTGCAGATATATTCGCCTATATTCATCATTCAAAAAGAGAAACCGACGCTGGCGGCTGCAGATACACACCGTAAACAAAGCAGTGCGTGCTTAACGTTACCGTTCTGAATATCAATCCTGCTAAACACTTTCTTTATTCCACTCCTCTCATGTTAATATTTAAATATTCGCCAAGGAACACTCAGGTAATATGACGTAACATTAGAACAGCCATCTATCTGTGCTGTTTTGACTTCTTTGCTCGCTGTTTTGCTATTATTCTCGTGCAGTGCACTGACTCGTTCACTAAGCTGAACAGCCAATCAGAGTTCCCTCTTTCGGCCGAAAAAAAGCCGACAAGGACCAATTTCAGCCGACGGTTAAAAAAAGCATTAGAGGTAGATGCTGTGAAATGCTTCAAATTAACAGATTATACATTTGGCGCGAAGAGTAGCAGTTCAACAGGCTCTGATGGCTCTAGCTCCCCCCAGCTGATATGCTGTCTTGATAGTTTTATATTAATAATGTTGTGTGTCTTAATTTTCTTCTGTTTGTTTCCCTTTGGTTTTACAAATATGACCTAATATATCATATTATATATGTTGTGTTACTTAAAATAAATGTTTAAATAGCATTTATTTTTGTATTGTGTTATATTTTTATGCTATAAGTGGTGTTAAAAAATATTCTGCACATTAATGAGCCAATGTGTTATGATTTGGGATGTGGTGGGCTGCTGTGGGCCAGAAAGTCCAGGGCCACTTTTTGGTCCCAGTCCGCCCCTGTATCCGCGTGTATGTCTACGCCGTTAAATGTCCGAGCGAAACGAAGCAAAATGTAGATCTACATCTGGGGAGCGATATTTTTTTTCCTAGGATGGTAGGGGAAGACTAATAAATGGTATTAACCCCAGTGACGGGTAGGTTTAGGGACGGGGTTGGGGTAGGTCATATATTTATATATACAGTAATGTAACGTTAAGTCAACGGCGTTGATAAACACGCTGAAAAGCAGCTATGCGTGTTGATAGCACGCCAAAAATGCAAATACGAGTTGAGTTGGCTGTATTTATTTGACTTTCACCATTAACGCAATCCAAGGTAGTAATGCAGATCCAGTGGTCTGGAGTCTATTGTTCTGCTTAAGCCCAAAGTTGTTTTTTACGCTGCATGTATTGTGACACAAATGTCATCATCAACATTGTTGTGCACTGTAGCCCCGTGGTCCGGTTTTTATAACTGCATTTGAATATTCGCCTCATGCATACAGCTTGAATTTTTTGTACGTACTAGGCTAGTTGGTCCACAAGGCAGCAACTCTGGCCCCGGCCATTGTTTAACAGTCCAAAAAGAAAAAGAAGAGACATAGCAACAAGATCGCATATTGAAGATCGCAACAACAAGAGTCGCCCGCAGTGATGAGCGCTTGTGTGAGGTGTATAAAAGATGCTCGCAACTCTAGTTAAAAAACAGACATTTTCATCGATCAATGTCGGGAGAGAAGTAGTGCAGACACTGGACAAAAATAAAACTTTCTAGTGTGCGTTTTTTGTGTGCCTGTGTTTGCACTTGCTATTGGATGCAGACATGGAGTACTTTGAAAGGCTATGCATTTGGCTGTACACAGAAGCTGAATGGTAGTGTCAAAAGTCAAATATACTTTTTGACCTTTGTAATGTTTTTACAAATATTTAGCGTAGGAACAGTCTAAGCTGCCATTGCTAGTTCAAAAAGTGTGGCGAAGTAATTGCAACTTTAATGTCGTCAAAGCTTTAACTAATTAAACATTTGAAAATGAAGGGCCAGATTTACTAAACAGGGCAAAATCAGCGTGAGAGCGAAATTCCAAAAAAGAGCCGACAGGAGTGGAAAGTTTTGCGCGTGATCTACTGACGACGCGCAAATTAAAGAACACAGACGCAGCCGGATCATCTCCTTAATGACCAACGCAATCTACCAAGAGCAGCATGAATTAACGTCTGGTTTAAGACATGCTTTTTTGGGCGGTAGGCTAAATAATGGCGCAAATACCAGTTAATTGACTAGCGCAAACCTTAGTAAATCACCTTACATGATTCATTACTAGGGGTGTAACGATACACAAAATTGACGGTTCGGTTTTCCCACGGTTTTGACGTCTCGGTTCGGTTCGGTTCGGTTTAGAAAGCTAAAATTGCTTCTTTTTTTCTTTTTTTTTAAACAGTGGTTTAACGAAAAAATGGTCTTTCTTTAAATTAATTCAATTACAATTAAACGTTTCACAATGATTAAAAAAAAATCTGCTAAATCTGTAAACTATATAGGGAGCCGCACATTACTATAACATTAAAGGTTGTAGCCTAGACTTTTAACCTAAATTCAGATGCTATTTATTTTTTAGATATAATAATCAACACACAACACATTGTATGAAAACATGTAAACTGAACATAAGGCAGTTTTTGCATTAACTTGTGTTTTTACTCTAATTTGTTATTGAAATATAATACTTTACACAGTTTTCATTTTCATGAAAGATATTTTAAACATACATTAAAGGAGTCATAATGTAGTATTAACTTTGATACCCACGCTCTATTATAGTCATTTCATGCCCTTCTAAAAAAGAAAAATTGGAAAAAAATAAACAGAGAGCTCGTTTGACCCTTATTTCTGAATGCATTATTGTCTCGCGAGATCTGATGCGAGGTTTTGGCTGTCGTGGACGGTCATTTTAATAATGCAAATGAGGGGCGCGTTGATTGGTGGCAGGAAGGAGGGGGCTTAACACCGCAGGTAACTTCAGCATATCATTCCAAAAAGAGATCATGGCGCAAGTTGTTAATGAACCCGACCTGGCCGCGACATACGGGATTCAACCGTATATGTTTGAGCCAGACTCTGAACCAGAGCTGGAAACGGAAGAGGAACAACAGTCAATTGAAGGACGTCTACATCAACATGTCTCTGAATGGTAAAGACAATTTTTTTGTCTGAGACATACATTAACATCAGTAACGAGCTAAAACGTTTTTTTGCTATTTTCTCCCACATAAGTTTAGCTTTAATTTAATGTAGATTACATTAACGGAGATGTAGTCTACTTTATTTTCAGCTTACAGTGGTTATAGAGATTAACGTTTGCTATAATGTGTTGTTTTTGCCTTTTTTGAGGTTGTGGTTTTTTAGATATTTAATAATTTTCATCTGCAGACATGTAACGTTATGTTTTTCTTTATGTTTATTAATTCTTGACTGTTTTTTAAATGTATCTATCCTTATCTATTATATAAAAAAATCAATACAATGATATGTTGTCATTGTTATATTGTATACGATTATATTAAATAATAGCTGTATCATTTTCTAGTCTGTTTAAAGTGGAAAGATGTGGCTAGCATTCGTAGAGTCCATTCCCCGTGTTTACATCACATACATTAACCGCATTAGTAGTTAGCTGCTATTTACACATAATAAAAACACAGTCTTACCGTTTCAAATTCAGGCAAGTCCCTGATTGTTGGAATGGCACCTTTTTCCAAACGTAGCTTCGATGCCAACTTCGCCTGATATTGCCCCAAATTTGTAAAAGAATCTTTTGTGAAATGTTTAGCGCAGACACCTAACGTTGAGCAAGTTGAGATGGTTGTTGGAACAGCGTCATTGAAAATAAATTTCATCCACTTGTCCCTTGTAGTTTGGTCAGTTTTGGGTAAAGAAAAAACATTAGAATGTGGATTATGACAGTCAACCACAGAGCAACTCACGTGTGCACTACGTTTCTGCATCTTTCTTGACTGAATATGATGGGGAGAGGGGCAGGGCGGGCCTCCTCTGCGGTGTCCATATATGGTATATCCGGCGCCGTCTTGACGTCAAGTCGGGGGAGAAATTGAAATCTCATATTTGAGTGCGCGTGCACGTTGGCTAGTTTAAGAACCCTGGGGTAAACAAACGCTTCACTTTTGAATATCGGCATCCCGGCCAATGTATAATCGTTAGTCAATCATAACATACATTGATTCTCATGGAAAAGTGAAAATTGCACATTATGACTCCTTTAAATAATCAAGATATCATTAACAGGTTAAGTAAAATATAATATATAGGCTAACATGGTGCATTTATTTAGTGCAAGAGTTCATTTATAGGAACCAAAGTTGTGGACACTGAATCACTTGCCTGTTGAGGTAAATATAATGCTAGTGACAAGCTATGCTGTTTTATTGACGTCTTTCCGCTGCTGAAACACTGATTGAGCGATTACACTAGTTATGATGCCTTTCAGTAAGTATACTGCATCTTTCAACATACCTTCAGGTGTCCATTCTGTAACTGAGGAAGAGATGATCGCGTTTACCCGCGCGCCGCGCTGCCGTTTGAAATGAGGAGCTTAGTAGGCATACAGCGATCTGTCACGCCACATCAAAGAGCGCCAAAACGCCATTTATTGTTTGAATTTCGTGATCAAATAGACAGAATTTGAAAGATTACACCTTGCTTATTATCGAAAGTAACAAAACACGGAGCTTGTTATTTGGTGTTAATGGTGGTTATTAGGCTACAAAACTGAATTTGTTGTGTACTGTACACAAGACATGAGGTCCATTGAGCCGGGCTGGGCGGGGCCGGGGTAGCAGGGGGCGGGGAGGGGCGTGTTCGGTACGCAATGAGAGTATCGCGATTCGAATCGTGTGTTCTGTATCGCGGTTTTTCGGTTCGGTTCGAATATCGTTACACCCCTATTCATTACTCTTCTCCTGTAAATTTTGCGCCTGAAAGGGAAACTCCTTCATATGCATATGATATACGGTCAGCTGCAAAAATAACCCTGTCCATGCCTTTTCAGTGCTAGTTTTTCCACCATGTGTCTTTAGTAAATCCTAGAAGTAAATTGTAAAAAGATGGTTTGCACTGTTGCAAGCTGTTAATAAATCTGCTAAACCTAAATATTTTTGTGTAGTAACTGTTTTAAAAGCAGTAAGGTACTTATTTTTGTGATGTGCCTAATGTGTTTTGCCTTATATAGCATGGCATCCCGTTCCTCGTTGCTTGCTGAATATGTGTAGTAAGTGACGTATAGTAAATGTATACAGTGGGTACACAAAATAAAGGCCTCTGACAAGCTGGCCACTGGAAACATGTTCAGTTGGTTCCCTGGTGGGTAGTTAATCAGTTACTCAGGTGACAGGAAGGCTGCCTCGACTCCTGGCATGTGGCACACTGACCTGGTTCACATGCTGTGATGAAACTAAGACAGGGAGATGAGTGGAGCATTTCATATATAAAAAGGCATTATGGGAGAGATGGTTAAACTCCATACAATTAAATGAATGCATGCATTAAATACATTTTTTAACTAGGCTACATTGTGCAGTCAATATTCACAATGAAAATGAGAGTTTGGCCTATAACAATAAGTTTCCATTTCCAACTTAATTTTCTTTGATTGACACTAGCAAACTTGTACATTTGGTGGTCAGAGAGCTTTCATCTGCTTATTTGGGCATTGTTGTGCCATTCACGTGGGCTCATTTCATAAATGCGATTATTCCAACATGATTTTGAGGCATTATGGGATTGTGTATGGATTATATGTGTGTAGTGCATTGTGGGAGCCTGTTTGGTTATATGGTAAAAGTACTGCTTTATATTTCACTTGAGCAGAGTGAATTGTGTGTCCAAACTGCTGAGAACTTCAGTACATTCATCAACTGGGGGACGGGATCTGAGGTCTCTATTCTTTCCCTCATTGTCTGTTTCACGGAGGAGGGAAGCGGAGGAGGCGAGTGGGTGTAGAGTCATTCATCCATAAACCCTTCCTCCCCCATCTGCTCGTGTGTCACTGCATGTCTGGCTCCTCTGATACCCAGGTGATGCAGCATGAGTTTGGAGACTGGGATTGTATCGCAGGGGTAAAAGACAAACATTCGATGAATGCTACAGACTTTGTCTTTCAGACCTCCAGTCATCATAACAAATAATTAGTGATGTGCCAATAATAAAACATGGGCTGATGCCAATAACATGTTAATTAGGTTGTGTTATGGTCAGTAACTAATAAATTTTAAATTAAATATTTATATAAAAATAACTTTAATATTAAATAAATATTCTATAAAAGCAAGCATGCTTGCTTCCTAAAAGATAGCCTATAAATTCTATTGTATTTTGTCTACATAAATTAAACAAATCCAATGCAATCCAAGTGAATTTAGACATCACACCATTATAATGCGCTGTATAAAATATGGACATAAATTTTGCGATTTTTGGATTTGTTTAATAAATATAAATTTAACAGTATTATTCAATTATTAATGTTTAAAATATGAAATTTAAATGAGCATTAGATGATGGTAGAGCTTTTTTCCCTGAATGACAACGATTCAGCTGTCTATTAAACCTTTGACAAGTACGATCATAGCGAACATTCAAATCTTTGAGAGAGCAGTTATCATGTATAGGTATGAAAATGCTTCATAAACATTTTCACACACAGTATCATTATTTCTGTGTTTGAATAATTCAAATTATCACAGAAGTACTGGGATAAAAGTTTACATTTAGAATATAAACTGATGTCTAAGGTAGCGATCAAAATTGAGTATATCACCTTTTGAAAGTAACTTGACTCTTCAAATAAAGATTGTATCAAACACTGTCACACCAGTCGTTGGCAATTAATGACTACTAAAAAAATCTATTTGTCATTTGAATCATTCATTCAAGAGAAGTTTTTGTTAAAAAACGCTGATTCATCCAGTAATGAAACAAGTGACTTCTTAATGAGTGAGTCATTGAATCATTCATTCAAACCAATAAAAATTTCAAATTAATAAAAAAAAACATTTAAACAGACTGCAGCAATTAACATTTTGTCAGAACCTCTAGTTGGATACATTGTCTTGTCTATTCAGAATTGTGCAGCCCACATGATAGGAAAGGTAATCTAAATGCAAAAATAGAGGAAATTATCATGAACAATTAACTTTGATAATCAATTTTTTTTTGTACATGGTATTCTAAATATTAGAAAGTGCATACAATGGATGAATGTCAGGATCAATCTCAAAAGCATTTCAGTTTTTGAGCAAAAAAACTGCAATTTAGTTAAGGTAGGTCGCAGTAGAATAATTTCCGCATGGTATTTGGCAGCATGGGTGGCGTGGGGATGTTCGCTAACAGTAAACCACTGCAAAGGCATTCAAACTTCTTTTTACCCACAAGCGAAAAACAAAAAAGCACTATGCCGTTAGTACATTGGGGCTTTTACCTCTTCTGGGATGACAACAGCTTTAGCTACCTGGTTCTACTTGGTCTTTCTTAGGCCATGTTTACACGGAAACGATCTGAAGAGAAAACGCAAAAGTGGCGTTTCGTTTTCACTTTTTATTCTGCGTTTAGACGAGCGTTATGGGGGGGAAATCTGCGTGCATATGGAGACGCAAAAGTGTTAGAAATGCGATGTAGTATGCACTCCAGGCGGCTAGGTGGCAATGTGAAGCACTGCCACACAACAACAACAAGTCTGTCCGCCTGCGTACAACCTTCCTTCTACTTCTCTCCCTAGTAGCGCGAAATTGACAAGGGGGTAATCCATCGACCGGAAGTTGAAGCCGGCCGGGTGCCGCCATCTTGTAGCAGAACTTCACTTGCGTTAGCATTTCCATTGACTCCCATTCATTTTGGCGTCACTTTGACAGCGAATAACTTTACATCTGAGGCGTTTAAAGACTCCATTTGTCCATTATATATTTCTAAAGAAACACGACAATGTATAAAAGGCTCCATTACTTTGTATCTTACGTTATGACCCCGTAGAAGCCGTTTTTTGTAAAAATAGGCTAACGATTGCGTCATAACACGCGACTCTCCGGCGCACACTAGAGAAAATTACCGTATAGACAGAAGTAGAAACTCGCGCGCAATCGGGGGGACGTCGAGGCATAAAGTCAAGGGAGAAGCCCATAGAGAGTTGTAAAGCTGCTCCTGCTGCAAGCTCATGGACAGCTAATACTCACGATCTCCGGCTCTGCAAGTTTCGGAAGGGAATGATTCAGATTCCTCTTGGCACCGCTACTAGAAGATTCACGTCTGTCAGACAGGTTGCTCACGTCATCAAGCTTAGTTTGAGTCGGTTTGAGTCTGCGCGTCAGGAACGGAAGTGCTCAGAAATCGCTAAAAATGGGCTTCAACTGTCTCAACTGAGTTCCAATGAGATCGCTCTGTCCATTTCTTATACTGTCTATGGAAATTGAAAAGACTCTTGGACGTTTATTAGAGCTGCTAGGGCAACTTGAAGGTCCGACGTATGGAAATAATCCGACATGTTGGTTGTTATTTTCCTGTACTGGTGCATGTCTGTGACGTAAATGCGTACGCGACAAGAGCCGCCATGAGCAGATTTGCGTTTTTACCCGTTTAGACGGAAACGCGACGGTGGAGCGTTTTTAAGATTTCCACTTTGGAGGGTGGTTTCACTTTTTTGCGTTTTTAAGCCCCAAAAACGCCGTCGCCGTGTAAACGAAAGGCACATCCGATAAAATATTATTACGTTTTCACCCGGAATCGTTTTCGTGTAAACAGGGCCTTACAAGTTTCCTGCAATAATGAGATCAAAGCTTAGACAGAAACACTCAGTCCTTTGCATGTGTTCAAAGGCTGTCTTTTCTTTGAGAAGAATCACCTTTCTGCTGAAGGTCCCCTGCTGATTTTAACAGCCCCATATAGCACAGTATCCACTCTTGATGTTAACTCTATTCTGACGGTAGAGAGAGCCAAAGCGTTTACGGCATCATTCACTCATTCAACTCAAATAGGAATTAAAACCACTTTTGAAATGCATGATTGCAACAACATCCAGCAATCTGCAGAACATAAGGGGTCCATGTACAGCTTCTTCATTGCTAGCGTCTATCAGAGGCTCTGTCCCAAATCTCTGTCCCAAATAGGGTACTTGATGTACAGACTTGCAATGACCACTTGAAGTCCATGAGGTCGAATGGTGTCCCAATTCTCATGTAAGATCTTGGAAGGGTGGTATTCCAGTACTACTATCTGACTGCTGGGATACAGTATTAAGTCACCATTTGGGACAGGGATAGCGGTCGATCGATACTGTTTTTTTGCTGATGCTGATATCTTAGAGAGCAGGTTGGCCGATATATAATAAATATCATTTAGCCTATACTTATTTGAATTAATATTTAAGAAATTATAAATAAATATGAAAATAAATCTTTAAAATAAACATACTGTACTTATACTTTAGGTGGCAAATTCTTGATTGCAATCACAAATAAATTAATTGTTTAAAAATATAAGAATAAAATGGAAATAAACTGTAACGGGTTACTCAGTAATCTGGTAAGTTTGTGCTCACTGGTAATCATATTTTTTCAAATAAAGACATGGTAACACTAATTTTACATACACCACAGAGTGAAAATCGCATGACATAATGGGCAACTGAATATAGCGCAGCATATTTTAAAATCAAGGATTTAAAGTTTGTGGATTGTGCGTCTCCAGTGAAGCTGCACTGACCGTCACGCACAGAGTAACACGTTCATGCAGGCTACAAATGCGCACTTCAGAGTATCTTACAGCTGGATTCAACTTAGTCTGCAAGGTTTGTGATATTAAATATTTATTACATATTAAAAGATTTGTTTAAATTTTATGCCTATTTGCTGAATGCCGATGGTAAATGAGAAAATATAATCGTGTTTGTCCTCTAACTAATAATATAAACGCAAACAGTATACTTTTGCGCATATCGATTAATTTTTGTTTAACAGGTCTATTTGATAAAGTATTAGACAAAACTGTTAAACAGAGTCCTAACTAAGACTGAGAATGTGAGCGCTATGTACTTCCCAGTGCCGCCTGTCAAAATAAAAGTCTGACATGCCGTCAAAATAAAAGTCCCACTTCTGAACTAACTAAGACTGAGAATGTGAGCGCTATGTACTTCCCAGTACCGCCTGTCAAAATAAAAGTCTGACATGCCGTCAAAATAAAAGTCCCACTTCTGACACATCGGCCAATAGATGTTATTCGATCTGCGTCATCAATGTTTGCGGCGGCCATATTGTTGACATAGAAACCACGGCAACTGTCAATCTGTCAATTGACAAGCGAGGCAGCGTCTGTATTATCCATGGTATTATCACTGTATTTTTTTTTTTTTAAACAGCGTGATGGTGTGTTGTGTAATACACGGCTGTTCTAACAACAGCAATAAGAACCCCGGAGTTAGTTTTTATGATTGCGATAAGTTACCGACTGTCAGAAAACGTGAAGGGAAGGAGACAGTTGAGCCAGCGCAGGAGAGGCTAGCTAGGATAAATAGGCTAAACTTTCAGCCAACCCCCCACAGAAAAGTCTGTTCCCATCATTTTACCACAGGTTTCACACATAATCCGTGTGCAATGCGTGTGCAGTGCGTATACGGTACAGAAGCAGGACGCACAATAGTTTATATGCTGCGTATGCAGTGCGTAACTGATCCGCGGCTGTACCACAAACACCCCGGTACTCACTATTTTTATTTTAACACATACTTACTATTTCAACAACGTAAGCCAATTATTCCATGCATTACTTCTATATATTAAGTTGCTCAAGCAAGTGGTCAAAAATGTAACAACCATGTACTTATATTAAAATCGCAAACATTTTAAATGAAAACTTAAAATTGGCCGACTCTCATGCCTTTTCTTTTGCATTTACATTTTAATACAACAAATCTTGCATGTCACAAAGAACTTGTTTTTCCACCTCCACGAATGAGACGAGTGCCGTTCATTATGTTGCCTTGTTGAGGTAAATTGTAGTTCGTATACGGATACTGTATGAACGAGATGGGAAGTTACGGCTGGGAATAAGGATGGATCTTTACTTAATGCTATTATTTGATGTGGGTCCACACCAATCAAGCTTATCTTCTCTTGATACCGACGAGATGAAGCCAGGCTACTGCTCCCCTCAACTCAAATCTGTGCGCGGCTAGGGGCAGCAGGACAGATGTCATGTCAACAATATGGCCGCGGTTAGCTAGCTACTTCCGGTGTTTGCGAATAAGGTCTATACGAAAAATTCCAAATATCGTCCGATATACCGGCCTTGGCAATATATCGGTCGACCACTAGACAGGGACAGGATATATGTGACAAAATGCCTCATACACTTATGGGTAGTTGTCCGCTTTGAAGTATGCACATGTGGCCGCAGCAAAAGCATACAACGGAGCATAGGCTAGTTGCCGGCCGCCCATGTGCACTCTTCTGAATCGTAAATCAATAAATGGGACAGCCTATCGTTTTGAAGACTTAACAGACATATGTGAGCGAAGGCCCCAAGACTGCAAGTGCAGAATTTGCGTTGCTCAATATTTTGGCTGTATAAAAGAAATCCCTTTTGCGTATAATGCTTTTGTGCTGTTTCTGGGCCAATTTGAAAGATATCAGGGTTGTTGTACTCAGCTGAAGAGGCTGAATTTATGATTTGTAACAGATTTAATAGGTGATTTGTCATGCAACCGTTTATTGGACATCACAGCCATTTCCCACATTTAGTTGAGACAGTTGTAGTGTTCTTGCGTGACTAAAAAGTCGCTAATATATATATATAAGCTACAGGCAAAGTAGAGTATGTATCAGACTAGGTGTCAGTAAACACGTCTGTGTGAGTGTTAGCACTCTTGTGTGCCCCAGTTGTCTCGGCACCAGTAAATCTCTTGCCGCTGGACTGTCAAAACTCTGCTAGCTGATTTCACATGGTTGGCAGTATGACTCTGAAATGAGTCTTAGGTACGTGTGCTTGTGTGGGTGGCTGAGCATTATGGTTGCGGTTGTGGTTTGGCTTTTTTGGTAACATGACTTGGCGTGCGGTTTGAGTGACATGGATGGTGGAGGAAATCCCACAATTGTGACGCAACGCTCTGTTGATTGTAGTACCGACTGCGCACACTGCCTTGTTTGATGTATCCAATGGTAAACTGTCAAACATTTTTGACATTTGTAACATTTCCTGAAAAGTTCAGATGATTACGCCATTGTACCATGCAACATAGAACATTACCAGCATTGACTGAGTTTAGAAAAAGGCACATTGGACATGTAGGACCATAAACCCCATAGGGTCTGCTAACAGCCATTCCTTGAGTGGCATTGGTGACCCATTTTATAGTAATGTGGTTGTTTTTGGTTTAATTTGTAATTGTAAATACATTTTGATTATACCATGTTCACGTGGTAATATTGGAAATTCATTGTGTTTCTTGCTAAGTTTTGGTTGATGGATGGGCCTATATTATAGACTATTTTTATTTGACCATTTTGATATTAATATCGTCATAAGCAAATTAGCCTTTCGATGGACTTAAATATTATAGACACCTGGGGAGGTCCTTTTGAGTTTTAGTCTCAAGTGTTTTATTTTTTTTTATTTTAATATCAGCCATTTTTCAGTTTTCTTTCTTAAAATTAAAATAATTATCAGTATTGGCTAGAATTCAAATGTCAGCCCAAGCACCACTTGTATTTGCATCATAAAAAAAAAAATTGTTTATGCTGTTTCATTGTAGATTTTACCTTTAATAACTAAATATTACTTTTGTGTCATTGTGTTAGCCTAGTGTGTTGAATGGGTCATTGAGTTCTCGTCCAAAGAGAAGAAACTTGTAATATTCAAATTAGAGCAATGCTAATGTTTATAAACACAAGTTTAAATGTTTAAGATTTAGACTTGTTTCTGTTATTTGCTTGTGGCTACTGCAACATTCAGATGTGTGGTTGTGGCAGAATTCTATGGGTACTTTATCTTGCTTTCCTTTTTCAGTTGTGTTCAGGTAGTGGAGCACCATGCTGCTGATATCGATGTTTATCACTGTCCCAACTGTGAGCCCATCCACGGACCCTCCATGAGTAAGTGTGTGCATGTACACATGTTTCTTTATTGCTTTTGTTGTGTCCAAGGATCAGTCTTATCCATATTTATTTCTTTTTCTCAGTGAAAAAGCATAACAACTGGCACAGGCATGACTACACAGAGCCAAATGATGGCACACACCCCATCCAGGCAGGAACTGCTGTGTTTGTACAGGAACTCCAGGCCAGGAGCTTTTTCAGGTACAAGCACCTCTTGATTAGATTTTGAACTTTCCTACTTTGACGTCTCATGTGTTTTAAGGACATAATCAATCATTAATACATGTGTTTCGGCTTTCAAATTTGCACCTACCTGATAAGACTTGCAATTGATTTGTGTGTCTTGGCTGTTCCAAAGTGGGGATGAGGTTCTGGTGCCAATGCATGGGAGTCAGGTGACCCAACGCTTCCTGGAGAGGGAGGGCTTCCATTACCCCATAGTGGTGCATGACCTGGATGGACTGGGCCTTAAACTGCCCTCTCCTTCTTTCTCTGTCAGCGATGTGGAGCATTACGTTGGTAAGACCTCAGTTTGTGTGTTTTGCGTTTATGGTCTATCAGATAACAGCTCAGGATAGTGTCTGGCAAGTGGGGCACTAGAGCAAGAGACACATTTAGATCACATTTGGGCTCATAATCAGACACACACATTTGTGCATATGCTGTTCAGAAGTTTGGGGTCAGTAAGATTAATTTTTTAAAGGTAGGGTAGGTGATTTCGGAGTGGCTAGCAATAGCAAGCTACCTTACAAAGCAAAAGATCCCACCCTCCCTTCAGAGCGCTCTGCAAAGACAGGCCTCCAACAAAAGACATGAACGTGCAGGTCTCTTAGCTCAGGGTACGTCACGGGTTGCCATCATTTAATTACGGTAGTTATGGCGTGAACTCAGCATAAGCTCCTTGTTTCGGTTGAGAGGAACTGTAAAAGGCGGTTGCTGCTTTTTTGTGGCGCTCAGTGACTGTCTACAGCTCTGCATAGCCTCATGGAACAAGCTGATGATGTGTGATGTCTGCGCGAGCAGGGTGCGTGGAGGTATGGAAATACATTGGTTTACAGGCAGGAAGGACAACATATAATCAGATGAATTTTTTTGTTTGTTTCTGAGGTTTCCACCGAAGATATATGTACATATATCATTAATATTTAGACCACTTCTGTTATTGATATCAGGATGTGAAGAAAGTTTCAACCAGTATAACAAAAAAAAAATTATTAAACAATTTGCTACCTAGCTTCCTTTAATACTTATTTCAGGAACGATGCATTGCATTGATCAAACATGACAAGACATTTATAACGTTACGAACAAAAATTGCTGTTCTTTCGAACTTTGCATCAAAGAATCCTGGGAAAAATGTTATCTTACAGACCCCAAAGTAGAAAAATAATAAAGGCATGTTTCTGATGCGGGCACATTAGTGCCTGAGGTTGAAAAATCACCCTTTTAGTCAAACCTCTGTTGGGTTTTAAAATCATTTTATTAAAGCTAACAAGTAGTTTTTTGAACAACTTTAAACACATTGGAGCGTTAGGTTACCAAGTGCCATTGTGATTGTGGTTATCCGTCGGCACTAATAGTGAATGGTTTTGGACCGGACTCCTGTGGACAACTGTGGAGGTTATCTCCTTTCTCTTCTACATTAGACCTAAAACATTTCATCTCCAGTTACAAAGCTGTTGTACAGCACAGCCAGTCTGAGCTCAGGTTCCCAATAGGGATGTTTTATCTCAATGCTTATGTTACATGGCTCCCTCTTTCGCACGCCGCTGATCTTTAAGCTGGAACTGTTTTAATAGTAACAGGTGTCGAGGGGAAGAGGTGTGTGTGTGTCTGTCTCTGTGTGTGTGTAAGAGAGAGAGGAGAGGGTAGGGGGGAACTCAACATATCATGTTACCTAGCCAGTTGGACACAGACAAAAGGCCACTAACCTTCCCTGGTCTTTTCTTCCATTTTCTCCCTCCACCTGCTTTTCTTTTCTTAGAAAAGATACACACACATTATGAAACACTCATTCTTCCATGTATGGGCAAATTTAAAAAAAAAAAAAGAATATTGTTTGTTGTTGTCAGACTTCAACAAATTGTATCCAACAGTATTCATCAGAGCAACAATTTTAAAAGGAAGTTAAAGGGGTAGTTCTCCCCAAAAAATGTACATCGATTACACTCATGTCATTCCAAACCTGTATGACTTTCTTTTGTAGAACATAAAAGATGATGTTTGGCTGAATGTTCAAGCAAGCTGCTCTTTTCAATAAAATGAAAATGAATAATGACTGGGACTGTCAAGCATAATTTTCGATATGTTTTTCAAGAAAAGTTATCCTGCAGCTTCAGAAGAATTTTGTTAGTTGTATGGTGTTTTTGCTCTAGTGCCCATTAGTAATGTTTTTGTTAACTAAAACTGAAACTTAGCTATAATCTCGATGTGCAATACATATTTTCCAGCTTTTGACTGGTAATTGTGTTTTTTGTACTGTCCCTATTCAAGTAAACGTATAAATAAAAAACTAAACTAAATATTAAATAAAAAACTTAAACGGAAAATTATAAATGTTGTCTTGAACTAAAATAAGTTTAAATTGAAGTTCTAAAACTACTCAAACTGAAATAAAAATAAAGCTGTATAGAAATATTAAAAGGAAAAAAGAAAAAGCACATGACAAAATTATTAAAACTTAAACTAAAATGTAACTGAAAATATCTTAATAAAAGCTAATTCAAAATATGAATAAATACTATAATAGTATATGAATAATACTAAAATAACACTGGCCCGTTTACTTCCATTGTGTGGAAAAAGCATGAATATTCTTCAAATATGTGAGTTTGGAGTTTGCATATTGAGGTTGAGAAACAAATTAAATATGATAAATAAATGAATAATTTTGGGGTGAACTTTAAATGTACACAGACATTTTAAAAATGAATATTGCTGGAAATGAATGGTTGATGACCATAAAAATATCAGCATTAGTTCAAAAGCTGTGCAGAGTTTTGTAGTTATGTCCTGTTCCCAACTTTGGCTTGAGCCTTTCACATTGTGTGTTTGTGGGACTGTTCCTCCAGCTGTTCCCTGTCATCAGACACTGGCCAGCTGTGTGTGTGTTGAGGGATTGCAGTCACTTCACCAGCAGCTGTCCAGCGTCGCTTCCGGTCCTCAGCTGTCTTTTGTGATTTGCGCCCCTGAAGCTGTGTCTCTCAAAAGCCTTATTACAGAATATATAGCAAAGAATTTATGCATAAAAAAAATCTGAAAGTATCCACTTTCTTTTTCCAGGTTCAAATAAAGTCATTGACGTGATTGATGTCGCAAGACAGGCAGACAGCAAGCTGAAGCTGGGAGAGTTTGTGAAGTATTACTACCAACCTGAACGGCCCAAAGTGTTGAATGTTATCAGCCTGGAGTTCTCTGACACAAAGTACGTCTGTGTGAGAAACTGTCACTTTTCTTTCTATGCAACATAACTTCACTGCAAATGAATTTATTCTACTGGTTAAGATAACATACAGTGTTACTTTAACACTTAGGTCACATTGTTGTTGCATTCAATCCAAATCCAAATATCCTTTGTTTTTAAAGAAAGGTTGTTTTTGGGGCCTGATATACAATTATGTAGCTACTTTATGATTTACCTCAATTCAGCTAACGTTTAGCATGTATAAGTGCTTGTTTGAGATCTGATTTTTGTTTACTGCTCAATTTTAGGATGTCTGATTTGGTGGAGGTTCCTGAGATAGCGCAGAATATGTCGTGGGTGGAGAACTACTGGCCTGACGACTCGTTCTTCCCCAAACCATTTGTGCAAAAGTATTGTCTCATGGGAATGAAAAACAGTTACACAGACTTCCACATCGACTTTGGAGGAACTTCAGTGTGGTATCATGTTCTTTGGGTATGAACTGAGACCTTTTTGATGCTTGACAGCTCTTTTAACTTATGTTAGTTAGCCTAGGATTCGTTTTTTGTGATATTGAAATTGGTGGTGAGATTTATGAGATTTCAATGGTATCAAAAATGTTGATATAACTTAATTTAAAGCAAAAATAACTTTATCGTAATATAGTAGTCACCATTTGAAGTGGATCCAAAACCTTCATCAAAGTTGAATTACATGAATTTTGAACAATACCCATTCTTTTCTTAGGACAACTTTGAACTTTTTTTGATCCACTTCAAATGTTGACTATTGTATATCTTTTAACGGGAAATAACATTACTCATATCATCATATAAAATTTCAGACATATCGCCCACCCCTATTCATGAATAATTAATGGCGCTCAAGTCATGTGATTTTACAGTTCTACAAGAGCTGATAAGCAGTTCCAATGAAATGCTGGTAATTTTTTTGTTTGTGTGCGCAGGGAGAGAAGATTTTCTACTTGATCAAGCCGACTAAGGCTAACCTTGCACTATATGAGTCCTGGAGCTCATCACCCAATCAGAGCGAAGTATTCTTTGGGGAAAAAGTCGACAAGTGTTACAAATGTGTGGTGAAGCAGGGAACTACCATCTTCCTCCCCACCGGTGAGAACACAGAATTAGGCAAACTTCTGAATCCCTTTTTGTGTCCATTTAAAAGATTATGCCCACCCACCTGTTTACATTATTATAATCAGAATAAGCTTTATTCGCCAATGTGCGCAAACACAAGGAATTTGTTGTGGTTTCCAGGAGATCTGAGTGCATACATGCATACATCCATACATGCATATATAACACAAGAGGATAGAAAGAACATTTCAAAAAGTAAGATTAAGAAAATAGATATAAAAAATTATACATTCAAAAAAAGTAATATACATATAGATCAGAAGACTTGTGTACAGATGTGTGCATTTATGTACTGTATATACAACTGTATTAATAAAAATATGTATTTTACATAGTAAGGATCTATTTATTGCCTAACTCGCAGGTGGCATACACACCATACTGATTTATGAATTATAAAAACAGGTAGTAATTGGTGTCCTAACTGTTTAAGGTGGAGATAGCCTGAGGAAAGAACTTTTTTTATGTCTAGATGTTCTAGTGCACAGAGATCTGTAAGTGCAAACAGGCTGTGGCCGGGGTGAGAGGGCTCTGTGATGATGTCATGATGCCCGTAGTCCTGAAGTTGGGACAGGTGCACACCAATTATCCTCTCTGTTGTCCTTATATCAGTTCCTTCTGGAGTTTCTGTTGATGATGCAACAGAACAAATGGGTAAATAATGATTATTTCTAATTGATCTATTATTTATTTATCAAAATTCCAATTAACATTTATTAAAAATAAATATAATAATTATAAATTAAATTAATATTATATTCATTTGTATAATATATTAATTTAATATATTTTATTAAATTATATTTAAATGTTTGTTTTTTTTCATGTTAAAAATGTAAGGTTGGTACAATGGTAATGATATCAAAATGAAAAAAACAAGCATAATTAAAATAATGAAAATCTTAAAGTCTCAAGTTGTTTCCCATAAACTTTTATTACCATCATCATAAGTCATGTGATGCAACAAGAAATGGTTTAATAGAGAAGACACTCAGACACTCGTGACTAACTGTCAAGCTCAATGTGTCTCTTAAAATATCAGATCATTTGTAACATGCAAAGTGTAGTTCAGTTTGTAAATTGTCATGTAGTGACTCCCCAAAAACTATAATATTTATAAATGAATAATTCACGATATTTGTTGTAAAAACAAAATTAACATGTTTGAAAATAATAATTAAGATGTGTACACTCACGTGTTCAAGAGGTAAAGGGGAAAAAAAAATTTTTACTTGACATTATTAGAGTCATTAATTTAAACTTTTCTAAAAAAAAAAAAAATTGTATATGTTTCAAACCCATAATAACCAATAGGAATACAAAGTGTACATTGCTAAGAGCCTAACTAACTAGATTTTTAAAGGATTTTTCCTTTATTAGTGACAGTTGCCATTTACTTAAATAACAGCTTGCCTTTTTAATCCTTGTATGACCCCACAACAAGAGAAAAAAATAGGACGTGCGCTATCGTATATAAAAACACATACACGGTACGGCAAGGCGAAAGCAATATCAGGCGGTTTCCCAGGACTCCTGCCAGGAAAATGTGGATCGGCGTCCAACACTGATGACCCTTGTTCCAGTGGGATTGTTGGGCAACGGTCTTCGCTGAGCAACGTGGTAAACAGAATGAAAACACTCCGAAGGGCTGTGATGCAATTCACGTGCATCTCACCGAATGGAAAGAATGAAAAGTGTCTGAATGTTATTTTAATCACCCATGAGAGGTGCTTTAATTCGGCATACATTTAAAGTTCTATAAATGGTCTTTAACCAGTGCGGAGGTAGTAGACGTAACTCGGAAGGATTCATTATCACAGGCAGCATGTGTGTTTGAGGAGTGTGAAAGCGAGCATGTGGGTTTCCCTCCTCGAGCAGAACGTCACGGATGACGAGGCAGAAATCCCCCTCTTGTTCAGCAGCATGTCTGCACACGACGGCCAATACACATCCAGCCAGACGGAGAGATAAAACTGATATTTCTGTCAGTGGCAGAGAGGTGTGGGTGTGAGATTACGCTATATTTAGCTTTTGCTGATGTGTATTTGTTTGTGTGTATCACACACTGGTTACTGATGTGAATTGTGTGTACACTGTTTTGCTGCTGTCTTTACAAAAAAAGGCTAAATGTTTAGGTGGTTTAAGCTAATGTTTAAAGGAAATAATATGCATATGACAAATAAACAGAGACATCATTAAAAAAGTGAATGTATGAAAGAATTATTGTAGGGCTTGTGAAAGGGAATTAGGTCAGCATAGCACAATCTTTGTTGAGGCCTGAACGTTGATCTCCGTTGCCCTCTACAGGTTGGATCCATGCAGTGCTCACTTCTCAGGACTCCATGGCGTTTGGTGGGAATTTCTTGCATAACTTAAACATAGACATGCAGCTCAGGTAAAAACCCTGCATTTATTCCTCAATATTTCTCCTTTTGATTAAGCTTTTCTATACGGTCTATGCTTTTCCTGTCACTGTCGCCTTGCTTTTGGCTTGCTTAGTTGGGGATATTTAATATTCAACAATATTATTGAACTGTGTTGTACTACTTTCATGTTATCACTGTGAAGCTGCTTTGATGCAATCTGTATTGTGAAAAGCGCTATATAAATAAATGTGACTTGACTTGACTTGACTTGTCACTATAGTTAGTTCAGGTTTCTAAACGGATATTCCTACTGGAACTGATATACCTCCCCAACTTCATTTCAGGTGTTATGAGATGGAACGCAGACTGAAGACTCCAGATCTCTTTAAGTTCCCATACTTTGAGGCCATCTGCTGGTATGTGGCCAAAAACCTTCTGGAGACCCTTAAAGGTGAGTGGGACAGGACAACTCCTGCAGTGCTTTAGTCCAGGGTAAATGAAAATAAGACATTTGCTCAAAACAGATTTCGTTTGTTTAAACCGTCATGTGACTATTAACCAACATCAGAGAACTGTGATATATATATATATATATATATATTCAGTTATTCCTTACATCAACATTCCACTTAATAGTTGCGGATGTAGCTTCTTGATGGAGTGGAGATTGAAACGTTTGTGTTTTCAGAGCTGCGGGAGGATAATTGTCAAGCTCAGGATTATCTAGTGGACGGGGTGAAAGCTTTAATCTCATCACTGAAGACATGGCTGAGGAGGGAGGCAAGAGAACTTCCGCTTTTACTGCCATTATTTTTCTAGTGAAACTCCTGTGGCTGTTCTACATGGTTATTTTCTCTGTGTGTTTCCTCCACAGTTGACTCAACCTAACAGTGAGGTTCCAGACCATATCAGGCCAAGCCATCTTATCAAAGCTCTGACCAAGGAGATCCGCCACCTGGAGGTAAGACGAGCTCGAGGAGGTCCTGTGGTTTTGAATGGGGGGTTTAGACTGTAGTTCACAGGTGTTGTGACAGTAAGAGATATTTGGTGCCTTTTGTTTTGATCTTCACTTTGCAACTTTATGGGAACAATTCCTTTGTCTTGCCAATATTCTACTTAAAATAAATCCAATTCAATCAAAATAAACTAAATTAAACTTAACTAAATCAAATTATATGAAATAAAATAACAAATTGATATTAAATCTTACACATTGGAGTAAATCATTTATAAATTTATATTAAACTATATAGCAAATGTACAATTAGTATTCATTTTAATTTAATAGCTTAACTTATTACACTTACACAGTCTGCACTTTAAATTAAAATAAATTAAATTAAATATGAATTCTTACACAGCTTGGAGTAAATTGAAAATATATTTTACACATCCTGGACATTAAATTAAATAAAAAAAAATATTAAATTCAATTGTAATTCTTACACAGCTTGGAGTAAATTAAAATTGTTCAACTGAATCAAATTTACAATAAATTTGTATTAAACAATTTAAAATCTTAAATTAATATAAATGTTTACACAGCCTGGACTTTAAATTAAATTAAATATTAATTCTTACACATCTTGGAGTAAATACAATTTATGTTCAACTAAAGCAAGTTTACTAATTCATTTAAACTTCATTAAATTTAAAAGATTAAGTTAATTTTTAATTCTTACAAAGCCTTTACTTAAATTAAATCAAATTAATGTTAATTCTTTTTTTTTTAAATCCTTTTAAATTTGTAACTAAAATATATGCTAATTTTTATGAGTGTTTCTACATAACCTAAAATGGCTCCAAGTTGAAGTGATTTGCTGTGTTATTTTCTTAAACAGGATGATTCGAATAAAGCTGGAAAATCTCAGGAAGGTGCTGAGTGCCCTTTAACACGCTCCGCACTGGAGAAAGGATATCAGGCACGGCGTGCAGCTCGCAGGCTACGAGACCATCATCATCGACACCACCACCATCATCATCATCACCACAGCCGCAAACTGCCCTCTAACTTGGACATCCTGGAGCTTCACACGCTGGAGGTATTAAAGAGACTGGAGGTCGGACCGCTTGTGGAGGTGAGCTAGTCAGATTTTTTTTCTTCCCATAATGCACTGCAGCATGAAGCTCAAATTTCGTATCCGTTCTCTACGGCAACATTAGCCTTCATTATTCCTTATCATATGACTGTAATGCAATGCTATCAAATGGTTTTAGAGGGCATTTTCACCTTGATATTAGATAGGTTCACTGCTCTACCAGCATGCAATTATTCTATTTCCAGTAAAAACATCTCTCGTTTCGTGTAACAGGACCCAACCTTCAGCTCCAAAGTGAATGGCAAGTTTAAGAAAGTGTCTGCAGTAGCTGTTGATGGAAGTCATGATAATGCCCTGCACCTGGTGCTATGTAATGGCAAAATTATGAGGTGAGGGTCTCGGTAGCTTCTCTTTTTGTGTTCTGTTAGGCACCAGTTTTCATTATTATGAGTGACCCAGAGATGTATAATAATCCCAGTCAATGCACAGTAAGATTAATGGTGAAACTTTAGTAATTAAAGGACATTATTAGATATTATAAGAAAAAAGAAAATATTATTCATTTTGTATTTATTACTGTTTACTTAAATATTTAGTTTGAAGCAAAATACATATTTAAGAAATAATTGAATGGCTACATGCCTTTGTTTTTATTTAACTTATTATTTAACTTATTTAATGTGACGTACCAAAATTAGTAGTGAGAATAGTGACATTGAGATTCCTCTTTAATTCTTGACATGGAATGGTTTGATATTTTTATATTGATAATAGTTTTATCTGCTTTTATTATCATCATTAGTAGTAGTAGTGGTGGTAGTATTAATATATAAAATATTATAAACTACTGAACTAAAGTCGGGGGTCAAAAAAGTTTTTTAAGAAGATATTAATACTTTTATTTAGCAAGGATGTACTAAATTGAAAAAGTAAAGAAAAGAATTTGTTTTTTATTATTATTGTGGTTTCCATAAAAATATTAAGCAGCACAACTGTTTTCAACTTTGTTTATAATAATAAATGTTTCTTAAGCAGCAAATCAGCATATTAGAATGATTTCTTAAGGATCATGTGACTCTGAAGACTGATGGTAAAGCTGAATTTTCAGCATCATTACTCCACAGGAATAAATTACATTCGAAAATATATTATAATAGAAAACAGTTATTTGAAATTGTAATAATATTTCACAATATTACTGTTTGCTGTATTATCAAATAAATACAGCCTTGTTGAGCTGAGAGACTTAAAAAAAAAACATTTTAAAAGGTTTTAAAAACCCCACCTTTTGAATGGTAGTGTATGTTTAATTATAACTTATAAAAATATTTATGTTTCATTTATTAATGTAATATATTAATTGAATGAATAAAGTTTTCTGTTTTGGTCCTCCTTACTCACAGGGAGAGGTTATCTATCAGTAATGTGACAGCCAAAGTCAATGGAGTGGAAATGTTGCAGTTCCATCAACACAGGATCAAATTGGAAAGAATGCCAATGTGCCCACAAGAAGAAGTGAAAAAAGAAAAGCGAGAGGACGAATTTGGAGTACACTGCACCATCAAGAAACCACTCAATCATGGTGAGTCGCTTGCAGCTGTAGAGGTTGTCACAGCTCGGCTTTTGCTATCCAGACTGACTATACACCTTATTTTGCAACGTGGATGTAAGCTATTTTCTGTGAATGTGTGAGACTTCTGATTCATTAGCTGCTAAAAGGAAATAACAACAACAAAGTGCAGTAAAGTGTGCTACAGTACAAAACAGTATTAAGCAAGCAGCTGTTTTGCACAGCTAAAAATACCTGAAGTTAAAAATGGCCGCACCTGCTCTAATGTTAAAAATTAGGTGGATATAAGCTTGAATCCAGTCTGTGAAAAGACAAAAGCATATTTTTTTTCTGTCATGATATTTGTTTGACCAACATCTTATTTTGTCAGGTCTAACTGTGCAGACAGAGTCGCCACGTGTAGCATCTTCAGACAGTGACTCGGAGTCAGAGGCGGAGGTTTGTGCCGAGGTACTGTTGATGTCGATTCAACTCTCCACGAGCTGAACACATATTTTTGGTTAAATGGCTTAAAGGGGTCATGAATTGAGAAATCACATTTTCCTTGGTCTATTGACATGTGGGGTCATTGTACTATACAAATATCTTGTAAGTTTCAGAACTCAAAAACAGCTTTTATTAAAACCAAGCTCCCAAAACAACTCGTTTCGGATTTCGTCACATTATGACGTCATAGTGCGACGAAAGACCGCATCTACAGAAGATCAATGTCTACTTCTACATCATTGCGTCTTTAGCTCCGCCCACCGATTCACGGGTATGATGTAGTAGTAAATTTGAGAGAGACGAACACAGGACAATAGAGATTCCTCTGAGGATTACAAGATGTTTTTCAGTGCCAAAACACAGTCGTTCCATTGCCTTCCTTGTGATTATAACATTAGGAAGTGTGAATGATCTTTATATTTAAGGAAGTTCCGGTGTCCACTTCGTTTGTTCGTTGATGATGTAAAAATATTGCTAGTATTATAAGTGGACCTCAAAGAACAATTTAAATGGAGTTCATGACCCCTTTAAAATGATGTTCTGCCATCTTATTCCTGTGTGTCACCCTTTCTCTAAACAGAAACGCTCCTCAGAGTCAGGGAGTTCTGAGGAAGAGGATGGAGCGAGCAAGAGAGACTCGGGGAGTTTTGTGGAGCATCTGAGCGGCCACCAAAAGCAAGCGTTAAAACGGTATGACTGCCCTTCATTTCACACACACCTGAGAAAACCGGCACATTTTAAAAGCTATTTAAGTCATTTTTCTCTTTTTGTGCTAAAATTGAGAACTACTTGTACACAGAGAACGTCCTACCTCACCGAGAACAGACAGTGCCATTCAGGGCATGCTGTCCATGGCGGGGCTGCTGTGTCAGCAGGCAACAGAAGGGGTCGATTGGTGGACCAGTCAGGGTAACAGCAACAGCAGCAGCAGCAGCAGCAGTGATATGTGGGACAGCAGTGAACCCTGTTCAGCGCCCCGCAGCCCAGAGGGAGAAGATGGGAGTCTCGGGGAGGAATATTCCTATAGAGAGAGCTCACTTTCTCCTCCGCTCCACCCCTCCAAAAGACATGCCCCCAACCCCACGCCCATCAGCAACCAGGCCACTAAAGGTGAGCTGTTTCTTACACTAAAAGAAATAACAGTAGTAATATTTGTATTGTTTTTTAGAAAAAGTCAAACTTTTGTTTGCCAAGTCAGGTCATGTGGTGCAACCAACATGCAGAAAAAAAAATAGAGAGAGAGAGAGAGAGAACCCATGCTGACCCTCATGACTGTTTTTCCATAAGTAGTCAGTAATTTGACCTTTTAATGACAAGGCAAGGTAAAATGTCATGTGGTGTAATCTGTTTATATTTGCACATAAAATAAAATAAACGCATGAATCAATTTTGAAAATAAGCTAAAACTTCATTTTTCAAAATAAAAAATGTGAATGAAAATGTAGAAAACAAAAAATTGAATTTTGTTTGTTAAAAATACATTTTTCCTTAAAGGAGCTGTATGTAAGAAATGTATTTCAATTGATCATAAAATGGCCCTTATGTGTCTCTAGACATTAATAAATCATGTTCATTTCAAATACTTAAATCACTGACAACAATAGTATGGCCACGATATTGTCATTTAAAAAGTGAAGTTGCAGCCCTCAACTGATGTTGATGTTGTCATCTTGTGTTTTGGCCTGAAGCCCCACCCTCCACCTATCTACCAATCACGAAGTCAGTAGTGTTTCGGCATCCGGGTTGCCAGCTCTGCTCTAGTTGAAAGCTCCTTGTAGCAGCCTACTTTCCTGCTGGATCCTGCAGCCTATCTGGCAACCTTGAGTCAGGGGGGAGGGGGGGGGGATACACTGCTCTACAGTAATTTGAAAGTGATTGCAGCACCAGTTTTGGCCACAATCTTACATACAGCTCCTTTAAATTTGTAAATGAAAAATTTGAAATGTATTTGTTACAACTACTTTTTTTTAACCTTAAATTATGTAGAACTTTTTTTTTTTGAAAATTGCTGAAACTTTTTTTCTTGAAAAATATGTAAATGAGTTTAACTTTTTTTTTTTACCTTGAAAAATATATACAATTATTTTTAGTTTTTTTTTTTAATTATATTTGTTGAAACTATTTTTTCCTGGAAAAATATGTAATTTGAATACTTTAAAACTATTTTTACCTTAAAATGTTTTTTTTTTTTTTTTTTTTTTTTTTTTTTTTTGAGAATTGTTTGTCCTAACCATTTTTTTTGCATGTGTAAATTGAAAATTGTATTAACTTTTTTTTGCCTTAAACCAAAAATAAGATTTAATAGTGAAAAATATATATATATATATATATTTTTTAAATAGTGTACACATTTATTCAGGTTACATGACATTTTTAGAGTGATTAAATTTGTCAAAACCTTTCTTGAACATGGTATAAAGTGCATTATACTACATTTTTAAAGGATTTTCCTTTATTTTGTTTATGTATTTTTCCTGTCATTGATCCTATGTCGTTTACCCATAAAACCCATGTGGGAGATCACTCCAAAAATGTGTATTTTTGGGGTAACAATTATGTTTGCAACAATTATACTTTAAAGAACATGCTAAACTTTTTGTATCGACTTATGTCATGTTTTTGTGGTTGTATTGCAGGAAAGCGTCCTAAGAAAGGAGAGGCGACAGCTAAACAGAGGCTTGGGAAGATATTGAAAATGAGTCGCCATAAAGGCTTATTCCTGTAGCATGATGGAGGAAAGAATGAGACTATGTGTAATAAATCAACACAGCTGCTTTTCTTTATACGCTGGGATTATCATCACACACACACACACACACACACAGTTCTCTTACTCACTGTGCATGTTTAGGTGACAGGGTATGTTTAATGGCTCACCTTTTCCACCAATCGCACGAAATACACAACACATTATCCATCAACGCAGGGAAACTGCTTTACCTTGGACAACATTTAAACATTAACAGCCAAAAGTTTCAAGAGGAAGCACAGAAACACATGGTCGGATGCCAGAGAGCAGCGCGTGTTCCTACAGGCAAATGTGTATCACGGGCTGAGGCCTCTCCTCTCCCCCACCCTACCTCTTCTCACATCTGTAGCATGAGTGTCCAGGCGCTCGCAGGCACTGGGACTGTTCCATTGATCCTCGGATTCCCCTCAAGTCATTATCAATCTGCCTATTTCTCTCTCCTTTTGATTGTCTCAGGCTGGAGTATGAGCTTTTGAAATGGTGCTGATCGTTTATAAACCCTTTCCCAACCCCCTCTGCCCCTTTAAGCAATAATTGTACAGCAGTGAGTGATGTATTGATGATTTAGTGGGCCGCACTTTTAGGATGCGCAGGAAGTCCTCTCATGGTGGAACCATCAAATGAAATCAAAGAGTGTCAAAGATACAACTATATGACTTTCCCTTGATTTGACAGTGTTAATCCTTTTTATTGGTTTTAAATGCGTTCATTAAATTAATATTCTGTTTTTTGTACCTTAGTTTGTAAAAACAACATTTAAAAAAGAGAAAAATAAGCTGACAAATGCACATACAGAAGTCTGTGTTTGCAATCCTTGTATTGCAAGTGCATCTGATTGTGTCAACCTTTTTGGTTCGTTTTTTATTTTATTTTTAAATATCCCGAAAGGTAGTGAAACTCGGAATAGTCATTTTACACTGGCAAAATTGAGAAAATCGTACATGTATAGGTATTGTCACACATTTATTCGCCTCTGTCACAACCCAGTGGCCGCAGAGAGGTACTGCATCCTGGAGCGCTGCCCCTGAAATACTGTATGTGATGTAGTTTGCGAGGACTAAATATGCTTGTCACGTGATTGACAATGATCTTTAGCTCATTCTGCATAATTTGATCTATTTGTTTGTTTTAAAATGTTTTTTTTTGACTGGATAACTTATTTATTAATTTCAAAGATATAAGGATTTATATTGCATTCTGAGTTTCCCGTTTTTCCTTTGCATTGAATAGTTGTGTAAATACGAGTATAATTTCGAATGTTACCAATTCAAGAGTAATGAGCTTTTGTTTAGGTTCAGCTTTATGGGTTTTGTAGTTAACACATTTAAATAATAATAATTTGAATGACCTTACCTGTTAAATTTACCTCTGAAATGTTAGCGCAAGTTGACTTTGTTTGAATATTGATGCTTTATGTTGTCTTTGCGGCCTGTTGAAGCGGGACAAAAGAATTTCAGCGGGAACAAACAAAAAAAATGGTGGTGCTTGTGTGAATTTCTTAGAGAGGCTATGAAACGTTTTCTCAGGGAACATCAAACAGGTGACATCTTTGAATTCATCACCAGCACCGTCATATAATCGCGTTTTGTACTCTTTCCCACAAACTTGCCAACAAATGTATATATTCCCATTTATTTTGCGTCTGGTAAATGTAAAACCCAGATTCTGAACAGAATTGTGTTCCACTGTAAAGTATATAAAAATGAGTTTGTAAGACTTTGTGAGGATAGAACAGCACCAACAGATTTTGATCAGCTATTCTTGACTGTTGTGTAAGAAGTCTGTTGGTTCAGAAAGCAAATGCACTATTTTGGATCTACATGACTTGAGTCGGATAACTGCTAAAACTCAGGCTTTGTTACGGTTTTGAGTTTTGCTCATCCGCAAGTGTTTTATGATAAAATGTTCCTCTGTTCCCACTCAATAACCGTCACGTAGACAAGACACCCTTTGAAAATGTCAGCATTATGAGGAAAACAGCTCATATCCTTCATATTTGATCAATCGAGCTGTTCTTCAGACAGGTTTCCATTGCTTTGACGCATTAATTGTACAGTATTTATTAAGCTCTAGCATTCATTTCCATACTCAACTGTGGTATAGACTTAATGTCACTGTGTTTTCAAATGCTGTGTTCTGTTCCTTCTCTTCAATAGTTCTCTTTGAAAAGTTTTGGATGTGATGGACTTTCTCCAATGCAATGTATATATAAGATGAGGGAAATGTTTTGTAGATCACACTGTTTTCCCCTTCCCTTTACTAAGTGTTAAGTGATAAAACACTGTTCTATTGACAAACTCAAGAGTCGATGGTTTTTATTTATTTAATCCTATCTTTTACAATTAGACTTGATAATAAGTCCATACACATAACAGGAACTTTCAGTTTCCTCTACAGAAAATGTGTGGGTTTGCCATCACATCTGTTGCACATCTGCAAAGCAGAGAAGAGAAAAATTAGTCATGCATGCTGTGGCAACACACCAGGTAAGAAATGAGCAATTTCCTCAGCATGTTAATGACTTGAATACATATGTGTACATTGGGGTGTTGAGGGCAAGTCTACTCTTCATCATCAGGTGGGATTCCCAGCTCCTCATCGGTCCATGCTGAAGTGTCCGGCCATGGGAAATGACCCTAAAGTGACATTTAGTTAAATGGCTGGTGGTCTGTTTATTATGCCTAAGAACAGAGGCATTTGATCTCATCATGTGTTGATGCAGTTTCCGCTCACCAGGATGGCGTCCGGGTCGTGCCAGGTGTGCCACAGGATCCAGAACCACATGGCACCGCTGATCAGCTCTGCCTGGAACTTCTGGTTCTTGGTGATCTGAGGAGGTTGTCTGTACTGGGGTTCAATATGAGGGCCGCCTCCTGCCCTAAAACACACAGAAACATCTAAGTTACAGTAAGTATAAAACAAAATGTAATGGCTAATGGTACTCATGCCAACCCCAGTATTACAAACAATGATGCATGCAGTCAGTGATAAACTTGAAAGCTGGACGAATTCATATGTATATATAATATATTAATACCGTAGTTTTAAGAAATGAAGGTTATTACCGTGTTTTTTGGCCTTGTACCTTGGAGTACCACGGTAAATAGTATTGTAAATAAAAATGTGAATCATTCACCGCCATGGTAACGTTATTACCATTTGATACCATCACTGTACCATCATACGACCAGAGAGTTCCTACTTTTATTTAAGGCTATCCTCCTCACTATACTCTATTTATATCCAGATTCCAGCAATCTCTGAAAAACCTGACAAAGGTCGTGTATTTAAACTAAATTACTACCGTTATCCCGTTTCTAAAGTATCGTTTAGACGTTCCACGACACACAATACACTTTACTGGAGCACGTTTAGCCAGTTAGCCTTCTGATGATAAACACTCACTTTCTGAGGGTCATCTGCTGAGGTCCACGCCTGAAGAGCTGCAGGCCGCTTCGGAGGACACCCGCCGTCCTCCCGAGAGAAGACATGCTTATGCCTGTGCCAGCTCTCTGTGTTTTTACAACGATTATTAATCGAATTGACTACAGTGATCAGACGGAGAAATGTCACCTTTACAGCGGCTGTTTCTTTGGCCTGCTAATAACGAGCGCTGTGATTGGTCACTTAAAAGAAGGCGTTTCAATGCAATAGCTGTCTATGTGCTAGAGGGCGCCAGATACCCGCTGAGAAAAGATCGTATAAATATAGATCACAATATTCATGCGTCTTTCGTTCATTTCTTACAGAAATGAACGAAAATATATATTTTTCTGTCAACAATTTAAATATATCTACTTCCTTGGGTCATTTATTTATGGGCCTACATTTATTACACTGAAAAACTATATTTTATTATTTATTGTATGTTTCCTTTCCATTTTGTTAGATTCTGTAATAAGAGAGACTCTGCTTCTTGAGTAGCCCCCTTTTTTATAATTTATTTTATGGCAAATACAGAAAAAGGTTCAGATTTTTTTTATTGTATGCATTTAAAGAAACAATCATTAGGAAATCATCATTAATTCAGTCTCTGAAAATAGAAAAAGGAGACAAGTGATAATTATCTGTGAAATTGTACTTTATTGGCACAAACAGCAATAAAACTAAACAAAATGATTATTTTCTGACTTAATAGAACATCCTCTGTGGTTTTCAACACCAAGGCCATCCATTGTCCAAGGCTGTGTTTCCCAAAAGTATCGTAAGCCTAAATATATTGTAGAATTATTGCCACTAACATTATTTTTCTAAATAATAATAATGTAGCCTGTGGATAAGAAAATAAGTTGCTTCAATCTAGTAAATGTTCGTCTTGAAATGGTACTAACAATAAAAGCAATTTGTTAACTTTATAAAAAATCACAGCAAAAAGACATGTGTACCACAACCTGACTGAAGGTAAGCATTTATGCTAAAGGACCTTTTACTTGATACAAAAAGTATGAACTATCAATTAGACAGCAGATGGCATGTAGAAGATTGTGTACAAAGGATTTTTTAAAGCAAGGTTTGGATCATGCCAATCATTTGAGGCCTTAGAAATGCATCGTATTAAATGATACAAATGGCTTTATAGGGTTAATTAAGTTTGGTTATTTCATTATAACTTTTAAACTATTTAAGTCATCTGCAACACTTTATTTTAATGTGCCCTTGTTACACGTTAGATGTATCTACTGTAGTAATAACTATAAATTACGCATAATTACATGCAACTATCCCAACCCCTAACCCTATAGTAAATACATTTAATAAATTATTATTACTCAGTACTTAAATGTATAATTACACTGTAACACGGACACCTTAAAATAAAGTGTAACCGATTCATCTTGTAGACCCCTTGGGACCCAGACCCCTGATTGAAAACCATTGCGATTTACCACCCATCATAATAACATTTCATTTTAAAGCTGCGAGATGTTTTGGCAAGTTGGCTGTTATACACCAGTCCTGGAAGAAGTATCAGTTTCTAAGACATAGTATACAGTGTATTCATGTGTTGGTAGTATATACTTATTACACATTGTTTGAATCAATTTCACCTCTCTTGTCTTGTGTCCATAATCATGTATTAGACAAAAAAAAATGGTTAAAAATAATGCAAGTAACGAAATTGCATTCTATAACAGGCGATTTGAGCTTTACTTTCTTGAGGGAACCAATACACAAAAACAACTACACACTATGCAGTACAGAAAATGCTCAAATACGCCATTTACTAATCATCATCATCCACAGACTAGAGCAGAGGAGGCGTGGGATCATCGACAACATGGCGGCTATGGAAACACAATCAATGAAAAAAGCGACCAGCTCAAAGCCACGACGTTACCAAACATCAATCTTAACGCAAGAAACAGATTACTCATGCAGATATTATGGCATCGCACACCAACGATGTGAAACCTCGGCCGGGATGTTTTCTGCATTCGTTTCCTGAGTACTGAGCAGCACCGAAACAGGAAATGCGCGCTCCCGCAGCTCAATTCTTTTGTTGCAGCAGCAGCTCATATGCGTCCGTGATTATGACGTAACAGACGATGGCCTGGCTTCTGATCAAGTCCAGCAGGCGCGCTCTACCTTTTAGAATCGCGGAAATCCCCCCCAAAACACACAGGCTTGGATATAAACATCAATATCTACATAAGCCTTTGAGAAATTAATTTAGATTAATAACATACTTTGTCACATCATGCTGCAAGGGACCACGTAATTACGTCATGACGCAAAAGAAAGAATCACTGAATCGTTTATAATAGATTCTTTAAAACGAACCGCGGAACTCCCAAATCAAACCAGCTAACATTACTTTCCAATATTCCGGTGTTTGCGACGACAAAGGCCCATTAACGAGTTTTATTCGTCAGCGTTTATTTTAAAACACACGACTGATGACGTACACTTTTCGGCAATGATATATTCTGGAAAGACCGTCCGTGACCCCGCCCAGTGTGGGCTTTGTGCAGTGCTGCGAACGCCATCTTCTTGCGATTTTGTGACGAGAAACGAACGAATAATGTTTATTGCCAACTCCGTGGAAGGGCTCTTCTATAACGCCGTGTTTCAGAGATCCATTGAAATTTAAGTAAATCAAATGGTTGATGAGGTTTGGAGTTAATGGCACCCTACTGTCGTCCACAAACACGGTCGGATCTCCGGGCGCGCCGCTCTCCCCTCACAGCTCAGTGCCCGCCCACTTACGGAATTCAGATGATGTCATCGGTAGCCAATCAACGCCGAGAAAACAGAACAATGAGCGTATTATTGGTCAAGGGCAATGTCATTCATTCTATTCAGGAAGGCCAGGGAGGGGGAAGAGCGGAGAAAAATCGCCATTTTGAAAGGATAACAAAATGAACGATATCGACACTGAAATAATACCCTAGCTCCAGAATTGGTTGAATGCAGCCCGTCTTAATATCCACCTAAAATCTCTGAATGTCCCGAAAGTTAAAACCTGATGATGATTTGACTGGCGTAGGCAATCCTGTGCAATATAACAGCTCGATTTATCTATCTCTTTAGTTTCGTTTTCCTTTTACAATGCATATTCGATGCACTGTACTCGCGTCACATCACAGTTTTCAGCTTTGTCTCGCTGTTTCTCCACTCTGTGTGGCATAGCTCTTCAACTGCAAGTGGTTGGTTTTATAGCACAGACTGCGCATGCGCAGGAGGATGCGGTTTAGATCTAGTTTAGCATGGGGGAGGGTGTTTGTTTGTAGGGTGAGCTCCTCGGATGAAGCTGTCTGCTCGAAGACCAACATTGGGAAACTCCTGCAACAATATAACATTAGTTTTCGACAAAAGGATATAGGTCAACAATTGTATTAAATGTCCAATATGTGTCTTGTATCTCAACGTGAACTTGAGAGACTATTGGCTTGAAAGGATTTAACTAAATGGAAAGAAATCAGAGAAGAAAAAAAGAGTGGGTCTGTTCGCAGCCAACGGAAATATTGCCGTTTCATTAGTCTTCTGCAGATGTTTGTGTTTATACTTGTGGTCATCTCACTCCAGTTACCTTGAGCAGAATAAAAAAGAAAACACTGCACTTGTATAAAGGGTTACGTAAGAGATTTGCAGCCATTTACTGTTTTGGGCCTCACAAGTAGGTGTTCATATTCAACCATAGTAGGCAATGACTTGCGTAGGATGCCTCCTGCGTTGTTTTCACCACATTCTTAAAGCTCTTTTTATTATTTCATAAATGTTTTGACATTTGGGTAGGATATAATGGGGGTAGGGATTCCATAAAAAGGAAACACGTGTAGGGAAAGGGTGGTTGACGATTAGACTTCCACATCAGGAACCCATGAAAAGATTACCACCTACACGCAGATACAGATTGTTTTATCAGACATGCTAGGAAAAAGATTGAAACCTTTTTACCAAACATTTATTTGTAATGGTTGACACTAGCTATTTTGTAAATGTATGTCTAAATATAAATTCAAAAGCAAAACGTGTGGGAAAAAAATTGGGTGTGGAAATAAGCCGATAAGTGCTCCCAGGGCCCAGCTAGGGTTGTTGATGGGTCCCCCTCGGTTGAAATTGCAGGGACCCCCAAAAGCCATGGGCCCCTAGAATCGTCTCCACCTTTCACCCCTCTAACAATGGCCCTGAGTGCTCCTCTGCTGCAATCTACTGGTTATAGTGGTAATTCATGTCATATTTTGTTTGGCACCAAGTGTTAGTTTTCCTATCTTGAAGCTTTTAGTTTTACAAATGGGGACAATCTTTGAAAGATGAACAAATAATGTTTTGGGTCATCACATTGAAAATAACATTTAAATTGGATAATATTTAGATCTTTGAAGCGCTGGAAAAAGTTTTGTGAAACATTGAAAGATCTTGAAAAGTGCTTGAATTTCACTTGCAAAAGGTTGTACGAACCATGAAATGAAGAAGCCCTAGCGATCTTCCTCTGAATCCACAATTTCATGACGCACATTGAGGTTGCATATTGGGCGCTTGCATGCACCCTTCTGAAACCTAAATTGACAAATGGGTCACCCAATGACACGTGCATGCAGTGGCCATTGTAAGTCCACAAGACTGCAAGTGCACAAGAAGTGTGCCATTTGGGACAGGGCCTAAACCTGTTCTAAACTTGCGCTGCCTATTATTGGTAACAGTTGATAAAACGGTCAGCACTACGCTGCTCAAACGAGTAGCGCAGTTTCGTTGCCCTTTCTTTTAGAGGGGGCATGGCTCACGAAGGCTCCCTGTTGGCACTGACCATTATGAATGCCAAAAGGCAGGGAATTAATTTTGTGCAATGCTCACAGCGCATGGGTATTCTGTAGTGGCTTGTTGTTTATTGTACATCGGTTATACACTCATTATTGAGGTCCATTGTGGGATTGATGGCTTTTCTAAAATTGTGCACTATATAAGGGTATAGTTGTCAATTTCAGACATAACCTTTGTTTTTTCGGTTAGTGTAGGCTATTAAAGACACCATGAAATCCAAATTGACAAATTTATGGAATATTGCCATTTATTATATAAATTATTTGTGTACCGCATTATTTTAAAAAAGTGTGCCCTCGTGATCAAGTCCTGAAGTACAAAATCAGGTACCTACATTTGTTCTTGTTCGAGAAGCCGTTTCACTCGGATATACGTCACAGCAGGGAAGAAAAGGTTAACATTTATACTACAAAATGGCATAGAAGCAGTGAATTGGGACGCCCCTTAACTCTCTGGTATGGCAGTTAGTTGTTCTCAAGAAAATGCAAAAGATAAAATCTAATCCAGTTTGAAAGTCGTCTTGAGTTCAGGGTTTCTTAATATTAGTGACCCACTAATCTTAATCGCAATTTTTATCCACTCATTTTCCCCTCCTTTAGGCATGCCTTTAAGGCTGCCTTTAAGGCTGACTTTCTCCACGGCGGGCTGCAGCACTCCTATGTTTGGAGTTGGACGACTGTATGATAAGAATGCGCGCTCCCATTTGCCGTGGATGAACTCTCTCCTGCACGCGCCCCTGAGGTTCTGCTCTGGGAAACCCCGCGGAATGAAGGGGCGGCGCGCGCAGTGTCAGAGAGCCGGGCGGGGGCGCGCGGGGGGAGGCGGAGTCACGGCACTTCTGCCAGGGCCGCCATTTTTGCACAGGGAAAAGAGACAGGATAGAAGGGATCCAGTTTCTAACTGTCGGCATAGATATGGACAAAAATATCAGGTTTTAACAGACTCAAACTGTACATTTGGATTAGAGCACCACAAGGCGAAATACAAGTGCTACACAGCGCGATTTGTAAAGCTTTGTTACACACCCGCAGTGGAGAGCGAAGTATTGTTTTGGTTGTGGTAGATCAGGCGGCGGGGTCTCACCCGAGTCCCCCGTGTCTTTATTCACAGTTATTACAGTGGACATCAACGGTAAGTACCTGCTGAAATCCTACAACTATCTGTTTGTTTATTGGAGAGGGTTGTTTGATGCCAGTGGCTAACAGACTTGCTGAAGAGGGTCCATCCTTGTGTAGATGCTGAAACTGAGGCTTGTATTATTAGTTTACCTTCAAATGAGTTGTAATTGCAACACTGCTGTGCATTACTCAGCCCTCCTTTTGATGTATAAATCCCACCTGGCTTGTTGTAAAGAGGGCAATCCGAGCAGTAGGTGCGTGTATGACTTAATTTAGCAGCTAAAGTGGCTAGCTAGCTCACACCCACATTTAATGCTTCACAAAAGGAAAGATCTTGAAGTATAACGCTGTTTTATTAAGTTAACAACTAGTAAAAGCTGCACACAACAGTAGCGGAAACTCGTCGTTTCTCTTGCGTTGTTGTAAAGCTCAGAGCTAGACCAGCAGTCACTGGAGAAATGCTAGCAAGTTAGCCAACCAAGAAAGAAACAGATCAAGACTCAGTATAATCTCTTTACATGGTTGGGATGTGCAACAAAAACTGCTTGGAGTGGTTTAATTGTGGAAGACGTCGTGGTCACGTCCCACGATATGTATTCCCGCCACTTATCTTCAAACTTTATGCACATTTGCACGTTTACGATTGTTTACACGTGTTTTAGATGTGCATTTTATAGAATGAGAGGTGTGAAATGATTAAAATGGCACGTTGTGCTCTGACAGAGCCTGCAACAACAGGGCTTTTGTTTACACCTTTCAACTCCAGTTACCCATTCACTAACTAGGTCCATTCTCACCCCATACCCAGCCCACAAATATAACTTACACTTTAAAGCCTATTGATTGATATCATGTATTAGGCAGTATGCCCCTCTAAAATACGGTGGTGTGGTTTTTAAGCTGTTGTTTCTTGGATTTGCGTTAATCGTTGCTCAGAATATGACGTGGTACTACTTAGCACAATAATGTGTTGATTTAGCAAAGAGGGCATAAAGTGAGCGCTTATTTAGTGGCTGTCTGATGTGTTTTGTGTGCTGATAATGAGTGCTGCAGCCGTGGGGGAGGGGGTTCGGGCTCGGTTCATGTAGTCAAATCTGCTTTAGCTTCTCCTCAAAGTGGACCAGAGCCGCTCTGCTTTACAAGCGAACTGCGCAGTTGTGCCAGTTATAGTGAACAAACAGTCACTCGACGCGCTTTGAGGTTGAGAAAGATTTGGGTTGATATTTATTGTTGGAAATTTGATTTATACGTCTGTGTAAGGAAATTAAGACGCTCGAGCGTTTCATATCTATGCGCATTAGCATAGCAAGCTAAGCAGTTAGCTTCACCGAGTAGCTTTTCGCGAGGATGTTGAATTAGTTGACCCGACGCGATTAGTTCTGATTTATAGACTTTCTAACATATTATTTGGTTATTGAAACGCCAAACGAAGTCGTCAAAACGCTCTTTCCCTCTCAGAAAATCGTGTGTATTGTGAGGTAATTTGAGTTTGGCTAGTTGTCGTCGGTCACAATCGCTAGCTACGCAGAAACGACGCAAACACTTTGTTCCAGCACACAAACAGCGCATTTGACAAATAGATACTTAAGCATGTGTGAAAAGATGGGTTTCTTGTTATCTTGGCCGTTTTCTGTCAAATATCAGCGAGTCTTCGAGCGCAGTATTTCCTCTCAGGTGCTTAGTGAAAATGGCGGATGAGTTGATGTTGTGGTAATGAAAGCCTCCACACCCCTAGATCAACTCTCACACACTGCAGCGCCAACACACTCACCCACAGGCAAGTGCACAACACACACCAGAAAAAATACAGTGCTGCTGTGTTTCACCAAATATGATTATAGTCTGCGTCCATTGCGTTCACTAAATGTTTAGCACATACTATACCAGTATGATAGACAACCTTGTTGCTAAACCTGGATAAGCATCATGAATGAACACAACACTCAAATCTCAACTCATTCATGAAGCGCACTATAATAAACGATTGTTTCACCCTTTTACGTGTTCCCCCTCCATGGGTTATAATTTGTGTCTTTACTTAAAGATAAGATGTGTTTAAGTGTGCTAAACGAGAGATATTGGCAAGATGTCACACCATAGTTAAAAGAATAAACAACATGCAGCTATTTGTGGAAGCAACAGAGGAATATGGGATTTATTACTCACTCATCTTTGTGTTAGTAAGTAGCTCAAACTCTGTCACCAAACAGCTAATCTTGATCCTTTCTTGTTTTAGGCTACATCACAATGCATTCTAAGGCTGGGCGGTATGATGAAATATATATTGTTGCTTCAATATAAAAGTATCAATTGATATATTGTGGTATGTAAATATATAGTACACAGTGTAGGCCTGCTTAGTTTTTAATTGCTTACAGTGATAAAGAAACAGGAATGAATGGGAAAAAAATGCCTCTCACGGAGTTCTGTTTCACGCTTTATTGCGCTTGAACATTCGAATACACTAGGGGTGTGCACGCATAGTTAAATACGAATATTTGATCTGTAATAATTATTTAAAAATAAAAATGCAATTCTAGTTTTGCTTCATGTTACTTTGCTGGCTGTAAATGCAGTGAATCCATTCTAAAACATGCCATTCTTAAAGCATGCCAACAAAAACCGTTTAACTTTAAACTAAATGCATTGCTTGGCAAACGTTTAAACAAGTTGATTGTATTTGATGACAGAATGTCTGCACCAAGGCACCGCAAAGTTTGGAATTACTTTGATCAAAATGGTATTACTTTTGATCAAATGAATCAACATGTCGTGTGCAAACATAGTCAGGTGAAACTGAGTATTATAATATTACCTCCACAATGAGAAATCACGTGAAATCCAAACACACGAACCATCGTTATTGACTAGTCGAATGAGGAAAGACAGCTGTCCATCACTGCATTCACGACTATCAACTTATCTGACAGCAAAATGATCTCAAGACGTATGCTTCCTTTAAGTCTCGTCAAAGGGAGATGGGTTTAAGAACAGAAAACACAAAGCGTTAAAAGAAGCTTAGCCCACGGTTATCTTTGTGTCCCTGCAACGTCTGTGTCAGAAGAGCGCGTTTTCTCTGCAGCCGACCTTGTTAATCAGGCTCACAGGCCAACTTTCACCCAAGCATGTGGATGTTCTTGTTTTTCTCAACATGAACATGGGAAACAATACAAACACAATAACCATATGCTAACTCAAGTGTACATGTTCTGTACCGTAATTGGCGCAGTGTGCTTTATTGGCGTTTCTATTTAATTCGCTTTGAGCTTAAATGCTTTTGTTCTGTTTTTTTTTTACACGCATTGTACAATGAAAACCTGAAGATATGTCTTGTTCAGAAATAGTGACAAAAACGTAATGATTAAAAAATGTCTTTCTCGTCAAACTTCATTTAAATAAATGAATATTCAAATATTAAAATACAATATTTTTGAAAAATGCCCATCCCTAGAATACACACATTATGTCAAAATGTTTGGCATGGCAGGTATTCACGTAAACAGAGTTGTTGATAAGAATTGTTTAAGAATTAGTGTATATTTAATGAATAAAATGAAGACTGTGTGTATAGACCTATTGTAATCTAACTCTAACCCTAACCCCAAACGTAAAACAGTTTTTCATTTGTCCTATTGTTTGTTCTTTGCATCTTTGTTCTTATGTTTACTCGCAAAGATAATATATCAAACATAACTAGGCCTATTGTGATGTATTGTTACCGTGACAATGTCTCAGATTGTGAAATAAGATTTTGGTCATACCACCCACCTCAAATGCATTCTTTTGATTAGTTTACCTAACTGGAAAATTCTTGTCTATGAAAGGTTTGTGTTGTACCAGGAACCTAGATGTGTGCATTGCCTCACCTAAAGAATAGACAGGAAACGAGATGTTGCTTAAGCTCACGCACAACCATCTGCGTCTGAAAACTACTCAGCAATAACCGTTTTGGTTCAATAACCGCACTGAGGACTATGACTTTATTTGAGAGTGCCGTTAAGTAGACTGCAGTATTGAAAAGAGCACAACCCACACGGCTGTGTCATATTTCTCTCATGATTACTGCTCCCTCCCTCTGGTCAGCGGGGAGTTTACAGGTCCAGAAGAATGTGGTTATTCATCAGAGCAGTTTGATGGGGTAAACATGGGCCCTAATGCGTAATGAATAGACCATGATGCTGCAAAAAGGTAATCTTGATCTTGGATAGGAAGCAGGCGAGTGACTGTTCATGCGTGAACTGATTGCACATCATCGGGGGGCTTCCATCGGGTCGAGCCATCACGCTGTATTTGGATGCTGATGTTTGTGTTGTTTTATTCGCTCTTAATGTGCCTAGTTTCTTTCCCTCCGCCTGATGCATATGTTGTAGCTTTTGGGGGCAGGTGGAATAGCTTACAGGGTCAAGCTGTGAGATAACAGCTGCGATTCGATTGTTTCTCCTTTGACATTGACAAAGACCTCCCCTCCCGAGCTCTCCTTTCACCTCACATCCACTGGTCTTGGCAAATGCATGACTTTTTGGAAAGTTTTCTGGGGTCCACCCATATAACTGTGTGGGCGCACCGCTCAAGGCCTCATCCTGCATAGCATACGTTACATTAACATTGTAAATGTTTTCATCAATAGAAATCACTCTCTCGTTGTCTTTAACCACAGAGCTGTTCTCATAAACTTTTGGCACCACGGTAGTGTTTGGAAAGGCTTCCCGTAATAAAAACCAAGGCGTTGCTCCAACAGCTTTTTAAAATGGCAATTTCTTCGTTTTTTTATGTAGCAGCCAATGATATGTGCGTGTTTTTTCTTTTCTTAGCCGCGCTGTGAGACCGGCCTCTGTGGTGCAAACTTTGGCAGCCACGGCCGAGATGGTGATCTGAGATATTTGCCCAACACATGCTTCGGACCCTTTTTCCTCACGACACCATATTAGGCTGAGCTTCAAGATGGTCACAAAGACATGAATGGATTTTTGTCATTTCTGATGGCATAAATGCTGATTTGCTTCATGAGAACTTTTATTTAATTTTTTACATCTATGGCTCCTTTTTTGCATGGAAAAGCTTGCGTCTGTGCTTGCATGCAGATAACGAGAGGAGCAGATCGTGTACATTGCAGGCTGTGGCTTTCTGACAGGCGTTTCCTGTAGGTGGAGGTCCAATCGTTGGCATGTATTGGTGTGACATCACAATGAGGCTGTGCAGCTGTACAAAGAGGATGGAACATCAGCCTACGCACATCAACACACAGCTCACAACTCAGACAGCGATGCTAGAGAGAAGTGATCCACGCGGAGAACGGAGCAGAAGCACTCTTAGCTGCACAAAACTGGTTTGTTTTTAACATGATAAATGTAGCTGATCAACCACGCTGTTGTCGCATTCGACGGAAGCACAGTGGATGAACTTGAACACTTGACTTGATCTTACGTTTTACGTAACCTGTCATTTTTAAGGTCATTGCACCCATGCATGGAAAAGTGAAGGTTGTTTGTGACGACTGACAACAAGTGACATAATAAAGCCATTATATATTGATTTTCACTTGATTTCACATCTACCTGAAAGAATGAAACGTGCAGTTCCGCTCAGCATAAACAACTCTACAACAGCTGCACTCGCCATCCTGTCTCATTCTTTGTCAGGTTGTCATGTCACACTCACATCCTAGCCTCACTGCGCATGGGTGACTCGGAGCTGTGTGTGTGAGAGGCCATGGGCAGTGTCTGTTTGTTCTCTGTGTTGACAGAGGGATGGAGAAGTGAAGTACCCCCCTCAGGAGAGATGGAGGTTAGAAAGGGAAAGGGAGGCAGGTGGCTTAGAATAGTAGTCTCAGGTGACGCATCTATGATCGCATTGGGCACACTGGTACAAACACATGCCAAAACCTGACAAACAATCTCCTTCCAGAGCACATCCAGGTTGCTCGACTTGGATGAGATCATGAACTTTAAAGATACATTGTTTTTATATTTATAGTCCATCTTTTATCAACCTGAGGTGTGGTTAAGCCAGTGTGCTGGTTGCTAGTTCCACCGGGAGGCCTGTTAGTGCCGTAAGGTCACGTGAGGGACGTGCAGGGAGGAGCCGTGGGCTCAGGTAACATGTTTTTGTTTGCTGGCTGTAACCGAGATCTCAACGGGGCCTAGCTACATGACAGGTGTCCCATAGAGCAGGCAGACAAGGGTGCGGTGCAGTACTCATTTATAAATGTGTGAATATTATTGTGTGGTGTTTGTGATGTAATGTTGCGAGCCAGGCATGAAATCAATCATGAAACTGACATCATGAAGCCTGAGTGGCCCAGACTGTCCTTTTTGCCCATGGCACTATTGCAATTGACTGATTCGGCCCCTGCCTGTACATCCATATACATACACTTTGATGCTATAAAAGTGCCATTAACTAAGAGGAAGGGAATTTGTCTTGGTTTGTTTTGGGGTTTTGTGTAATGGATGTTAGTGATTCCTTACATTGTACATCTTTTGGAGGAGAGGTGTGCTATTGGTTTTCTAAAAGTGAAGTGATGCGATGGCCAAGTATGGTAACCCATAGGCTACTCTGTATTTGTCCTCTGCATTTAACCCATCCAAGTTAGTGCTCACACATTAGGAGCAGTGAACACACACACGGAGCTGCCATTTATTGTGGCGCCCGGGGAGTGATTGGGGGTAAGATGCCTTCCTCAAGGGCCCATGTCGTTTCCTGCAGGCATTGAGAATCAAACCCGCGACCTTCTGGTTACAAGTCCAACTCTCTAACCATTAGTTCAGAACTGCCCCTAAATGGTCCTTGAACTGCCCCTAAAAAAATCTTGACAGATTAAAATAATCTTGGAGTTGGGCTCTTTAGACTCTGGGCCAGTGTGCAACTATATAGCAACATATTAGAAACCACATAGCAACAACCTAGCATTGTTGTATTGAGTTTCACAAGTATCACATTTTCATCTGAAAAAGTAAACATGTAGTTTTCTTTATTTATCTAAATGAAACCCTCTTTGCTAGATGGGAGATGTGCATCATTGATTTTGTTTGTCATCAGTCAACCTTATCTAATTTAAGAATGTCAAGTCCCTCCTCTCGGACCATGGTGGAGGTGCACTGTGGTCAGCCACTTGGCAGACTGAAGCACAGGAGCCATTAACGTTTGTTAGAGAGGTGGACATAAAATACAGCCCCGAGACACATCCTTGCTTTAGTCGCCCATGTCAACAGAACCCACCCTCAAGGGTCTATGATAGTCTGACCTCTAGACAATGTGGCTCAAGTCTTTTTTTGTTCCTCTTTTATCGTCTGCCAAGTCATTATTTGTCTCTGCAGCTCTGATGTTTAACAGTCGGTGTTAACGATTGGTTCTTAAGATTGAAAAAGTAGTAAAGACCACTAATAACAGATTATATTCAAATATTAATTTCTCTCATCTTCAACAGCGACAGCTGGCCGGTGGCCATGATTGTGCTCCGAATGTGGCGTATATTTGGAAGAGATGCGAACAAGGCATGTCTTTATCAATGACAGTGAGGAAAAGCTCTCGGCGTGCGTTCATGCATTTTTGAGGCACGTGGTTGTGTAAAGCTTCAGTGTAGCGTAGGCTGTGATGACTCAGCCTGCGAGAATGGTGTGAAGTCACATCACCGGGGCTAGCTTTTGGAAGCCTGCTCGGTTTCCATCTCTCCCCGCTGAAAATCAGACAACGCAAACCAGGAAAATTACTGAGAGAGAGAGGGAGAAATGGGGAGAGAAAGGAAAAAACGTGTTGATACTCCTACATGAGTCTGTGGGTTTCCCTGCCCGCTGTAGCGAGCTGCCGGAAGGAGGAGCTTCCCATACGACATTGTGTCCATACAGGCAGAGGAGGAAAGACAGTTGGATTCAGCAGGCTGTTTCTGGGCCAGAATTGGTCCCTCATCATCTTTCCTTAGAAGGATAGTTTGGGAGCCAGTGGAAATCTCAAAATCACTGGAAGAACAGGACAAGAAATAATGAATATTTGACGTTTTCAGATAAGCTGTTTCCTATTTACTTTTGAAAGCTGCTCATCTTTTTATAGTCTCTTTAAATGGCTTCTCTTTCCTCATGACCATTTAATTGGTCTCGTATTTCGCAGCCATCTCCCCCTTTTTTCTCCCAGTCCTCCCTTCCCTTTTGAGCGTCAAGGGTTTATTTAGGAAGTGCAGAGGGGAGGGAAAGAAATCCGGGTAGGGCAGGGAACCATTTCTCTCTCTCTCTCTCTCTCTCTCTCTCTCTCTCTCTCTCTCTCTCTCTCTCTCTCTCTCTCTCTCTCTCTCTCTCTCTCTCTCTCTCTCTCTCTCTCTCTCTCTCTCTCTCTGCGTTGCTTATGAGTGGCAGACAGTTTTGCTAAAGGAAATGGGCGTTTCGGAGGCAGTCTGAATGCTCTGATTTAGCCAAGAATGCTCTACTGTACTCGATTTTTTTCACACCTCCGTGTTGCATTTTTAAGGAGGAAGGGGGGGGGGGGGGGTCTGTTGAGTGTGTTTAGTAAAGAAAGGGTACGTCTGGGCATTCAGAGGAAGTATGTTGTGGTTAGTTATCTCTCTCTCTCTCTGTGTGTGTGTGTGTACACACACAGAGGCAGTGCGCACGCGTGCATTCCTAAGCATTGACGGCAGGATTGGCTGCTGAGGCCAAGAAGAACAGACTCTGTGTGAGAAAGCTGGAAAGAGACCACCGTATGCTTTCTAAGGGAAATGGGTTTATTACACTGTACAATGTTGTCTCTCTCTCACCCTCTTCCTGTGTTTGTCACGTCTTTGTGAAGAGGACATGGTAACTTAAGCTCTGTTCCAAAGTGTAGCAAGCTGAAGCTGCCTACCTAGGGAGCATTTTAAGGCATCTGTGCCCAGTACGTCTTACAGGAATTGTTTTTTTGCAGTAGGGTCTCCAATCCCCCTTTCCAAACCCTAAAATTCAGCTTGGATTTGCAAGAATAATAACAAAAAAAGTTAAAATAGCATTTATTACAATTAAAATACTCTTTTTGTGGGTACGTACACTTACAACACACTGTCGCATCAACAGCTAATCGGTCATTTGTTTTTGTTTGGTTATCCTTACAGCCATGAATATTGGCATTGTAATTTTACTGTTGACTAATTATTATTATTATTATTAGCCTATTTCTTATTTTACACCACAGTAGTATTAATATAGTAATCTTTCTTCGTTGATTTGTTTTTATTATTGAACAAATTTTTGTCTGAAAAAAAATATATATTATTGGGTCTATTAAATAACAACAGCGTGAATGTGACCTGAGGCCATATTTTTCCCCTGGTAAACTTAAAAAATAAAGTGTAGGGTGAGTTTTTCCCTGTATCAAAAAACTATTCTGTTAATCCACATTTATGTACAGTGTATATATATATATATATATATATATATATATATATATATATATATATATATATATATATATATATTCAAATCTTTATATTTGTGTGCTCTGTATTTTGCCTGCACTAAAACGTTATTGAAATCAATGTATAGTGGCGCCTCTTAGTGTCCATTTGTGAGAGCTATTTGTGCGTCATAATGCTGCCTATGTAGAGCATTCCAAATCGGTCACTTATTACGTTCCAATTCAGTCAGGATACTGCCTTAAAAGACAGCTGCCTATATAAACAAAAGACAGCAAGACAGTTCACTAGGTTTGGAACAGAGAGATTATTTACTGTGCTTTTTCAAGAGCTGTAAAACTCCATTCATTTTTCACAGCAGTCTAAACATCCCCAATATATCAGACCCACTGCGCTTTTGAAAGCGACCTGACATGGCCAAAAATGGGAGAATTGTAGATGCCTACAGAGTAAATCACACACTAACCGACACACATCGTCAGATTCCTATTAATTAACCCCCGAAGCTGACAGCTGTCATCTCTGCGAGGCTCTGGACTGATTTATAGCCTCTCTCTAGTCTTTATGCTCCACATAAGGGCACACACGTGTCTCACACACATCACACAGTCTGATAGTCTGTTCTCCAACATGCCACACGTGTAGATGACAGTCTCGTTGTAGTTTATTTCCAAACAGTGAACAGAAGATGTGCCACCCTCATAGGGGAGTGTGTGTGTGTATGTGTATCGAAAGGGGGCATGTTAAGGCTGGTCAAGGTGTGTGTTGTGTGCGGGCATGTCAGTCCATGTTTTGTTTATTTGCAGTGATCTGGATCACAGTCCTAGTATGCAAAGTCCAAAATTAACACTTGTCTTACAAGTTCCTAATCTGAGAAGCAAATCAAGGAAAACATTGACAGCAGAAAAAGACTGCAATCAAAAAAACAATTTAAGGCAAATGGCAAAGAAAAACTGCACACATCAGCTGTGAATCTACAAAGCCCCTAAAGAGACCAGGGTAAAGGAAAAATAATATGAGATGGGAGAAAAAAAATGTGTCAAATGCTTTTGTGTTCTCTTACAAATATTTTATGTTCCCTTGAGAAACTTTACTTTTACAAAAATATTGTGAGCCAAACGCAAAGTTTCCTACTCTGCCCACTCCGCGCTGGATTCAACCCAGGGTCTCCAGCATGGAAGACAAACGTGCTGACAAGGACGCTAGTCGGTTGCTAATGCGACTCTTGAGGCCGGGAAAGTGAAGTTTCTCATAGTTCTTACTAGCTTGCTAGCTTAATATAGACCTACATACACAAACGCGCATATATATATATATATATATATATATATATACACTCACCGGCCACTTTATTAGGTACACCTGTCCAACTGCTCGTTAACACTTAATTTCTAAGCAGCCAATCACATGGCGGCAACTCAGTGCATTTAGGCATGTAGACATGGTCAAGACAATCTCCTGCAGTTCAAACCGAGCATCAGTATGGGGAAGAAAGTTGATTTGAGTGACTTTGAACGTGGCATGATTGTTGGTGCCAGAAGGGCTGGTCTGAGTATTTCGGAAACTGCTAATCTACTGGGATTTTCACGCACAACCATCTCTAGGGTTTACAGAGAATGGTCCGAAAAAGAAAAAACATCCAGTGAGCGGCAGTTCTGTGGGCGGAAATGCCTTGTTGATGCCAGAGGTCAGAGGAGAATGGCCAGACTGGTTCGAGCTGATAGAAGGGCAACAGTGACTGAAATAACCACTCGTTACAACCGAGGTATGCAGCAAAGCATTTGTGAAGCCACAACACGCACAACCTTGAGGCGGATGGGCTACAACAGCAGAAGACCCCACCGGGTACCACTCATCTCCACTACAAATAGGAAAAAGAGGCTACAATTTGCAAGAGCTCACCAAAATTGAACAGTTGAAGACTGGAAAAATGTTGCCTGGTCTGATGAGTCTCGATTTCTGTTGAGACATTCAGATGGTAGAGTCAGAATTTGGCGTAAACAGAATGAGAACATGGAACCATCATGCCTTGTTACCACTGTGCAGGCTGGTGGTGGTGGTGTAATGGTGTGGGGGATGTTTTCCTGGCACACTTTAGGCCCCTTAGTGCCAATTGGGCATCGTTTAAATGCCACGGCCTACCTGAGCATTGTTTCTGACCATGTCCATCCCTTTATGGCCACCATGTACCCATCCTCTGATGGCTACTTCCACCATGTCACAAAGCTCTAATCATTTCAAATTGGTTTCTTGAACATGACAATGAGTTCACTGTACTAAAATGGCCTCCACAGTCACCAGATCTCAACCCAATAGAGCATCTTTGGGATGTGGTGGAACGGGAGATTCGCATCATGGATGTGCAGCCGACAAATCTGCGGCAACTGTGTGATGCCATCATGTCAATACGGACCAAACTCCCTGAGGAATGCTTCCAGCACCTTGTTGAATCTATGCCACGAAGAATTGAGGCAGTTCTGAAGGCAAAAGGGGGTCCAACCCGTTACTAGCATGGGGTACCTAATAAAGTGGCCGGTGAGTGTATATATATATACACACACAAATACACATGTGTATATATTGATCTTCACTGACATAGTCCAAGTTATGCATGTCGTATTTTGAAACACAACGTTAATCTGAAGTTAAAGCTGCCTTCTGGTAGGTTTAATTTAAGCCTCAATTTAGTCCTGGTGTAGCTCTAGTCTTCCTCCAGGAAATCGGCTTATTAAACTCTGGACTAGACCAAGTCTAGGACTATTTAAAACCATGACATAGAAAGCAGATGTCTGTTAATCTGGTTTAAAAGGTAATTTTAGTCCAGGACTAGGCCTAATTTCGGTCCAGGAAACCACCACCATAGTGTCTTAAGGACTAGTCCCACAGGTGCATGTGCAATAGTTGGTTATAGTTCATTGAAAAAGCTTGAAAAACATAAACCCTTTTCAGTAAAGTCCGATCTGATAAATTTATTTGGATTTTAACACGGTTATTATCTTTATTTGTCTACCATAAGCATACATTTATATTCAACCCAAGCCTTCAAACTGACGTCATCAGAGAAAAAGCGTCATTCCAGAGCGGAAGCACATTTTCAGATGTTGATTAAAGATTGCCACGACAAACAAATATTTTCTGTGTATTAACTTGCGCAGATTAATTGTTCACCACAAGACTAGTAATATGTGCTAATAAAGTAAATGGGGGTCAAATTTGATTTCATGAAGACTTTAAAATACAGTGTCCTGAAAAGGGGAATTATATATATTTTTCTGTATATATACATTTGGTTAATATTTTAGATATTTTAGATCCTGTTGGCACAATACTACTTTACTAGTCTTCTTCTATCCTCTTTTGTTAGTAGCTGAACATTCTCGCCAAAATCCAGGTTTCATCTGTAGACTGTATGTCCCAGCATCTGGCCCCTCCTCTAATCCCACTTATCACCACAACACACACTCTTTAATTCCTTTGTCGCCACCCTGTTTGTTGTTCCAGGAGAAGTATGCCAGTGTGACATATTTAGCCCCTCTGACCAGGATTAAAACGTTACTTGCAAGGGAAGCCTCTGATTGGCTGTTGCGGCTGTCTTTTGCTGTCCATCATTGCCTCCTCCCTCCTCTATCCACAGAGCTGCATCTCTTCGTCTCGCTCTGCCCGACACACACAACGCTTAATCATTAATCTTTCCATCCGTTCTTTTGGCCTCCGCCATGTACACATTAAATCCTCTCACGAGCAGTGCCGCAACGACACATCTTTGTGTACGCTCAGCCAGGGTGTGAGCATTCAATGGACGTTTATGGATGAGCGGAAAATATAAAAGCTGCCTCCATGTTGTATTCTCTCTCTCTCTCTCTCTCTCTCTCTCCTTCACTTTCATGGTGGATGTGACCAAGCATGCAACTGCGCCCCCTTGTGTCCATGCGTAGTCACTGCACCCTGTTTGTTGTTTCTACAAAGGTCGAGCTCTGTTATTGGACACGCTTTTGCCACACAATCCTCACTTCCCCTCCCTTGTTATACAAAAGACGTGTTCAAACACAGATTTTTTTTTCTTTTAGGAGCCAAGCAACTTCACCCAAATCATGTTGAAGCACAAACCATCAAGTTAAAGCCTTGTCTTTCTTTTGATGTTTTTCCATTAGAAATGAACATATGTTAACCAGTGCCCTTGATGCCTACAAGAATAATATTATGTCTCAGGGCCAACAATGGTCTCATGTTTGTGCTATGAATCATAGCTACTCCTTGAAAAGTATCACATCCTGTTGTTTACAATATGAACTGAAATGACCCAGAGTTCGTAATATGTACACTATTTGTGCGAAGTGTCCATAAATATGCCCCCATCACGTGTTCATTTGTCTGGAGTCTGGTGGAATGTCAAACTCTAACTGTTTTTCTCTCCATCTCTTTGCAGGCCTTGTGGATGCACTTAGATGTGTGCAATGAGTGCTGTGGCTGACATGCCTCAGTGTTTTGGATTGCTGTGCTCTGGACTCAGTAGGACAAGAGACTCCCAGCACAGAACGTCATGAGCATAGTCATCCCAGTAGGGGTGGACACGGCCAACACCTCGTACCTGGACATGGCTGCAGGCTCAGAGTGAGTCTCTCTCTCTCTCTCTCTCTCTCTCTCTCTCTCTCTCTCTCTCTCTCTCTCTCTCTCTCTCTCTCTCTCTCTCTCTCTCTCTCTCTCTCTCTCTCTCTCTCTCTCTCTCTCTCTCTCTCTCTCTCTCTCTCTGTCCTTCCATATTGACTCATCACTACCTTTTGTTTCATTTTGTTCTTTTTCTGATTGCATCAGCAGAGGGAAGCGCATCTGTAGTCTGATTTTCTTTCCACCACCCGCTTCCGTTGCTCATCTTTCTGTAACTTTCTCATCAGAAACATGCTCTTTCAGTGGAACAGAAGTTATTTAGCAGTTGCTATTCTCCAAACAATGGAAGTAGATGGAGGCTGGAGCTGTTAAGGTCCACAAATTTTATTGAGAAACCCATAAACACCATACAAGTGATCTGTAAGACTTCTGAAAGCATACAAAAGCTTTGTGTGAGGAATGGAAGATTTAAAGAGTAATAAAAGGCTTGAAGTCAGCATGAAATGAAAATTGGTCCAGTACTTCAATCACTTTGTTTGCTTAAACCGCGTCCCGGCAAGCTCACGTTCATCTGCCGTCACTTTTGAGCGAAACTCCCACATCTCAAAATAAACTGTAAAATAAATTGTTTAATTGCATTCAGAATGAGCTTTGGTTTGCAGTTTGGTATTTGTAGCATCAGTAAGCATGTCCTTTTATTATTTTATTTCTATATTAGGCTACTATTCATCAGCTTTGTCTGTTAGTTCCAGTGCAGGAAACACGGCTGTTAGTAGACTGTGCATCACGTGGCGTACAGCAGCAGACCCTCCCCTCTGCAGCATGCGCTTGAATGAACGCAGTGTGTTTCTCTTTAAATGCCGAGCTCCGTCCCATTGCCTCGTCACTTTGTGTTGCCATGGCGCTCTCCCCTGCACTGCGCAGGGCCTGTTGTCATGGCGACCAGCTGAGTGACAGCTGGGCCCTGGAGCTTTAGCCTGCTTAAGAGGCCGTGCTGCCGCGTAGCTTTACGTCCGTCTGGGTTTTAGTCTCTTTCGGGCACATCCGTACGCATGTCTGCATACCGCAGATTTATTCCACAAGGCTCTAATAAGCTTTAAGAATTATCTCCACCTGCCACTAAACCAGAAACAAAAAAATGGGGGGTCGACGCAATGCCAGATTCTCCTACGAGTGTCGCACGTCTCATACACGGCTTTTTTTTTCTTGTTCCTGACATTACTCCTCAGTCAGGGTCAGCCCACCCTGAGCCTGCGGCAGAGGTTGTCATGGTTACCAGGCATTGTGCATCACTGTGATGTCAACAGATAGTCCGTTAAAATGCCATTGGACCTGAAACAGCTGCTGTAATCCCTCTAAACCTCGTCCAGCTCTAGATGGACCTCTAAATGGACCCCGTCTGGTGTGAATTACCCTCACATGACACGCATGTAACTTGTGTGTTTGCATGTCTGGGTACTGTATGTAATAGGAGGAAATGTGAGCCCTCAAAAGTGAGCTGTCACTCTTTCTCTGTGCCCTTTCTCAGGGTTCCTACGCAGTTTGGAAAAGTATGGATTTTGATTTGAGTAATTTCCAGGTCTGGATGATTATGGAAAAATATTTGTTCAAGTTTCACTATTGCCCCCCATTTAGTTTTCTAAAATTTAAATTAAAGTCCCCCTGTAGTCAGTATTTGTATCCCTTAAAACTCACATATGATCAACAAAATGACATATTTTAACATTTTTCCTTAATTTCTTCATGCCTTAAAATAGCTTGAATGTAACTACACCCTTGCCTCATTTAGTATACGCTGTTCTATGAATTAGCCCCGCCTCCACACGCTCACACCAGCTCAGAGATCAACCTGTTGACGATCACACATTGACGCGATTGGTTACGAGGAAGTTTGTGATGTCAGAAACGCCAGCGATTTCAAACCGCGATTTGAGACTGTCTTTGGTTCACTGCAGTTTTAAGGAGAAAATACTCGGCAATGGTGTTGTTGACTTATGCATTTGCACATGGTTTGTCTTAAAGCATATTAAAAATGCCACATAGACATATAAACAACATTTAAAAGCTTGATTTTCACCACAGGGTGGCTTTAATAATTTCTTTAAAAAATAATATAATAATTTGTCTTACAAGCAGTGTGGCAAACATTTAATGATTGTTTAGTGATTGTCAAACATGAGGCGCTCATTTTCATAAATGCAAAACTGTTTGTGTTTACATTAAGTGACTCTTTTGAACCTCAATTAAATGCATGTGCCACTCAAACCAGCAGCAGATGAAGCAGCGAACGATCATCTAAATCAGACTGTGCTTTGCTGTTTGGTGATCATGCAACATTAAGCTGATGTGAATATATGCAGGTTATAAAGCGTTTTAGGTTCTTCTCATAATCTAAACTCACAACATGAAAACCAATGAAAAAACTATTTGAAGATATAATACTGTATGAACCATTTATGTTAAGTATGGTCTGAAAAATCTACAGATGGGTTTGGAAATTTGAGTCTGGAAAAGAATGGAATTTTGAAATTAAAAATGTGTAGGAACCCAGCTATCTGTCGCCCCACTCTCTCTCAACAGGTGTGTGTGTGTGTGGATTGTGTCTATTCCATATTAAGTCGTCTCTGGAGCGGTGTGCTATGATTAGCACATGCATACCAGTTACTTTTAATTGGAGCTTCAATTACACTCCACACTCTGTCCTGTCTTTTCTGTCTTTCATGTGTTTTCAGCTCTTTTTCTCTCTGTGAACAGTTTTGTTTCAGATTTTGTTTATGTAACCCAAAGTACAATAACATAGTGTGCTGTGCTGCGATGCAATTTCCAGATTAAGATTGTTGTTAATGTTTTATTTTTATATTTTATATTGGCATTCAACCTTGTGCCATTTAACCCCAACCCATTTTCATTAGCGATGACATATATACATTTACATTTATGAACCGGGCAGACACTTTTATCCAAAGAGACTTGCATTGCAACGTACTCGTATCAGTCCTTGCTTGACACTGAATCATTTAATCAACAAGGGTTTTTATCTAAAGCTAATTTTAAAAACATTTATATATGGATTTTTAAATTGCTCTTTTATAGTATTTTAACTTGTTACCTGCCACATTATTGTATTGCGTCTGGTTAGGACACAGTGTTAATTTAGTCACCCAAAGATACTGACTTTCCAAATACTTTGTTAGCTGTCATTGGATATTGAAGTTTAAGAGGAGAAACATCTAAAACTTTGCACCCGGGTGTCAATTCTTTTATGGGCTCAAAAATAATGTTACGGTTTAATTCTGTATTTATGGGTAATTAGATTTTTTGTTTTTCAATCTGTCAAACCTCCCTCTCTCTGTCATTGCACCCACTCAAACACCTTCTCTCTGTCTCCTTTTGACTTGCCCCCTGTTTAAAGTCCTCCTCCTGCTGAGAGAGGCGGCTGTTTTTTAGTAAAGAAGGCACTAGAGAGTTTGTCACCGATGCGCAGGAAATCCCCCGGCCTGTCACCTGCCCTGCGTTGATAATCTTATCGCTGAAACCACACCGTAATGTAAAGGCATCAATAAAAACCTGCTAATCATTTATCGCCTGCCTGGGAGGGCTGTTTTTTCGTAAGAGCTCTTGTTCTCATTTGACTCGTGCAGACACTCACACACACATGCTCTTTCTCTAAAGGGTCCGCCTCTCAGCAGTTCCCACACTTTCACTTTGACAGTTAGCTGCAAGCGCCAACTGAATCAGGAAGTGTGAGCAAGAGGTAGGGACAGACAGCACGAGGTGAATGTGAGGAGCAGGTACAGTCTCTCTGCTTGCAGTGAGATATGATTGGGAGGATAGTGAGAATACAACAAAAACAGGAAAGAGAAACACATACGGACATTCGCGCATTTGCTTTAGACTCCGCAGATGCTTTGATTTGTGGTAAGTTTTGGCACTGTTTTTTGGGAGATCTTCCTGTTTTATTAAGGACTATGATACCTTTGAAGTACATATGTGCTTGTTTTTGTGTCGCCTCACATTGAAAGCAACACCTGCTTGATTCATGTGCAGAAATGTAGTGATATGCAAATTACTCTGTAACCGTTGTTTATGTGAGTGCACTGGTGTCAGGTTAAGCGTCTAATCTGTTTCTATACTGGTATTAAAGTGGCTATGTGACCTTGACAGTTTTGGTGTGAGAAAATCACTGTAATGTTTGTATACGTGATTATAAATCTGACTGTAAGGGTCCATCTTTCTGTATGTGTCCTTTTTTGTGGTTTCTGCCAATAAAACTTGGCATTAAAGGCCCCTTTGCAGCCAATTTCATACGCCAAACGCTCCTGCCCTTTCTGGGTTTACTCTAAATCTTCCATTCATTTCATTCGCTTTTAAAACGATGTGGAATCAAGGGCCCTTTCATTGGGCATGTTTGTGTGGAACAGATAGGGTTTGGGTTTTGTGACAGACTTAATTGTGAGATTACAGAGACGCGTGATCCTGTTGTTTCACTTTCTACAAGTTGCGTCCCGCCAGTTGAGGGCATGACAGGACACACACACACACACGTGTGTACAGATAGCAGGTCACTACTGAGGTCTATCATGTTCTGTGTTGTGCTAAAATATGCATTGATTGATGCGACGACAAAAAAACTGATTCGTAGGTGAATGAACTTCTCCTAGCAAGCTTTGTGCTTCCTTTCCCTTTTGTTCCACTGCCGTCAAACCAGTTTTTTTTTTTTTTTTTTTTGTATACTTTAAAATCTCATGCCTTGTCAGGCTTGTTCCTCATTCCCCGTCTCTCTTGTTTTTTTCCTCTGTGTTTGTGTATATGGAGTAGACCAGAATCTGTGGAGGCGAGCTCTGTGGTAGTTGAGAAGTCCAGCTACCCTCACCAGATTTACAGCAGCAGCTCCCACCACTCACACGGCTACATCGGTCTGCCTTACGCCGTAAGTATCATCCCCCAACAAACACACCTTGCTGCACTTCCACGCCCTTAGAGCCTTGACCTGCTTATCTACATTCTGTGTTATCTGATCGTGCTTTTGCTCAACGACTTTCTAATGGTTCCTCCTCCCGCGCTCTTCGACAGGACCATAATTATGGGGCGCGACCCCCACCCACCCCACCGGCATCCCCGCCACCCTCGGTGCTGATCCGACCAGGAGAGGCTTTGTTTGCGCCCGCGGGCCGGCCAGGCGAGAACTTGTTCGTGCCGGGCGGGCAGGACGAGGCGTCGCGTGGCACCACGCTCAGCACCTCGGAAGACGGCAGCTACGGTGCTGACATCACACGCTGCATCTGCGGCTTCACCCATGACGATGGCTACATGATATGCTGCGACAAGTGCAGGTGGGACCACACACCTTGATGCCAATTTGAAATGTTCAAACTACGTCTACTCTACGTGTGTAATTATGAATTTCATGGCTGTGTTTCGAAACCCAGCCTATCTAGCTTGAAAATGCTGTGGAAATCACTAGGTCATGAGACGAGGTCTGTTATAAAGAATCATATAAAGTACTACTGTTGAGTCCTAAACAGTTAAGTGACAAAAATGTCCCAGATATTTTAAATCCAGGATAGATGTAATTTATATTATTTTAAATATTAATTGAATTATGTATTTAAATGTAAGTTGTTGGGTTTTTTTTTTTTTACATAATATTTGATTTTGGATAGCTGTATATGTCAGAAATAGGATAGAATGAGGACAAAAATGCCCCATATGTGTGGTAAAAATGTCCATGTTGCATTTCATTTGAATTACTATTTGTTTTCCTGTTATGCATTTAATTCATATGTACTATTAAAAGCAAAGCAGGGCTCCAGACTAACATTTGAGAGCAGGAGCACCGGTGCCACTAAGTTCTACAGATTGTGGCATCCGCAGCTGATTTGGTAGCGCTGGGGGATTTTTAATCAAGTTAATTTTGTCATAAAATTGCTATTGATTTGCATTACCGGTAATAAGTGCAGTTACTAATAATATTATGTTACATATTGGACAGATAAGTACTTGAAATGAACTTGTATTAACGACAGTAACGTGCAAAAACATCATTTTAATACTCTTATTAAATATGCCATTGTTGTTCTATACTATAGTATCATACCGAACTGACTGACAGCTTCTGTGATTATAAAAGGAGCGCTCTTTACTTGCTTTCTGTGTAATTCAGTCACAATTCGAAGAAAAGTTTTTGTGACTATTCCTACTTTTCCATATGTTAGGGAGTGGAAATGGCTAATTAGTCGGTGTTGGTGATTTGTGGATTGAAAAGCCTTCTATAACTTGTTCGTTCATTGCACAATGATTATCCTGGTTTCCGTGTCAGCGTTGTTTGATCTGATGTCTATGGTTTATTAAAGAGATTTCTGTACTGAATTTGAATGCTTCTCACTAGATCTCGCAGCATTGTTATTAATACTGCAGTGAATTCAAACGCTTTCTCACTGGAACTCCCAGCGATGTGTAGCAACGGTGTTGTGGGATCGAGATCAGCCCACAAGTAAACCTGTTCTGAGCTCGCGCTGCACTCTCTATTATTGCTTAGAGCTGATAAACGGTCCACTCAGCGCAGCTCAAATGAGTAGTGCGGTTTTGTTACACTTTCATTTTGTTTACCATTAATGTTTTTTTATATGCAACAGAAATGGCAGCTCTTATTACTTGGGAAACGTGGTGGTGGCACCAGAGCAATCTCTAACAAAATATAGTTGCATCGGCAGGAAAAAAGGTCACAAAATGTGACCATTTGGTTGCAGTCTGGAGCCCTGCTTGAGACGACCAAACTCGCTTATATTAAACATAAAACTTTTATTAACAAAACGAAAAGCACCTCATTCTTGTGGTGTGTGTTCAAAATTAGAAGTGTTACCTCCGGAGGCTGACACCTTCATCAGGCAACATTTACAGAATGCCTCATTAATGTTAAGATTCCCTATTAGCATTGGGTTTAAATCCAAAGTTTTGCCAAATAGGCGCTTTTACATTTCACTTTGAAGCTAAATATTCTGCCATCGTCTTGTCAGTCAGCTCGCCTCACTCTCGTCACGTGATAAATGAAATCTGACTTCTGCTGCTGATCTGTGCTGCGACTCTTTCGGCTCACGCTGCATTGAGCAGACGTGTTCAGTTTTTAATCGTAGTGTCTGTTCTCTAACTGAACTAAATGGGTTTAATTACTTTTTAATGTTTTTTTTGCCGCGGTGGGCAAGCGATGCATGTGGCTGAACACCGTGTAACACCGACTATCGCAGCTAGCCTAAGGCAAAGATGCCACGAAAGGAGAGATATGCCACAGGTGTAGGGTAAAAAATGTATTTTAAGTTGGTAGGAAAGCTGTACAATATAACGTAGTAACCAGCCCCTATTTTAAAAGCATTTCAGCAAATCCTTCATGTTATTTTCTGGTTGTTTAGCTTGATGTTGAATTTGAGTAATATATCCTTTACAAGGAAAGTCTGTTCACTCGGCAGCCATATTTGCAACACCCCAGGTCAGCTATTTCTAGTATCCAAGACCAAATCTTATCTACTTGAACGGGAGAATCCCATAATCTCAAAAATTGCTTGCTGAACTCACAATTAAATAACATATTTCAAATCAGCAACAAATCTGACATGAACTCTCCCATAAATGTTGTTTCTTATGTGTTAAATAGTGTTAAAAAGCGTATTTTTCAGGCTAGAACAGCCAATGCGTATGTACAGTCCTAAGCTCGAGTTGACTGTTGTTTCTATAACAACCGGAGCTTCTAACGGCAGCTGCAGTGATGCAATGACTTTCTCCCATTCATAAGTAATATGAGTGCACCATCTTTCGTTATAGAAAGTCTTTGTTTTGTCAAGTATTTAAAGTAATTGGACAGCAGAGTGTTTTTTATACACAGTTTAAAAAAAGACCATACTACAGGTAGAAAATCTATTTTGGTTTTGTAGCTTCATTCTCTTGAAGCAGCGTTGCCTGCTTTCTGCTCTCTAAACAGTGACATTAATGTTTGCTGAGATCAGATCACGTTCTTTGAGATAAGTGCTGTCAACAAGCCATGTTGAAGTGCTGGGAATTCTGTGTGTAGATGAAAACTGTTGTTGATACACGGTCAGGCAGTTGATCGAATGTTTGAATGGTGAGATCTGTCAGTCACTTTGTTCACAGTCAGATAATACCAAAAGAGAGTAACTTCTCACCTGTTTCTCTCTTTGGCTTTGTGTGTTAGTGTGTGGCAGCACATAGACTGCATGGGGATCGACCGGCAGCACATTCCCGAGACCTACCTGTGCGAGCGCTGTCAGCCACGCACCCTGGACCGAGAGCACGCCATCCTACTGCAAACCAGGAAGAGAGAGAACATGTCTGGTGAGTTTTCACAAAAACAAACACGCCTACAGACATGTTCAACCTCTCCCACACAAACAATGCCACTACTGCTTTTTCCCACAGTTCAGCTGTAGACAAGCACCTTTAGAGTCTGATGACTTGCACTATATATAAACACTTTATGGATACATGATCACATGAGCTTTTGTATAGCATGAAATATAAACCTGACCCTCCTTAAATCTTTACAGGCAATTCTATAAGAAGCTCTCCTGTAATGGTATCAATCATTACTAGAGATTTAGTAAGCTCTCCAACTCTAATGCCACCTGCTGGAGATGGTTGGCCAATACAACTGCAGTTTGATTCAATGTCAAACTGCTTTGAGGGCAAAAGTGTCTGGTTAAACTAGTGCTGGGCGGTAAACTGGTTTCAGTTTTGCCAACGATATGTATTTTTAAAATCACGCCATACTAAATTGTTAGTTTTATGAATTCATTTGCTTACCACCATTTTTAAAAGTAAATTGGTATTTGTCCTTACAATGTTTTTATATTCTCTGTACTTCTGACAGTAAAATAAGCCACAATAAAAGAAAATAGACATGATTTACCCTTAAACCGCCAGAATCTATAAAAATACCATGATCATCAAAAAAGAAAAAAAAACCTGTTTGACTAGCACTAGTTCGAACAGGCATTATTTTATACTTAAGGTTGAGGGTTAAACGTCAATGGTACTATGATGATTTAGGGTTTGGATTTGGTATACAAGCTCATGTACTGGGTCATTGTTGCAGACGGGGACACCAGTGCTACAGAAAGTGGGGATGAGGTTCCACTAGAGCTGTACACAGCGTTTCAGCACACCCCCACCAGCATAACGCTCACAACAGCACGTCTCGGCCACAAACAGACGGAAAAGAAACGAAAGAAGAGCGGAGAAAAGGAGCCCCAGGCTACAGCCAGGGCCAAGAAGGTCTGAATCACACAACCAACACTTTTAGCATAAAGGAAATGTGATTTTATTTTTTTATTTTTCTTCTTTACTTTATACTTTTTATTTGTCTTATTCGATAAGGATCTATAGTGAGAAGTGTACTAACTATATATGTACTGACCACATTGTGGTATACACAACCATTCATAAGTTTGGAGTCAGTGAGATTTTTTTTTTTTTTAAGTTTCACCATCAGCATTTATTTGAACAAAAATACAAGTAAATGGAGTCATTTAAATCACGCTTTTCTATTTTGATATATTTAAAATGGAATTTATTCCTGTCATTACTCCAGTCTTCAGTGTCACATGATCCTTCAGAAATCATTCTGATATGCTGATTTGATGCTCGAGAAACTTTGTAACATTATAAATGTCTTTACCATCACTTTTAATACATTTATTGCATACTTGTTAAATAATTTTGACCCCAAACTTTTAAACCGTAGTCAATTTTAAATATGTAAAATTTAGCCCTGTCCTGTATCTGTGTCTAATTGAATACCACTGAATATCATGTCATTTCAATGGGTTACTACACTTGCTTTAAAGTCTGATATCGGCTCGTTTCTGTCTTTCAGTCATTCCGTGAAGGCTCTAGAAAATCATCTAGAGTGAAGGTGGGTGCTGTCAAAATACAACTCCCAAATAGCTATTAAAATGTGTGTTACAAATGCTTAGGCTGCATGTTTACCATCTTGTGCATATGTGTGTCCTCAGGGCTCAGCTCCAGAGTGTGAGCCGACAGATCCTCCCTCTCTTTGGGAGAATAAGATGAAGTCCTGGATGGAGCGCTATGAGGAAGCCAGCAGTAACCAGTACAGTGAAGAAGTGCAGCTACTGCTAAGAGTCAAAGAAGCCAGAGATGGCAAAACGCTAGCCTACAATACACACACCGCAGCCTTCAAACCACCTGTAGAGGTATTATAAACTCACATATACAAATTACACCACAATATTGGTCCGGGTTTTTTTTTTTTGGTGCATTGTGTGTGGCTTTGTACAACAAAATCACTCTGATTTTTTCCTCTCAGAGTCACGTACAGAAGAACAAGCGCATTCTGAAGGCTGCGCGGGACTTGGCTGCCGATTCGCTCATAATCGAGTACAGAGGGAAGGTCATGCTACGACAACAGTTTGAGGCCAATGGCTACTTCTTTAAGAGGTATTGAAAGGCCAGTTTGTGCCTCTGAACGTTGACTTTATATTCTGCTGTGCATTTTTGTTTATACTGTTGTTTTGTTCGCAGGCCGTACCCTTTTGTATTGTTCTACTCTAAGTTTGACGGTTTGGAAATGTGCGTGGACGCACGGAGCTTCGGGAATGAGGCCCGATTCATCCGTCGCTCCTGCACCCCCAATGCTGAGGTGCGGCACGTGATCGAGGACGGTATGCTGCATTTATACATTTACTCTCTGAGGTCCATCTCCAAGGGGAGCGAGATCACCATTGGATTTGATTACGACTACAGCAGCTGGTAAGCACATCCGCCAGGGCTGAGTATCACCTTTTATCTTATGTAATGACACTTCTATCTGGAATATTTACCTGCTTTCCCACCCTGTGCCAATCCAGCCTAGAAATATGGTTTTTACAACCATTCGGCTTGTGAAGAATCAGTTCTTCATTCTGATTGGTCCACTGTGGCAAAGCATCAAACATTATTTAAAATCTACTGTTCACACTTTTCCTCTCTGTTTCTTTTTTCCATGTCTTGTTTGGTAGTAAATATAAGGTGGACTGTGCGTGTTTGAAAGGCAATCCGGAATGCCCTGTGCTCAAGCATAACTTGGAACCCACGGAGAATCTGGGCTCTAGCACACGACGGCGTTGCCGCAAGGACAAAGAGCCACCGCGGGACGAGAGCGGACAGAACCAGAACCTCACGTTGGACTGCGATGGGTCCAAGGGGAAAACGCTCAATGACGGCAAACCGAGAAAACTCTCTCCTCTCCGGCTCTCCATATCTAACAATCAGGTACGATAGACCTGCACAATGCTGTCAGTGAAATGAATCTCATACTTATCCTCAAAAGTTTAGAAGAAAATCTCCTTACACACCTGTCTTCATCCATGAGGTACTGCAAGGTCCTAGGAGAAGAATTTGACGTTTTCAATATGCTTTCAAACTAATAATCTTAGAAGCATTACATAATGTTAATGTTATATTAATGTTTTGATAAAAGTTGTTATTAGTTATTAACTGAAAAAATCTAACTTTTTGTAATCTATTCGGCGTCCTGGGTTGGCTGAGAGTCTGGGTGGGTGGGTCCCGTTATCATCTATAAAGGTCGAAAAAACCCTTTATGTTTGCATGTAAAAAAAATTATCCGTGTGTATTAATCTGTGCATGATTCTTTCTTTGGATATTTTCAGTCATTCTAATGGTCTGTTTACTCATCCACATCTCCTTTCTGGCCTTAACTACAGTGTCTGATCACTAGAAAACACATTTCCTCATTGTTTTGCTCTTATGTTCCTATATTTCAATGGTGGCGGATGGCAGAATATTAAATCTTGCTTTTTTGCCACGCTGTGAAAGAATCCACACTCGTAACTCCCTGCCATCCTGGTGCTTTTAAGACCGTAAATATCAGGACATCCTGGAAGAGTTGTCCACAATGCTGACATAAATCCGCTCTGATCTGTTTAGTAGATGCACTGATGCACAGATTCCCTTAAGTACAATATGATCCGCCTGACCCAAGATCTCGGCCACAATTTGGGCGCGAATCGACCCTTCCCACACTTTCTCTCCCTCTCTAATGCTCCTATCCTGGTCTGTAGCCAGGCGATGATAAAGGCCCCTCTCCCCCTCTTGCAGGATCCTGAGTTAATAGAGGATCTAGAAGAGAAAACCTCCATTAGCAATGAAGTAGAGATGGAGTCAGAGGAGCAGATTGCAGAAAGGAGGAGGAAGATGGTAAGTGCTTCCAGGGGAAAATGACAGCTATGGCAAACACGGTCGCCATGGAAACGCTACTGCCCTCACCCCCACCCTGTCTTTTTCCCCTCCTCGTCCTGCCTCCCGGTCTGTGTGGTGATTTGGGCAGCTCCCAGAATGCTCCACCATTCCTTTCTTCCCCCCTCCACCCCCTATAAACCTCCTGCTAATATTGCTGCTGCCGCCACCGCTTCTCTGTTCCTGTCGCTGTGTAGTTTAACCTCCTGGAGGGTAACACGAGGGCATTCATCCTTGTTGCTTTGTCTTTCTTTTTCATACTTCATCTTTTATGGAGCCTATTTGGTTTCCACGATGGGACGTTAAGAACTAGACCATGTATTTCTTCTGCAATCATCTCTCTCCTCTGACTAAATGTCAAGACCATGTTAGTAGTGAGCGATCACGCTTCAACTGGAATATTGGCGTGTTTGAAATTACTTTAGCACAATGAATGTCATTAGGAGTTGATTTTACATGTTAACATAGAACTCACTTTTGTGGTATTCCCCTAAATATTTGTTCTTCTGTCAAAATTGGTAAAAGCACATTTACTACCATTTATGTGTAATCAAGCATCTATTCAAAACCGCTTCCTACCAAAATTCAACAATCGTGAACAAAAAAAAAACTTTACGTTCAAAATATGTTAGGGTATAAATTACAAAGTCACACAACTGTAAAGTTGCAAAGATCCTAACAGGGAATTGTTTTACTTAATGAAACTTAATTTTAACCCTAGTAATGCACGGACCAACGTGCATGGAGCTGTCTGGTTGTGTTATCGCTTTGGCTGTTGGTTACATAGTAGCTTGTGATCAACCTTAGAGAGTGTAGTAACTCTCTCACTTAACATGTATGTTTTATGTGAATGTTTTGATGTGGCCATTACTGTGTGTTTTGTTGTTTGCTTGCCATGAATGGTTAAAAGGAGATGGGAAAATGTGTGAAAAACAGGCTCTGAACATTAAAAAGTTGGCAGCAACTGCTAGAATATTCAGGAAAATAAAACTGACAGCCAATCCTGAAATTCCATTAACATAAAAAATGCCGAAAATAGCTCATTTCTATAAACAACGTTGTGTTATCTGGATAAATTAATAGTGGCTGCTGCATTATTTGTGGAAATTCCCTTTTTTCTGCCGCAACAGGACAAATCTTAAATCTTAAAATCTTATTTGAGTCTTCTATTAACTTGAGTAGCTCAAACAGAATGTATATTGCAGCAGACACTTCCAAAAGAACACATTGAATTTTTGTTCCCGCCAGTCTAGTTTGTTGGTGAGGAAATTATCTCGCACCCCGTTTCAGATGTTAGGGATTTTTGTTTAAAGACTGAAGCATTGTCAATTCTTCCAGCCCAGAAACCGGCAACCTTTCGGTGGTATGCCCATACTGAAGCTCTAAACCCCAACCACACTACCCATACAATAAGAACTAGGCTGATACGTATGAGTGTGTGCATGGGGGTGTGAGCAAGCTGGAGGCCTGTGTGTGTTTAAACCCTGATGGCTGTCTCTTTCGGCACCATTCAGGGCAGCCCGGCAGAGGAGTCCCATCGTCACAGCGCAGGGGCTTCCTGCTGCAGAGCTCTGAGAAACAAGGAGGTAAACCTACCCCTTCATATCCTGAACAACCCCCAACCCACTCCCCTGCCTGTTACTGTACAGGAGAACCCACACACTAACCCCACTGTCCTGTGCTCACTGACCCCATGCTGAGACTGAAGTCCAGGCATGCGACCCTCAGTCACTCAACATGGCCCACCTCAAGACACCCTCGTGTGGTATTTGTTGCCGATCTTTTTGGTAGGACATGAGAGAGTACAGAAACTGTCACACACACACACACACACACATACATGCCACCTCTCACACCCTGGGGGTGTCTTATGTTTCCTCTTGAGTAGAAGAGAAGTGTCCCATTTCTCTCTTTTCCCGCCTTTGCTGCTGGCTATGGCCTGCTGATTGCACTAAGTGGCTAGCTGGGTTCCCAACTGTCAGCCAGAAAATAGACTCAGCCTTTCTCTGTTGTCTTCTTTCCTCCTTTCTTTCTGTCAATCAATCATGTAGACACGTGAAGAGAGGAAGATGGAGGCCATTCTGCAGGCGTTTGCTCGTATGGAGAAGAGAGAAAAGCGGAGGGAGCAAGCGTTAGAGAGAATCGGCACTAAAGGGGAGATTGGTGGACGCAGCGATATTAAGGAAGAGCCCCCTACTACACCTGAGGCTGAACCTCCTGTCCTGTTACAGGTACGTAACCTTCAATGATGCACACATGCAAGAATTGCTAAATCCATGGTGCGTTTTCTTGTATAACTGAATCTGACTAGCTTGACATTGAGTCACACGAACAGCAGTTACTGACTCGATGAAACACGTATTTTACTTTTGGAACTTTTAATGTTATATCCATTTATTTGAACTAAAATAAAGTAAAAACAGTACTATTGTGAAATATTAGTAGAATTTAAAATAACTGTTTTCTATTTTTAAATGTTATTCATTTGTGTGGTGGCAAATATGAGTTTTTACATTTCTTATCAATGTTGAAAACGATTGTATCACAGTTTCCACAAAAAAATATTTAGTACATTTTTTCAGAACTCCTTGATGTATTGAAACTTAAATTTTAAAAGAACAGCTTTTGTTTAATATATAAATCTTTTGAAACATTATAAATGTCTTCACTGTCACTTTTGATACGTTTAATGCGTCCTTGCTGAATAGAAGTATTTATTTATTTCAACAAAAAATTAACCCCAAACCGTTGAACTGTAGTATATGTAAGGAAATTGTCTTTTTTGTAAGTGTGTTTATTCCTCCTAATTGTAAGTATTCAAACAATCGTTCATTGTTTTGACCTTTAGCCCATGCTAGAGGTAGTAAAGGAGGAGCCTGGTCTGAAGCCAGCAAAGGTGAGCCGTAACAAACAGAGAAAAAGCTTCTCGAGGAACCGCACTCACATCGGACAGCAGAGGCGGCGAACACGCACGGTCAGCGCCTGCTCCGACTTGCCACCTAATTCCCCTGGGGAGGCTTTAGAGCCCTTAACAGCAGAGACTCTTGATGGAGAGATGCCCTCGGCCCCTGAGGTTGAAGCTCCCCCGCCACATGCCCCTGACACCAGCCCACCACACAGCGGCTCACCCGCCCCAGCATGCCGCAGTGGACAGAAGTACCCCAAAACTAAAAAGGTAGAATTCCTCACCATTAGCTTCCATAAAATGCATGTCACAGCTGTTTCTTGTGAGTTTTATAACTGCGTATTCTCTTTCCCAACAGCACTTAGTGAGCGAATGGATGGGTGTTGATAAACAGGAGCAGGGAGCATCGCGGACACCGGAACCTCCGCCTGAGAGGCCGTTGCGGATCAGTAGTGATCCTGAGGTCTTGGCCACACAGCTGAACTCTTTACCGGGCATGGCCTGCAGCTCACATGTCTACAGCACGCCCAAACACTACGTCCGCTTCTCCTCTCCTTTTCTAGCCAACCGCAGCCCCAGCACTCCCGGGGTGCCCACGGGACGGCGACGCTCGAGAGAAATGCCCGAAACACCACCTACCACTGGCTCCTGCAAGAAGGTAAAATTGCTGCATTATACAGAGATGTCAGCAAATATCATATTGATATTGCTCATCATTGATTTTTGCCTCTCGAAAGATAAAATAGTCACCTGGTGGATGATATAAAAAAAAAAAAAAATCTAATTTCAGCTCAGACCCACTTTATTATTCACATTGAAGCGTTTATATTCAGGCTAGCAAGCTTCTGGTCTAACTCCATGTGTTTTGTGTAGCGTTGGCTGAAGCAAGCTTTAGAAGAGGAGGGTTCCACCAGCCCAGGTGGAGGGTGCCCTTCTCTGCTGATGCCTAGTGAGAGCCCTCTCAGCCCCTCTATAAACGGCGAGTCCTACAGCCCTCTACCCCTCAACGGCAGTTGCTCTCTACCAGGTGGGTCAGCAGTCCTTGTCCAACTGAAAGGTAATTTTCTTAAAGCTGTTTTCAATCTTACTCTGTCCGTGTGCTTGCAGAATTGCCTACCCCGTTGAAGAAAAGACGCTTATGTCCGCTCGACCCCTGTATGTCGGAGACATCCACCCCATACGGGTCTCCATGTGCCACCCCAACCCGAACAGAGTCGATAGATGCACCAGGCACACCCCTGCTGCTAGCCACGCCTCCTCGACCACGACCAGAGGAACCCAGTACTGAGCCCTCAACACCCTTGCAGATTCCCAACCACCCTCTGCCACAAGAGGTAAGACCACATCTGCAAAGTTGTTGACTTTAAGTGGCCAGTGTTGTTGCTGTAGATATGCCTGAAATTTCAATAACAATAAAATCTTGATGAAAATTTATAGAATGAATATAATTCTGTACTTAAATATTTAATTATTAGAAATTGCTGTGAGTGTAATCTCTGTAAAATGACACTTAAAAAAAACACAAAAAATGTAAAGCCTTGTGTACAGTGCTCTGGCATATAGCACAGTAGCGTTTTGAGCAACCCAAGTTAAACTCCCAGCTTTTCTGATCCTGTTCCCCTCTCTCCTCCCATTGCTTTCTGTCTCCTCTGCACTGTTCTTTCCAAAAAAAAAGGCAAAAAGCCAAAAATATAACTTAAGAAGAACCCTAATCTAGTTATCGTGAGCGAGAAGTAGTGAAAATGTTTTGCCCAATATTTAATAAAAATGATTACCAAAATATTGATAACAGAAGCCTTATGGATTATGCAATGACAAAGCTGTTAATAGTTTATTGAACTGACACAAGAGGGCACTAACACTTTTGCTATTGGCCAAGTGGGCACAGTTATTACCAGTGGTGATGGTCATAAAATGATTGGTCACTTCTGGCCAATTGATTTGAGGCATTATTTTGGTGAAAGGCAACAAAATGATCAAGAAATCTCTAAATCTTCAGAGTGAGTCGTCCATGGATAGCTCTCCAGATGGTAGCCGGAGGCCCAGTACACAAGATGTGAGTTCACTACTTGAAGATCCTACACCTGCTACAGAAGTGTTTTGCTGCATTTTTCATCACCACATCTAACACATCTTGTTGTCTTTTGTCAGGTCGAGCGACCTCCTTCGCTGTTGGCATCTCCCACCGTGAGAAATGCGGGTTCTGATTCGGCTCCACAGGAGTCTACAAAATCCATGGGGTCTCTGAGTCCTCAGCCCTCCCATGCTGAGCCCCAGGATGCTGTAGTAGATGAAGGCATCGAGGTTGATGGTGGTGGTTCAGAAGCTGCCTCGGCACCTGAGACGCCATCCTCATCTTACCCTCCTTGGATGAAGAGTCCAGACCGAGGTGGCCTCTCATTTTCCCCAGTGAACTCTAATCTGAGAGACCTCACCCCTTCTCACACCTTGGAGATGGGGGCGTATAGGCCAGATTCAACCTCCGCTGGCCCCTTCAGTGAAGCGGCGCCCTTCTATCCCTGCAATGAGGAAGCAAGTGGCGTGACCTTTACCCGCTCATTGAGTGGGGAGGGCGCAGGGGAGGGAGGCACTGCAAAGAACCCACAGAAGAAAAAGGTCTGTGTTAAAGCGTTTCACAAATGTATAAATGTAAAATGATTTGTTTTTCTTTTTCCAAATTCTTTATCTGGTAATCTCATCTGAAGGAACAACTGAAAAATTCTAATTTATTTGTCTAAATATTATGTATGCCATTTATTCAAGTAATTAATTTACTTTACCAATATTCATGTGTTGTTAGGTCTCTCTCCTGGAGTACAGGAAACGTCAGCGTGAGGCACGGCGAAGCGGCTCCAAGGGAGAGTGTGGATCACCTGTTTCCACAGCACCACCAGTAGACGTTTTCCCTGTCGCTGTGGAGATACCCTTTGAGCCGCCTGTTCTCACAGCAACACCAACCCCCAAGACCCCTCAGCCTAGCGAGGAGTCAGACGCCCAACCTCAGGGGGAGAGAGACGGAGAAGGCCAGTGGTACGTCCCTAAAGAATTTCTGTTCCTTGACAATGAGCTCTTAGCCTGCATTAGCATAAACTCCATTTCACTACAGATTTGTTTGGATTAAAACTTTATCAAGAAATCAGGCTGTATTTTGACTTCTCTATGGAGATATGAAAAAAGTCCAGCAAATGCTGCAGTCCAGAATTAATAAAAAATTATAACATTTAATTTACAGGACATCTTCCACATCAGTAGAGCAGGCCAGAGAGCGAAGCTACCATAGGGCCTTGTTGTTGAGCGACCATCGCAAGGATGCAGGTAAGAACAACCTTGGAAATAATGTTGGATTGTGATTTCCAGGTTTGGAGAAACTCGTGGTAGTTGATTTGTGCTTATAGGTGAAAGTGCAATAATTATGATGAAATGTTAATTTTTTTAATGACAATAATTGACTCTCTGTGGTCATTAAAAATCCCAGGATGTCCTTTGAAAAAGAGTAGGGGTGTAACCCTGGAATCCTGGCCAAATTTGCCCCTTGACCTCTATCCATCGTGGCCTCCTAATCATCCCCATACTGATTGGCTTCATCACTCTGTCTCCTCTCCACCAGTAAGCTGGTGTGTGGTGGGCGTTCTGGCGCAATATGGCTGCCGTCGCATCATCCAGGTGGATGGTGCACATTGGTGGTGGTTGAGGAGATTCCCCCTTCCATGTAAAGCACTTTGAGTACCCAGAAAAGCACTATATAAATGTAACTTATTATTATTATTATTGTTGTGATTTTATATATTTGAGCAAAATAATAACGATTATCAATTTAACCATTATGCAGCAAGACAAAAATGTGACAACTAGACTCAATTTTCCAGACGTTTTAGTCGACTAAACAAATTCAGAACCTGGTAAAAATACTAAATAGAACATTTGACACTAAAAAAATAGCTGATGAAATGATCACTTCTGCAGACTTCAGTTCCAACCCTGCTTATAATTTTCAAGTGACTGGTTTAATTGTGTTTGATTGGTATTGGGGTCTGCAGGATGGTAGCTTTCCAAGAACAGGGTTGGAGACCCTTGGTGTATCCAATAATAATTCCAGGGGTGTCTAATCCTGCTTCTGGAAGACCACTTTCCTGCAGAGTTTAACTCCAACCCTAATTAAACACTGAAATCAATGTCTTCAGGGTTACTACAAACTTCCAGGTAGGTGTGCTGGAGCAGGTTGGAGCTAAACTCTGTAAGAACATGTCCCTCCAGGAGCAAGACACCACTTAGTTATCCTAAACGATTGGAGAAATCATGGAAATGCCTTGATCAAAAGGTGTGGGAACACTGGTAAGGTCTTCTGTATTCTTTCTTTGAATTAAAATACCTACTTTGTCTCGTTTTCAGACAGTGGGGAGTCAGAGGGTGGCGACTCCCAGGTGAAGGAATGTCCTTCTCCTAAGAGCTGCAAGAGCCCATCAACACATGCAGTAAGAGTTTGCTTCTCTCAATGCAATATTCTATTTTGGCAACATTAGAATTTTCAACCAGCAATTTGATGTTATCATAAACCTTTTTTTTTTTTTTACAGCCTTGTTCTCCAGCTCCCCAGACTGTGTCTCGGCCATCCAAGGAGGAAGATGTTGAAGCACAGCCTCGTGGTCCTGCTCAGCCTCAGGCACTGTCCGTCCAGCAGTCCAGCACCAAGAGTCCGAGCTCCAAACCAGCTGCTCTGACGCCCAGCAAGCTCCACTGCGGCCCCTCCAACACCTCACAGAGTCACTACGCTGGACCTTCGCTCATGCACTCTCCCAAAGCGCAACCCCAAGGTTCACCTTACCGTGGTCAGCGAACGTTCCTGACAGCTCAACCTCAGAACCAGCCTCAACCCCAGGCTACGTCTGGCCCGGCCACTTTCCCTCAGTACAACCCCCAAAATGCCCCACCTCCACCACCTCCTCCTCCTCCCCCAGCTCCACCCACCTCTGCTCCCTACTTCCCCACTCAGCCTCCCGCTGCTGCTGCACCGTTCCCTGCGTTCAAGCCTACTGTGGCCTCACCCTTTCCTCCCGGTTCCCAACCTCTCCTGCAGCCCCATCATGCATTGCATTACCAAAGTAGTGCTGCCCCTCCCCCACCACCCCCTCCTCCCCCTCCCCACCCGCAGCCTGGCCCCACCTTGCTGCATGTCAATCTGCAACCTCCTTCGATGCAGCAGCATCAACTCCTCCTGAGCTCCGCCCCACCCCCACCTCCTCCTCCACCTCCTCCTCAGGGACAGAGTTCCCAGCAGCCTCCACCTAATAGTGGCACGCTCCTGTCAATCAAACAAGGACCACACCCTCCCCTTCCACCCCCTCCCCCTGCTCCATCCAGTAACGCACCACACCCTTTTCAGAACATTAGTGGCTTTCAAACCACTCTACTTCACCAGTCTGCACCAGCCAACCCCTCAGTAACCCCTTCCACCTATCAACAAACTGTACTACCCCCTCCGCCTCCACCACCTCCTCAACAAACTCCTCCCACACAGACCCCGCCCAATTCGAGTGTCTCGCAGATCGCTGGCGGTAACAGAGGACCTACCCCTTCATCCGCTCCTTTCCACAGCGCTGGTTACTTGGGCACAGGATGGCACTGATCACACCCACTTAGCCCCGCCCCTAGACGAACTCTCTCAGAGAGGGGCGGAGCTACATCGTGTAACATAGGCAACACAGCACCACTGTAAATATTTTCTATGTACCTTTTCACAAAGGATAATGAAAACCGGTGGGGGAAAAGGGTACATTTTAAAAAGAAAAACAAGAAATGCAGAACTGTAAAAGGAGACTTTGTGTAAAAGATGATGGTTAATGAACCCTGGTGCTCATCACTTACCCAGAATCCCCCACACCTCTCTCCTTCCCATAACCTTGTACTGCCATCCTGTCTTTTCCAGACGTCTTTTTTTACTTTTAATGTTTTTATTCATTTTAATCGCCTTTTCTGGTCTCTTCCTGTTGGATCCTTCCTCAATCCTCCCAGTGCAATGCAATGCAATGGGACATTCCAGTTTCCTCCTTAGCTTTCCCTACTCTTCCCGTCTCTCACTGTTTTTTCACTCATCAGTTATTTGTTTTATCTAGTGGCTCATTATATAGCAAAAAGGTTTTGTATAGAGAAAAAAATACAGAATTATTATTTTTTTTATTCCTCCATGTAACAAAAATATCTGTGCACCGCTGCAGAAATTCAGAGGAGACCTTTCCGATAGGCCGCTTCACTGCCCAGGAGACTGCACTTGTGTGAATGAGCGAGTCTGTGTGCATGAGTGTCTGTTTTTAAGCGGAAGGGAGCGTGTATGCTTGCATGCCGCCCGCATCTGTGTGCATATTTGAACAGCACGCGAGAGGCGGAAGGCAAATAAGACACAGACAGATGCGTGCTGTTCTCTGTGGCAGCTTTAGAAAGAGAGGTCCTTCCTGTAGGGGTAAGCGGTTTATTTTTGAATATCAATGGTTATTTGTAGAAAGTGTAATTTAATGTATAGGTGGTTACTCCAGCTTTCTCCAGAAACAGTTGTAAATATTGGCTTCTTTTCTTTTCTATGCTTGTATAATTCGCTCCCATCCCCATTTTGGAATATGGTTGTAAATACAAGCGCTCTTGACAAAAACGCTGAATGTTTCTGTGACTGTAGCACTATTTTTATTTCTTCCTCTCTGGTTTATTTTTTTTTTACTGTTTGTGTGTGAGTGTATGTGTGTGTGAAGGACAGAGGCTCACAGACACAGCACTGGTTGGCTATTTTCATGGTTCATTATAATAAATCACTGTAATGACAGTTTTATACCAATTAAATCGTCTTGTGTTTTACTGGGTTGGGAAACGGGTGTTTATATGTCCCTAATGGGAGTTTTCTTTCACCATGAAGGTCTCAGGATGAAGAGATGCTGCATGCAATGGTTTGAAGATCAGTCTGCTGTTGCTGAGACTTTTCTAAAGGTTTCTATTTATTGACCACTGATGTTTGGCATTGAAAATCTAAACCTAAAGTTGCTTTTTTTTTGCCATTATCTTCTGATAGATGCTTCAAATAAACTGTTTTTGCTTAGATCAAGCAGAACAAAGGCTAAGAGGTAATATGACCAGTCAAGCAGAGTTAAGAAGCCCAATCGGAATGAAGAAAGATTACATGACCAATCGGAACAAAGGCAGAGAGGTTAGAAGACCAATCAACATCAAGCCAGAGATTAATAACAGTTGTGCACAACTTTGTCTATTGTCTTGCTGAGGTTTGCTGCCTGTGTTGTAAAGATTGAGCAGCTTTCAGGTCAGTATTACCTAGGGTCAGTGACTTGGGGGGGTCTTTTTTTAGTAAAAAAGTCTAATTAAATTCACAGTGGATACGGTAAATTTCATGAATTAATTATGTGATTGATGTTTGTTTTTAGGCTAGTTGTCATGTCTCTTTAAAATTTCTCTATCTTTCTACTGCATTTATCCACTCTCTGTTGGGGCTTTTTGTATTCCTTCTACATAAATTGGAAACATTTAGGCTTAATTTTTTTCTCATTAATTAAAGGGTCACTTCACCCATTTGCATTAAGGTTTGTATTGTTAGAAACCCTGTCATATATTATAATGATGGTGGAATTTTGCTTGTTTTTTTTCTGAGATGGGAGAAAAAAGGAATTAAGTGTTTTACTTCCGTCCTATCGTGACGTAAATATCGTCATTTTGCGTCACGATAGGACGGAAGATAAATTTCATTGCATATTAAGAAAACTACAGCCTTTAGCTCATTATTATTCAAGGGCGTGGGACCCACTCACCCCACCGGCCTATTACAGATCAGTGGGTGGGACTAAACCTGAAGAAACTAAACTATTAATCCGCCATCTTGCTTGGAAGACAGCAAGCTAAGCTAACAAGCGCTCAAGGAGTTAGATTTACCATAATGCCTGAATTTACGACACACGATATGGAAGACGAGGATTTTGAAAATCTTTTGCTCGAAACTGATGTTCGTGGCTATTTATACGAGCCACAATATAGTGAAGAGCAGCTGAGGCTGATGGAGGAACAAGAGGCGGCGGCGTCGGCTGCGGCAGCGGCCGCCACAGGAGACCAGCCCGGCGCAGACGAGAAGCCCGGGGTGCTCGTGCTGTAGCGAATTGGTGGTGCTCGTGCTGTAACTGTGCGCCTATGGACACCGAGCTAGAGTCTGTCTGCTGCAAAGAATCTCTAAAATGCCAATTCCTTCTAGAAGAAATGTCAGAGGCAGACACGGACATGGAGTTTTGTGCACACGGACGTTTGTGTTGTGATGTGAACCATCCTAGTGTCGCACCCCATATGCAGATTCCAGGTATCATGCAATAATTCACCATATAGAAAGAAATACAAACGAGGAGTAGCTGCTAATTCGCTAATGAGTTTGCCAATGTAACGGGGTTCGTTGTTGTGGGAAGAATGAGACGGGAATCGGCGAACATTTAAACATTTTAATAGTAAAATAAACAAATACAAAACAAAAGTATAAGCCAGCAGCCCCGCACTGCTGGCCACACACAACAGAAACAAAACACACCATAAAATCAGGCCTGTTCCTCTCTCGATCTGCCCTGTCGCTCCTCGTTTTATGCGTCCGCTCCTCGGTGAGAGACGCGAGAGAGACCAGTGCGTCTCACAGGTGTCGTTCATTATCCCTCACGCCACCGGCCTCGCGCCGCTCTCACGTCCCTCGTCCTGCTCGCCACAGCCAACTAACTATACATTTTGTGTGAAATGAATTTCTAACTCTGTTGGCAGCTAACGTTAGCCCCGTAGAGTAGACGGAAAAGTGATTTCTCTGATGTTTGCGACTTTGCGCTGTTCTGGATTAGTGGGAGTGGCTTGCGGAGCTGTGCAACGTGGTGCATTCTGGGAGTTGTGGTCTTACACACAAATGCGCCCTAAAGTTATTTTCTGTCTTTTCTCGGTCAAGAGGGCACCAAATTCAAAATTTCTTTTACATTTCGACTACATATATGACCCACTTTCAATAAAGATTAATGTTGAAATGGGTGAAGTGCTCCTTTAAGGATCATTATTAACATCCCAATGCTGATGAGAAGCGTTTAGAGGAGTATGAAAATATGTGCTGCACACTTTTCTCTCAATAACAAAATAAATACAAAAACGACAGCAGTGAGAAAACGGCAGTTAAGAAAACTGATCATTAGGATGTGGATGTTTGCATGAACTCTGTAATTCGGCTCTCCAGTCAATTAAAGTCGCGTCACGTTTATTTATATAGCACTTTATACAATAGATTGCTTTAAACCAAACACCTTTACGATATTAAACATGAAAAAGTGTTCAATTTCTACAATAAAGCAGCTCGCAAGTGTTTGTTTTCACTCGCAGACGTCTGATTTCGACGAACTCGACAGAGGAAATTAACCAGAGAAGATTTCCAAATCAAAGAAGGCGGAGTCTCAGAGCCACACCTACCTATTACATCATCGCCACAAACCAATGGTAGTTCAATGGTGTTTACCAGCCAGAGCAAACTTCTCTGGACATTTTGCTTTGGCAAACTGTTTCGAACACAAAACGAATTTATTTTTTGCCTGATTTTATTCAAAATGACAAATTTACAATAATAATGAACGTAAACAACTTGCAGAGCTCGGACTTATTCCACCTGACTGCTGCAGATTCGCGGAGGTATGGAAATACATTGACAGGCAGGTCAGTCAGACATCCTATTATTGCATTCGGACCGATTGCAATGATTGGAGGAAAAAATTGTGGTCCTGAGACTTCAACAGATGTACCTTTTTTAATATTTAGACCACTAATTGATATCAGGATGTGAAGAGCTTCAACCAGTAATAAAAAAAGTGTTTATGAAAAACATTGCCTATCCTACTTTTAAGTTATAATTCTGAGACCGCACGAGACCCTGTTCCTACCCCTCTTCGACATCACTCGTGAAAAGCCATCACGCAAATTGAGCGGAGTAGCATTCACGTCTCACTGTATCTACATTCACTGGTGACAGACAGGTAACGATAGTTTTTTTTTTTTTTACCCTAAGCTTCTGTGTTGTTTGTCAGTGCTGTCAAATTACACCACGATTAAAATATCTACATAGAGCCCGTCTAAATTAAGCAATAGCCCTCCATTAAGCTTAACCAAAGCAAGCGAGTCTGGCGTTGTCATAAAATACCATTGTGCAGGGTCGGAAATGCCAGCAAAATGAATAAAAATGCCCGCAAAACTCAAGATAGGAATTGTCACTGTACAAGATTTTGTCTTTTATATCACATGATATAGTTAAGCAATATCACACCAGGAAAAGTGCAGTTTTCCAGAATATCACGCGATTGCAAATGTAATATTAATTTTAATACAACAGTTCAATAAACAATAAGTTGATAATCATTTACATTTTTAAACACAGTAATGTCAATTTTGACTGTTTATGCTCTATTTGACCAATGATATTAGTTCCAAACAAAGCAGAACAGTTCTGTCTCCCTGTTTCGTTCCTGAATGAATCAGTCAGTTTGAAAGAATCGTGAATTAATGATTATTGGACTCGCTTATCAAGACTTGCCACCACGTACTGGGTTTAGTTTTATAGAAATGTATCATATATAGAAAAATATCTTTTCAGTTTTTCCAACATTTCATATAGGCCTACAATCTCATAACATTACTCATGCAACTGTAATTGCAGTGTAAATACATCTAAATAATAAAACAACATTGATTTTGCTCGTTTACCGATTCCAGCATAATGCCAACAAAGGACAAAGTTCTTTATTTATTTAAAGATGTAAATGATTTAAAGATGTTCTACAGTATGTAACTAATTACATTTTTGGGGTGCCCTTTTTTCCCCGCTTGAGCACCTGCCCTTCAAAATTTCAGTGCATGGCCCTGCCATGGGTGTCCAACACTTGCCTGGAAGTTTCTAGTAATCTTGAAGGGCTTGATTATCTGGTTGAGGTGTGTTCAATTATAAATGGGGCTAAACTCTACAGGACAGGGGCCCTCAAAGACCAGGATTGGACACCACTGATCTAGTGTGTCAAAAATAAGATAAATCTGACTGCTTATTCTTTACAACAATGCTCAGAATAAAATCTCTTTAGCAACACTTGTCTTGACTTTAGTCTGTAGAGGTAAAATCTTTATTCATTAATGTGGGTGAATTGTCTTTAATGAACTTTTATAGCTAATACATTGTAATGGTGTATTTACATCATTTTCTACATACAACATCTGACAAGACAGACACCCAATAAATAAAGCAAAACATCTTTTCTTTCACTTTTCTTACCCCTCAGAACTTCATCCAGTATCATCCAAACTCTTCAGCTGTCCAAGAAGGGAGGGCGTGTTGGTGTTTGCTTTTTGAAGCCACATCCTCCAGGTTTTTTCATGACATTTTCTTTTTGATTGGCATTCGTTTATCTTGGTGGGACAGAATGACTATACCAAGAGTACAAAACGGTACCAGCTGAGAACATCATAATTATGGCACACATAACTGTACAGCACCAACACTGCCGAGAAGTAAATATTGAATTAGAGACATACAGAAATTCAACATATACACTCAATACATAATACCTAAAACACTCTCCTACTTCTGTATATACTTGGCTTGTGCACAATTACTAATGGCAAAGAAGTCTGCCCCTAATTTTGACATTATTTTTTTATTATATATTAACAGTGAACTCTAACCTTCTGTTTACATACCCCTTTAAACAATGTTGGATAGTGTTGTGGTGAAATAACTGTACATTTGAAACCCGATAAATGATCAGTTGCATGTAAATTGGCTCTCAGTAAAGTGGTCATGATTCAGTGTCCCTTTTTTGTCTTTTTTTTTCTTTTCTTCCCAGGGCTGATAGTGACACAGAGAAATACTAACAGGCTAGGAATGTCTGTTGCAGCTTTGTGCCGGAGTGTAATCCCACAATGCAAGCCTGTGAACGCTTTCTTCTATATTAGTATACTTGGCGAATTCAGTCAAATAGAACAGTGCTTTATAGTAATTCTTAAATCACAAAATATTAACATTATTGTAATGCAGGCCTGAAGAAGAGGACACAACGTAAATTAAATAACTTTTTTTCTTTCTTTTTTTATTAATCCAAGTCAAAGTTGCTTCTAAATGGTGCATTAGCTGCCCTATCATGTTAGTAGCACAGGTAAATCAAACTAGGGTAGGGATTTTTGTTTATTTGCAATTCCAGGGAGTGAAGTGAAAAGAAGGGATATGGACAGAAAAGCAGTGAGTTCCCAAACTCCATTCACCCTGTTTGCATCCTTTGCTTTAACGTTTTGTTTCAAACCGTTGCAGTCAGGCTTCCTGCCCTCAGGATGATGGGTAAAGCTGGATTGTGATTTCACATAATGATTTTCCTTAAACGAGACAGAAACACCTGAAAACAGATAAAAGGGATGTTTTACTGTAAATTCACAGGATTATACATGAGAAATCCAAACATGTGAGCTAAATGTGAGTTCACCCAAAAATGAAAAGGTTGTCATCATTTACTCACCCACATTGTTTTAAACCTAGAGACTATTTTCATTTTGTGGGACCATTTTTGTCTATGACAACATTTGAACCCCATTGACTTTCATTGTATTGAGAAAAAAAAATCATTTATTTTGTGTAGCATAAAATGAAAAAAATTGTAAAAAAAACACACACAAAAAACATGATGTTGAGTAAATTATGTCGAAATTTTCAAAAACTAAACATTAAAATTCGTCCCAGTACAACTTCCTGTTTCAACAAAGAAAAGAATATTACGTCAAACCATTTCATGGGGTCTTGAAAGGGATAGTTCGCCCAAAAATGGAAATTCTGTCATCATTTATTCACCGTCGATTTGATCCAAAACCTGTATGAATTTATTTCTTCTGGCTGAACACAGAAGAAGATATTTTGTATAATACGGGTAACCAAACAGTTTATGGGCCCCATTGACTTTCATAATATGGAGAGAAAAAAAATACCATGGAAGTCAATGAGGCACATCAACTTTTTGTTTGGTTACCAACATTCTTCAAAAGTGTTAAAAGAAGAAAGAAACTCATACAGATTTGGAACAATTTGAGGGTGAGTAAATGATGACAGAATTTTCATTTTTGGGTGAACTATCCTTTTAAAGTAATAGAGACTCACCTGAGTGTATCTGGCATCTATGCATTTCCACTCTCTGTTAAGAAAAAAAGAGAAAAGTCCATCGAAATTAAAGCAAAAATCACTGCTTAAATCCATAGTCATTTCCAAATGCAGCATAAATATTCTGTCACAGTTGATACATACATTAAATAGACCTTTTGTTTGTTGTTTTCTGTTTTCTAGCTGGGGGGAAATTATAACCAGTAATTTCCACTAGATGGCACCAACACCATCATGTGCCATCACAAAATATGCCATTACATATTCTGTTTCTGCAGAATTATTATTAAGGAGAAGCGAATTGCTCATTCATCCTTAAACAAACACCCTTAATCACCATTCGCAGTGTACAACTCGTCAGTTTCATAAAACCTTAACACATCTATAAGTGTCTTTCATTGCCATTATGTATTATCAAAGATAATTGTATAATGGACCAGAGCTTCTTGGAAAAGGAGTCCATCTTTCATTTAAATTCATTATATGAAGCTTTTTATAGTCCATATCCATAAACAGCGCTTGGTTCCAGGTGTGCGGTTCAGCATAGCATGGGTTCCAGCTGATGCTGTGCCTGTGATTAATATAGACGGTCTGACAGCAAGCTGTGTAAACAGTCATTAGTAATTCATGGCTGGGTCCAGAGCCCCAGGCTTCAATTAACCCCAGTCTATGCTAAATTCTACCTTTCCTTCACTTGCTCCTTTCCTCTTCTTACACGTTTCTTTTCATATCTCATTCATTTCCACAGCTCTATCATCTGATTCTCTCCTTAATGATCATCGCTCTGTCTTATTTTCTCAGGTTGGTTTGCCCTCGATTGATCTGGCTGCCTCTGGCTGACTGGCTCCGTCTCGTAATGAATGATTTGGACCGACTGGCACAACAGCTGCACGTTATCATTTATGGGGAGAAATAGAGAATCCAGTGTGTAATTCTCAATTTATGTAAATTATGCAGTTTGTGATTATAATTAAATCATATGATGTCTGTGTATCTAAAATACACAAAATTAGCCAAGCCAAATTCTGCATTCTTTCACACAGAAGAGTTTGAATATAAACTTCTGGTTAACTTCTCCCTTTTTTTATTTTTTTTATATTTCAAATTGTAATATATACAAATATTTGTCTAATACAACCGACGCTGGTACCATCTGTAACTGACTAACAATAGCAAGTAGAAGATAACACTTGGATTTCACAACCAAATGGTGTTTTCATCAAAGGTACAACTCAGAAATTTCATGCATAATAAAATCTTTTTGCATTTTTATCCTGCCCCGAATTAGTTTTGAGAGATATGAATTGTGTATAACCTCATTTTGTTCAACACTCTTTCAATTATTTTGGACAATAAGAGGTCACACACAAATTTCCACACTCAATTTGACAGAGATACCTTTGAAATGCAAACAGATATCCCTCCCATGGTAAGACAACACAAAGACAAAATAATGTTAATCTTACTGTCTCCCAGCAGCTCCTCAGACATGAGTCCATCCTGCCTGTTGCCCAAAACGAAGGCCAGGAAAGAGAGAATAAGTGCGTCCAGGATGCCCATAATGGCCAGGATGTACGCCCAGCGCACTGAGCATGCTCCGATGGTGTATTTGTCCGTCCCTTCTCCGCACATCCTCTTCACCTCATCAGCATCCCATCCGTCAGGATATATCATGCAGCCCAACACCAGACACGTACCTGAGAGAGAAAGCGGCCATTTTGAGTTCTCCAGGTAAAAATAGTTCTATGGATTTAATCAACAGCAGAATTCATTTCTGTACTCGAGTGATATGATAGATGGCGGTTCTAGAGTGTAAGCTGGGGAACAAAATGAGCTCAGATGAAAGAAGTCATGGAAGTTTTGTTTGTTCGATTATGACATGGCTGACAGCTGAGATTAACGAGGAGAGAGGTACCGTAATACCGGGCGAGCCCCCAATTTATTTTCACACACATACACACAAAGCGCACTCTGTTTACAGCTGCTATGAGTCATTTTTGCAACACTTGCATGCCATACAAAATAGCAAAATTAGCTTGATAGTAACAAGACTTGACTTCAAGGTCTCCATTATATTCTGGTCCCTAGATCCCCCCAAAAAGTCTGATTCCTTGTCCACAATTGTTCAGGAAGTCCTGCGTCAAAGGGTTGATTCAGGTGTGTTTGTTAAGGAAAAGTTTGTACTGTTGATGTGCTGCCAGGAACAGGGTTGAGAAACACTTGTCTAGCTACAGTTTGTGAAAGCTCATGAGTTGCGTTACCCTTCCATTACTACACATTTCACCTGACAAGTAATAGATCTGACCTCAGATCAGCAGCAGCTGTGGGCGCCTACAGCATCCCTGATGAATTGAGAATAGAAAACTGCATTTTTCAGGAGTATCAGACAGGGCCTAGTCATGGTAAATCCTAGAAGACATAGTGCTCAGAAAGGTGAATACTGCATGTGCCAGATTTGATGCATGGATAGTGTTCTTCAGGTACAATCCGTTACACAAGAGGAATCATTTATAATGTCATCAGGGCTTCTCTTCAGTTACACGACGAAAGACTTTAGGTGCGTTCACGCCATGTCGTGATCACCGAAATGATTTTGAACTGATAAAAGCTTGTAGAACTTGTAATTACAAAGTGTGAACTCGTAATTTTCTGAGAGCTATGACTTGTTCAATGTGGCTGCTGTACCATCTGACCACTGCAGATATAAGGTGTGTTCGTCTTGAAGCGACACTGTGACATCAAAGTACCACGAGAGCGATTTGAAAGCAAGCTAATTATGACAATTATAACGCAGCATTTGATGCTAGGCTTAATTATACTTGGAGACAAGACAGACACCACAATGGGTTTTTTTTTTGAGACCTGACTTTAAGTTGGTGATGTGTTAAAGAAGTATTGGGTGCAGTTGAGTACAAACATTGTGGGTAACACTGGCCCTTTCCCAAATGGCACCCCTCGCGGTCTTTCTACAAGTCTACACTTTCGTACCGTAACGCCGCTTTGGCTGTCGGGAAGAAGTCAGCTGCGGAGCTGGCTTCAATGTGGACTTGCCAAAAGTGGGCATCGAAGGCACATATCGACCGCAAAGGGGTCATTCGCGAGCACCCTTTTGAAATCTAAAATATGGGACACCCTACGGTCTCATGGACTTTACTGACACGTGCATGGCGACAGCCATTGTAAAAAACAATGCATATGAAGTGTACCATTTGGTACAGGGCCGCTGTCACCTCACATCAAGAAGCCCCCCTGTTAGTCTCGGAGTTTGAGTGTTGGCGTGGATTTTTTTCTGGGTGCTCCGGTTTCCCTCTCAATTAAAAAAAAAGGAATGCAGGATAGGTGAATTGGAGACAATAAATTGCCTATGAAAGTGAGTTAGCCCTGCAATGGACTATGCCAGTTGCCGTAGGCAAGGACACACCCAGGATTGTCCTTGGGTCTCCAATCCTGCTCCTAGAGCGCCGCCGTCCTGCAGAGTTTAGCTCCAACACACCTGCCTGCGAGTTGGACTAGTTTATGAGGCGACAGTCTTCTTTGACCGCGCTACTGTTCCCATCATTTTCTGTGGCAATGAGAAAATGGTAAATAAACAAAGCATCAGTTACATCTTTTGCTTTTCATTATGTGGCTTTAGTGACAAAACGCTTCCTGCCATTGCAAGAACGTGAAAAGAGAAAGAAACTATGAAATTACCCAACTCTTTATTCCGACCAAAATCACTTAAATGCACATCATGTAGTAATTACAACGTCAGAACCAATAAAAGGAACTTCCTAGCAGGACTTGAAAGCAGCATATCTAGTTGAATGGGAGACAGTTTTAAATTGACATTTTATCATTTAGCAGATGCTTTTATCCAAAGTGACTTACAAATTAGGAGGACAGTAGAAGCAATCAAACCAAATGTTTTAACACAGTCAAAAAAAGAAAAGAAAAAGAAACTTAAACAGGTGCGAGTAGGAAGAAAAGTGGTATTATCAGAGTTAGCAAAGCTCACATACGGATCCAGCCAAACGAATCGGGCATGATTAACACATCTCCTGTTTTTCTTTGTCGCACAGTTTACTATTTCAAAAAATCGCTAGATAAATGAACAGTCACTAAAAGCCTTTTCCTACATCCTATACCTCTCTCGCTTTAATCTATTGGCTTGTGTGTCTAATAAGCAAAACTTAAAAAGACATTCATCATCATTATACTAATAGCCATCAGCAGTATAGTAATCACATTAAAGCTGAGAGCCAATCACCCGCATCCCTGCGTCCACAGTTTATTTTCACTGCAGTCACTCTAGCGGGTTCACAGGTTTCTCCTTGGGACTTTTTATGGCAGTGCCACTAAGGCTGTCACTTGTGTAACCAGCCGTCCTGCATTCGTGATTGTCTAAGAAGTTCTTATGGTTGTTACACCGTATGCTATCCAGGTGCGACATGGCAAGTTTTCAAGCAATTTGCACACTGAAATTGAAAATGCTGCACGAGCACGACGCAACACTGTCACAACCAATCAGAACATATTAGATGTTTAATCCGAGCAGGATTTTGGACCAATGAGATTTCAGTGTGAGATTTCATTGAAATAGAAAAAGAAAACAAATGGTTTATTTCCATGCCTTCCAACGACTTCTGTCAATTTCTGACTAGCAATGGTGCAAGTTTGGACGAGAACCACAGTTTTTTTGACCACAGATGAGGCCTTGTCCACACTATTACGTTTTCGTTTGGAAACGCATATTTTTCTCTTCATTTTTGCCTTCCGTCCACACTGAGACAGCGTTTTAGTCCTGCAAAAACTGAGCTTTTTGAAAACGCTTTCCCAAGTGGATAAATTTGAAAACACCGTTTTCGCGTTGCAGTGTGGACTGTGAAAATGGAGGTATATTTGAAAACGATGACGCATGTTTAGTCATGTGATGCATATTGAACCTATAAATATGATATGTTTGTTTATACTGCTATTTTTTGTGCCTGTTGTGTGCCATTCACTTTCACAATGTTGTTAAAGCTATGTTACTTTGTACACTCTTCATATTACAGTCCTGCAGCAAAACATGAGAGCAGTTGCGTTTTAGACCAAACATAATAATGGTGACTGAGTGCGACCTGGACACATCAGTGAATGGTAAGATATTTTGCTAAATAAAATGATCCTGCCAAAAGAATAGCATGAGAACTTTATATTATGTATGTCTGTTCCGTCTGTATCGAGCTTTTATGAGGTTTTACACATGCATGCGCAGTAAGGTGAATTTAGCTTTTTCCAACGTTTCAGTGTGGATGAGAAACTTTTGGAAAACGCTTGAAAACTAGTGTGGACGGAGAGCGCTTTGAAACGAAAACGCTGTTTTCAAATGTATCCGGGTTATTGTAGACGTAGCCGAAGTGTTTAGGAAACTTGTTTAGAAACAGTTGTTTTTGCAAAACTGTTTGATGGCAGCGCAGAAGTAAAGGTTGCTGAGTGTATTGCTTTAAAACTGACCGTATTCATGGACACAGTATGTGGGAAATGCTTCTAAATAATTGAAAACATCAGCATTTTCTCTCATTACACATCCTCTCCAGAGCCTGCAGCACTGCACCACACACACATAATGAAGAGGAGCTCTTCAGCTAAACCTTTCAATGTTATCGAAGAGACACACACAGCTGAGCTCTGATAATGAGCTGTCCTTATCTCAACCATCTTATGAAAGACAAGTTGTCTTTTTTATCCCATTTTCTCTTATTTTTATGTAATAGATGCAGCAGAATAGATTATGGGAAAGGCAACCTCGTGGTTCTGTGCTATCGCTAGCTCTTTTCTTATAGATTCGACTGCGGTTGCATTGTGAGGGCTTTGATTTTGCTGGCAGCGAGCACTCATGCTGCATCTGGGTCAGTGAGAGTGCTCTGAATGCAGATGCTGAGAGTGTCACATCCGAGATGTGTTTGTAGATAGAGGCTATAAATAAACACGGAGGATTCTGCGTGTGAGAGAACATGCTTCCGCAAGGAAAGATACATTTGTGATACCCTTAGTCTTTCCTCTTCTCTGCATGTCTATTTTTCATGCTATCCTGTAATCTCAGCCAACGATTTATCGATGAAGCCCCTTGCTGGGGGGATTAGGTGGTGTCCTGTCCAGAACACAGGGTGTTAAAATATACAGGCTGTCCCTTTCAGAAATTATTCACCCAGACATTTACATTTTATCATCATTTACGCACCTTCATTTCTTTTCAATCTCCTATGGGAAGGGGGAAATGTAGTTTCCAAGAGGAGATGTTTTGAAGAATGTTCATGCTGCTCTTTTCCATGCAATGGAAATTTCCATAAATGTAGTCTATATCCGTGGTTCCCAACCTTTTTTTCCAGGAGACCCCAATTTTAACATCCAAAATCCTTCAAAATTGTACCTGACCCGAGGTCAGTAAAGAATCTCTTTAGAAGAGAATTTGTCTTAACATCCAAGAGCTCATCCTCTGCTCCTAAATAATCCACGTCCTCCTCCTTTGTGGTGATTGGATCCATTACCCATGTGCATTTGGAACATGTTCATCGACATCTGAACTTCATCGAATAGTGACTTCATCTCTTCCTGTAGCAGTTCCATGTGACGTAAACTCTTTGCTCAAGGATTTAGGTAAATTTCCCTCAGCCTCTTTGAGAAGAGATGGAAAGCGTTTTACACCCCATTTCATCAGTTTACTCTTTATGAATTCCACTTTATGCTCAAATTCGTCAATGATTTCCTTGCATTCCAGTACATTTGCATTCGCGCTCTTCATGTACTTGTTTGTTTCGTATAGACTGAAAATATCAGCCAGGAAATTAATTGGCCATTTCTTCAAGCATTTCTGGTTGTTCAGTCTCAGGAACTCCTTTATTTTTCTTTCAGTTCAATTAAACAAGTTGACTCTTGGCCCCTTGATAGCCAGCGCACTTCGGTATGAAGGAGGAGGGTCTGGTGCGCGCCTCATCTTCACACAACTCCACAAAGATGTGTTTGTTCATCGGATGGGCCTTAATAAAGCTGACGACTTTTACAACTGTCTTGAGTCTTTGGCTGAATCCAAAATCGCCCCCTAAACCCTCATTTACTATTCGCTACTTTAGTCCACTAATACTGTTCACTTGAAGGAGTGAATGAAAAAGAGAATTTGGACAGCTGTTGAGCGTACATCGGTTGTACACTCGTTTTTGCAGTTCAATGTGGGATTGAATTGTTGAAGACCGTTGAAGTGCACTCAATGACATCCACTATGGTTTCGGACACCACTACAAATGGCTGTCCCTTCAAATAGTGCCCTATTTGATGGTATAGGGGGCGATTTTGGATTTAGCCTTTTTTATTCATCTCATTACAGAGATGTTTGTTGGTCAGGGCTTGACAGTGGTAAATCATACAGTGAATCTGGTCTACTTTTAAGATAGCTTTATATTGTTTTCTGTCATTTTGGGAGCTAGATAGCCCCAGTCTCCATTCACTTTCATTGTATGAAAAAAAGAAGATTGGACACTGTAAATTATGAACATTCACCAAAATATCTGCTTTTTTGTTGTATGGGGGAAAAAAACAAACATAATTATTTGTTGACATGAGAGTGTGTATATGATGACAGAATTGTCATTGTTGGGTGAACTATTTCTTTAAATACTCAACCTTACATTTGTATACAAGTTAGCAGTAAAGGATAGAAGAAAAGTTGACTTGGCATTTGTTTGAAAATGTCTTTACATCCCACCAATGGGAGGAGAAGAAAGAAGCACCAAAGACGATATGGGAAGGAGACAAGATGGATGGAGAGAGGAGAAGATAATGCAAGGTTGAAAGACTTCATGTCTCTCCTCGCCTTTCTTGCTAAGCTGCCGTTGTTTGCTGCTTAATGTATTGTCAAGGCAGGAATAGAGTAGAGCCTCAGGGTTTGTGTTTCATCCTGAGAATGGCGGCTTGTTGTTTTTCCTTGCAGTAAAGGTTTTAAGTGGTGGGAAAGCATAGAAGTAAAAGAGAAAAAGGGAAAAAAACACCCCAGTGCATCCATGGTAATGTATAACTCTGAACTTCAGCAGTGAGACACTAGCTCTTCTCCAAAACCTAGTGGGCTGCCTACCTATAGACAACATTTTAGGACACCAGCGCTCCTCACGCTGTCCCAAAAAGTAGAAAGCAACATTATGTTGCCTTATAAAATACTATCAGGTGTGTTATTTAACACACCCGATTCAGAGCATCGGGCCATTAGGAAAGAGCTCCATCAACTGAACTGAGTGTCAGATAAGAGAGTGGTGGGTTCCCAAGATCAGGACTGAAAACGAATCGGTTACCTAACGTAACCTCGGTTCTCTCTAGATGAGGGAACGAGTATTGCGTAAGCTAGCTTACGCTGCGGGAAAGATTCATCTTTTCTGAGAAATTGAAGCCAAATATCCATTGTCAACGCAGTTCAGCTGCAGCAGAGCATGAGCAGGCTAGCTAGCAGCTCATTGGCTCGCTCACAGGGAACTGCTTAAGCCTATGAGGAGACACGAATGAACTCTCGGCCAATGAGAGTCTGACCTGCTCTCAATGCGTCAGAGCCCGCCGAAACGGGCGTGGCCAGAGAGTATAAATTCGCCTCTCAGGCTGCAAACTCTGGTTTTCATAGAATGAAGCGAGAACGCTAGTAGCACAAGCACGGCCAGGAACGCAATACTCGTTCCCTCATCTAGAGAGAACCGAGGTTACGTTAGGTAACCGATTCGTTCTCTTACGAGAGGTTCTCTCGTATTGCGTAAGCTAGCTTACACTACGGGAACACCTGGTCAACGCCGTGCGTGCTAAGCATCCACTATGAGTCCCAGGGGGGACCCCGGGGAACCCTTATGAGTGGGAATAAAATATGTACATGTGACAAAGGCCAGCGGAGCGGGCCGGGGATTGTGAAGTACATAAGCACATGATAAGGAGGGACAGAACGAGACCGGTCTGCGTGAATAACTCCCTATAGTGCAGCTCAACCAGAAGAGCTAAAATGGTAAATGGACTGCATTTATATAGCGCTTTCACAGACCCAATGGCCACCAAAGCGCTTTACATTTGCCTCACATTCACCCATTCACACACTCATTCATACACCGACGGGCGACGGCAGCCATGCAAGGCGCCATCCAGCTCGTCGGGAGCAGCCGGGGTTAGGTGTCTGTAACATACTAGACTGCTAGTAGTTTAGCCTGCAAGGCGGGAACTTCCAGATTGTAAAATCTGATAAAGGTGGAGGGGGAAGCCCATCCCGCTGCCACACAAATATCATGAATGGAAATTCCGCTGGACCAAGCCCACGATGAGGCCATGCCTCTAGTGGAATGGGCCCTGATGCCCAGAGGGCATGGCAGGTCTTTTGACGCGTATGCGGCTGCAACTATCCATCTAGACAGAGTCTGTTTCGAGGCGGCCAACCCTTTGGTGCGCCCACCGAACGAAACAAAAAGCTGCTCAGCTCGTCTGACCGGAGCAGTGCGAGTAAAGTATAATCTCAGGGCCCTGACCGGACACAGGAGATTAGAGTCAGATTCGCTATCGGATGCAGGCAGAGCCGATAGGGAAATAACTTGTGCCCTGAATGGGCTACCAATCGCTTTTGGGACATAACCATGTCTAGGTTTGAGAACGACTAAGGAGTCATTGGGCCCAAACTCCAGACAGGAAGCGCTACTGGACAGCGCGTGAAGGTCTCCCACACGCTTCACTGACACGAGCGCGAGCAGAAAGATAGTTTTGAGCGAAAGGTATTTGAGATCCACAGTGTTTAACGGTTCGAATGGGGGGGCTTTCATAGCTTCGAGAACTATGGAAAGGTCCCAAATCGGCACCGACGGGGGGAGTGAGGGGTTCATCCTTCTAGCTCCCCTGAGGAAGCGGATGACTAAGCCATCTTTGCCCAGTGACTGGCCGCGCCGGGGTTCAGCGAACGCCGCGACGGCTGCCACATACACCTTGAGAGTGGATGGGGACCTGCCCTTGTCCAGCATCTCTTGGAGAAAAACTAGCAAGGAAGGAACCTCGCATGACCGTGGGTCCATGTTTCTGTCGGTGCACCACTTAGAGAACACAGACCATTTAGACGCATAGAGCCTTCTAGTAGAAGCCGCTCTAGCCTGCATGATCGTGTTTAACACTCCTTCTGGCAAAGCAACGGGTAGTCGTTGATCACCCACGCATGAAGCGCCCAGCGCTCTGGGTGGGGATGCCAGATCGTGCCGCGAGCTTGGGAGAGGAGATCTGTTCTGACTGGAATGGGCCACGGGGCTGTCTGTGACAGCTAAGTGAGCTCCGGAAACCAAGTCTGACCTTCCCAACGCGGGGCTATGAGGAGCACCGAGTGGCGTGTTTCCCTGATTCTCTGAAGCACCTGCGGTAGCAGAGAAACCGGAGGGAATGCATAAAGCGGGCGGCTGGGCCAGGTCTGGGCTAGCGCGTCCTCGCGTTTTGAGAAAAATATTGGGCAGTGGGTGTTTTCTTCTGAGGCGAAGAGGTCCACCTCTGCTCTGCCGAATATTCGCCACAGCTTTTGGACTGTAAGAGTGTGCAGGGACCATTCGCCAGGGGGAATGGGGTTCCTGGACAGACTGTCTGGACCGTCGTTCAGATGGCCTGGCACGTGCGTCGCTCTGAGCGAGAGCAGGTGACACTGGGACCAAACTAGGATGCGTTCTGTCAGCCGGAAGAGATTTCTGGATCTGACTCCGCCCTGACGGTTTAGATAGGAGACCACAGCCATATTGTCTGAACGGATCAGCACATGGTGACCGTGAATGCGCGGCAGAAAGCGCGTGAGCGCGTTCTCGACCGCCAGCATCTCCAAACAGTTTATGTGGAGGAGACTCTCCTGAGCTGACCAGGGGCCGAAGGCCGGTGAGCCCTCGCAGACCGCACCCCAACCCATGTTGGATGCGTCTGTCGAAATGACTTTTCGGCGAGAAAAGGTCCCCATGGAAACGCCCCGCTGAAACCATTCTGTCATGGTCCATGGCTGCAGAGCTGTGATACAGGTCTGCGTTACCTTTATCAGCTGGCGGCCCGTGGTCCACGCGCGGTGAGACACACGGCTCTTCAACCAGAACTGAAGCGGGCGCATGCGCAGTAACCCCAGCTGGAGCACTGCGGAGGCTGAGGCCATGTAACCCAGCGCCTTCTGAAAAGTTTTCAGCGGTGTGAGTCTGTTCATCTGAAAAGATGCGGCGAGACGCTGCACACGGCGCGCGCGCTGTGTAGACAGACGAGCCGTCATTGAGACCGAGTCTAGCTCTATACCCAAGAAGGAGATAGTCTGACTGGGTTGAAGTGCGCTCTTTGTCCAGTTGACAGAGAGGCCCAAACTTTTCAGATGGTCGAGGAGAACTGTACGATGAGACAGTAGCTCCCTCTGTGATTGTGCCAAAATCAGCCAGTCGTCCAAATAGTTCAGTATTCGCAGCCCCTGACTCCGCAGGGGGGCGAGCGCCGCATCCATGCACTTCGTAAACGTGCGGGGTGCTAGGGATAGGCCGAACGGGAGGACGGTGTATTGATAAACCTGGCCTTCGAAGGCGAAACGTAAGAATGGCCTGTGAAGGGGATTTATCTGAATCTGAAAGTAGGCATCTTTCAGATCTAGTGAAATGAACCAGTCCCCCTGGCGCACATGCGCGAGGAGTTTTCTGATAGTGAGCATTTTGAACGGTCTCTTCATGAGAACTTTGTTCAGAAATCTGAGGTCTAAGATTGGTCTGAGGCCGCCGTCTTTCTTTGGAACCAGAAAATAACGGCCGTAAAACCCCGACTCGCTCATAGATAGAGGGACTCTGTCTATAGCCCTTTTGCACAATAGTTTTGCTATCTCTGAACGGAGCAGAGTCACTGCTTCTGGGTTCACAATAGTTTCTAGCCGCGCTCGGAAACGTGGAGGGCGGCGGTGAAACTGTAAGCGATAGCCTAGCCTTATTGTGTTTAGCACCCACTGGGAAATTCCCGGAATAGCTTCCCACGCTTTGAAGCGTAACGCTAAGGGGTGAATGGCTACATGGTCCCCGTTGCTGCACACAGCGGGCTGCGCGGGCGCGCTCATCGTGTTTATAACAGCGGGACTTACACTCAGAGATGAGTTTAAGGGCCGTGTAACAGAGTGAGCAGAGGTGGGACGCGCACACGGGCTCGTGGGCGCGCTTATGTACTCTGAAACTCGAGCGGGTTGGAACCGCTTTATGAGAGTGGGCTCTGTGAGACACACGGGAACTGAAATGCTTTTGTGTATGAGTGAACACAGTGTTGTGGGCACATTTTCTACACGTGAGGCTTTTATGCTCTTTTTGAGATTTCTCTGGGTCGCTGTGAAAACGGCCTTTGTGCTCATGCAAGCGGGAAAGGGAACCGGCTTGGTAATGGCGGGGTACACTGCTGTAGTAGCCGCGTGAGCGGGGACTAACAGAGGGCGAAACTTTGACGGCGGTCCGGCCTCGGCGGGAGAGCGCCGTCTTTTTCTCAGCTGTGCTAGGCAGACTTTGAGTGATCAGGTTTCAGCGTGATCCTGGACCGAGGCCCACGGGGAGGCGGCGGTCTGTGGCGGCTGTCAGAGCGAGAACGAGGGCGGCCGCCCTGGCGTCGCTGAGAAGTCTGACTGTGCTGAGCTGGGCGCTGGGGTGGGGCTCGTGCAGGAGGCTGGTCACGTGAGCGGCCTGCAGAGGAGCTAGCGCGACGAGGCAGAAAAAGATTCATGGCCTGGGAGGCTTTCTGCACTTCGGAGAAACAGTCAACGATACCCGTGACAGCAGATCCGAAGAGGCCGGACGGAGTGAGCGGGGCGTTGAGAAAAGCGGCGCGCTCGGAATCTCCCATGTCGGCGAGCGTGAGCCACAAATGTCTTTCAGACACGCAAATGGCGGCCATACATTTCCCCAGGGCTTGAGCAGCAGACTTTGTAGCGCGAAGGGCAATGTCCGTGGCGCTCCTCAAATCCGCGACTGAGGGGGGATTTTTTCCGCTCTCGTCCCACTCACGCAGTAAATCACCCTGTAGAATCTGGAGGACGGTCATGGAGTGAAGTGCAGAGGCTGCTTGGCCGGCGGCTGAGTAAGCGCGCGCGTGGAAGCTTGAAGTCGCTCTGCAGGCTTTAGAAGGAAGCACAGGTGATGAGCGCCATCTCGTGGAGGGCGGGCACAGATGTGCGGCGACCAGGTCCTCTACAGGGGTAATGGAAAGATAGCCCTTTTTTGCGGCTCCGTCCACAACGCGAAGCGGGGCGGAAGAGTCGGAGCGAGTTCTGGCAGAGAGCGGGGCATTCCAGGACTTTGTGAGTTCCGCGTGCAGTTCGGGCAAGAAGGGCGCGGCCCGTTTAGTGACGGGAGTCGAGCGCTGGCGGAAATAGCTGCCGTCCATACGGTTGATGGTCTGCTCGGGGGGAGGAGACCAATCGAGCCCGAGGCGTTCGACGGCCTGTGAGAGGAGGCGCACTAATTCCTCCTCAATTCCAGCGCGGGTCCTAGAGGATTCTCGGGCCGAAGAGGCGTGAGAACCGGACCAATCCTCACTGTCTGAAGCGAGAAGCGAACATGTCTCCTTGATGTCCGCGGCGTCGTCGGAGGCGACAGAGCGGCCACTCGGCGGCAACTGTATGTCCGGAAGCGGCGGAGAAGGAGAGCGGGAGGCGACAGGCTCCGGCGGGATAAACGCTTCTGGCTGGGGTTCCGGCGGCCTCTGCGAGCGGCGTTTCTTCTTACGCGGCGAAGTCGAAGGCGGCGCGGAAGCAGCTTTAGTGGCCTGAAGTCGAGCCCGCAGGGTCGACAACGGCATCTCCTCGCAGAGATCGCAGCCGCCATCGGTGAGGGCGAGCTCGGCGTGCTCCAATCCGAGGCAGAGAGCGCAGATGATGTGGCGGTCTCTAGTCTCGAGGGGAGCGCGGCAAGAACCGCAGGAGGAAAAACGAGACATCTTTACAAAGACGCTCGGCTCTTTTAGATACACACACACAAAACAAGAAGCTTTTGGTAAAGGATATGAATCCGTCGGATGGCGCTAGCTTGCAGGACGGCTGAAGGTGGCGAAGACGGCCGGCTTCCTCAGTCTCCCAGATGCTCGCTAGAAGGTGCCTTTTCCACGACGGCGGCTTCTCTCAGGATCAGCAGATGCGTGTTAGCCTCGTGAGACCATCCTGATCTCGCGAGCTTTCAAGGTTTCACTCGCAGATCAGTCTGGATACTTTCCGTTAAAGAAAATTTGGGAGCAGTTCACCAAACGAACGTCCAATCAGCGTTGGCTTTGAGGCGGGTTGAGGTGTGACGCAACGAGAAGTAGGGCTGGGCGATTTTATCGATTCTGCGATATAAATCGATATTTTTTTTCCAAAGAAAGTATCGATTTTTTAGCCGCGAGTATCGATACATACGTCCCATTCAAATCCCCTGTGTTTACCCCCGTTCGTGTTGCAGGAAGAGCGATTTGGTCAGCCAGCCGCTAGTGTTGCTGTAGAGCAAGTTACCCGTACAAAATGTACACAGACGCAGACGTCTAACTCTTCCTGTTTACCAAGTCAGAGCGAGGATATTCATAGAATGGCGGCGAATATAAATCCGGCACCCGCCTGCTTAAAAGCAGATGTGTGGGAGCACTTTGGTTTTAAAAAAACGAAGGAAAGCAACGACTTGGATAAAAGCGTCGCGGTTTGTAAGCTATGTGGCACTAAAGTTAAGTATTCCGGCAATACCACAAATTTACGAGCGCACCTAAAACGTCACCACCTGGACAAGTTTATGCTTACGGAGGACCCAAAGCAGCAGCGGCCGCGTGACCCAAAACAAACTACGCTGGACATTGATGGCGGTTGTTCCCACAAGTTTCCGTCTGCTTCACCAAGGTCGCAGAAAATTACAGAGTCCATTGCCTACTTTATTTGCCAGGATTTGAGACCATATTCAGTGGTGGAAAACCCCGGCTTTAGGCGCATGGTGAACGCGATGGAGCCCCGCTATCCGATTCCAACCCGCGAACACCTCACCAAGGTTTCCATTCCCGGGCTGTACGCTCAGACAAGGGCACACGTTAAAGCCTCCCTGGCCAGCGCGGAGAGAGTTGCCCTGACGTGCGACGGCTGGACCTCGCGCACAACTGAAGCGTATGTTACCATCACGGCCCACTTTATCAACGAGGAATGGGAGCTCGTTACGTATGTTTTACAAACCAGGGACATGCCCGAGAGCCACACCGGACACAACCTGGCAGAACATCTGAGAAAGGCCCTCGCTGAGTGGGGAATCACAGAAAAGGATCCAGTAATCGTCACTGACAATGCCTCAAATATGACAATCGCAGCTGAGGAGGCAGCATTCACACTTCATGTCAAATGTTATGCTCATACACTAAATCTAGCTGCACAGCGTGCCCTCAAAATCACAGCAGTCGCACGCCTGCTGGGAAGGGTGAGACGCATTGTGAGTTTCTTCAGACGGAGCACCACAGCCAACCACATGCTGAAAGAAAAACAGAGGCTTCTACGACTACCAGAGCACAAGTTGATGACGGATGTAGTTACCAGGTTAGTGTGTGGTTACTTTTCAATAGTTTATTTGTTTTTTTATTACTTATTCATTTATTAATTACATTATTATTTAATTTGTTTAGTCTTTTATGTAAAGCATCCATGCTGTCTATAAATAAAATATAAATAAAGTATATTTATTTTATTTAACTACAGATGGAATAGTGCGCATGACATGCTGGAAAGATTCCTGGAGCAACAACCGGCCATCTGCGCAACCCTGCTCTCGAGTGAAGTCAGGAAGACCGAGAAAGATCTGTGCACACTGACTGAGTCAGATGTGACAACAGCTGAAGAAGTAGTCAGCGCTCTGAAGCCTATGAAAGAGGCAACACAGTACATGTCCAAGGAGAAGACCCCCACACTGTCAGTCGTCGCACCCCTCCAGGACACACTGATCAACGGACTGAAACCGATCGAAGGTGAATCTGCAGTCATAAAAGAGATGAAGGCTGCCATGGCTGGGGATCTTCAGAAGAGGTATATGGACCTCAAGGCAACTCTCCATGCCTGTTCAGCGATGGATCCAAGATTCAAAAGTCTTCCCTTCCTGACTGAAGATGAAAGACAGGAAGTTTATGATGGACTGATTGTAGAGGCTGCAAGACTGAGCATGCAGCCATCAGAGGTAAGGCAGTGATGGTACTGCTACTAGTTTAAAAGGCAAATCCGACATCAGTTTAAAATAGATAAATATTAAATAGTTTTAAAAGCATAATTAAATACTATAATGTTAACAGGTTTAAATGCATATTTAATATAGTAATTAAAAGATTTATACAATAAAAGCTCATGAATTTCATTTCATGTTGACTTATTTAATTTAGTCACTTTGGAGTGTGGATGAAGAGGGCACAGCAAATGCTCATGCTCATGATGAGGGGATGGCATCTAAAGAAGATAAAGACGCTGTGGATGAAGGAGAGCATTTCATGGAAGGAGTGAGCAGTCAAGGTCAGTAGTATTACCCATTGTTATCCGCACTGTGTGTTGTCTGAACTTCTGTGCAGGAAGTATGGAATGTGCTTAACTATAAGTAATGTTTTTTTTGTTTTTATTGTTTATTTATTTGAAGGTCAGCGTCCTCCACCCAGGAATCCAAGGCCCTCTTGTCCACTGGCTGCCCTTCTTGGTGAACGATACGGTGGTGGTGCAGCACGAACCAAGAAAAATACCCAAGAGGACGAGGCCAAGGAGCAGATGACCCGCTACAAGGAGGCAGATCTCCTGGAAGTGAAAGAAGATCCACTGGTCTGGTGGAAGGAGCACCAGTATCAGTATCCACTCTTGTCACAACTTGCTAAAAGGTACCTCTGTATCCCTGGCACTAGCGTTTCCTCTGAGAGGGTATTTTCCACAGCCGGAGATATCATCACTGCTCAGAGAAGCGCACTTCTCCCAGAGCATGTGGATCAAATTATTTTCCTAAACAAAAATCTGAAGACAATGTAGATCACTTGGTCTGCAGTTATGTGGAGAGGAGAGTTTGTTTAGTGTTCACTTAAGGCCTTAAGCTACTTTGCTAAGATGGGTAAAAAAAAATTCAACTTGAATTATTGTCTGGCTGCCATGGTTTATTTTTTCTGCTGGCTAGACTGGCTACCTCACATACGTGTAGGCTTACATGCCTTAAAATACTCAGCTAAGTTTTAAGTTAAATGTTCTTATTGACTTGAATTATTTGATGTTTTGGAGAAGCCATGGTACTACTATGTTTACTTACCTGGCGGCTTGCACCTTCATTGTTTCATTGCTTCATTAACTCTTCATTGTTAATTGCAAATTGCAATGTTGCACTTTATTTACTTTTCAAAGTCTTGTAAGCTACAGTTTGCACTGTTTCAATAAATGGAACTAATTTTCTCAACACATCTTTGATTAATTTTGTCCAGCATTTATTTTGCAAGCTGTCTGATGTTTTTGAGTTTTCATTTAAATTAATCCAAGTAAATGAAACACTCACAAGATGTCACCAAAATCACTCTGTCCCCTTTAAATCTTTCAGAAAATGATGTAAGTGTATCGAATTATATCGAATCGTATCGAATCGTATCGTAGGCTGAATATCGTGATATATATCGTATCGTGAGCTGAATATCGTGTATCGTATCGTATCGTGAGATTAGTGTATCGCTACAGCCCTAACGAGAAGCGCGTCAGTTCAGTCTAAAGAGCATGTCGGCTTCAGCGGATGAAACTAGCATCAGCGTGGCTATCGAGCAAGTTTTATCGGAATTACAGAGTATTTCTTCACTGAAAGAAGAGCAAAACACTGCTCTGGAGGCTTTTCTCAGAGGAAAAGATACGCTCTGTTAGTACGTCATATGCTTCGTTGATCTGATTGGTTGATTTGGCCCGTCTATCACCAACATAGGCCAATCAGCTAACCAGTATTTTCGCCCCTTACCAAAACTACTTCAACGGAAGGTTTCCAGATGGATATGCGGAGCAAATCCATCTGGCGGAGTCAGGTTAGATGCGTGTAGCCTCGCTGAAGAGATGAAAATCAGAGTTTGCAGCCTGAGAGGCGAATTTATACTCTCTGGCCACGCCCGTTTCGGCGGGCTCTGACGCAATGAGAGCAGGTCAGACTCTCATTGGCCGAGAGTTCATTCGTGTCTCCTCATAGGCTTAAGCAGTTCCCTGTGAGCGAGCCAATGAGCTGCTAGCTAGCCTGCTCATGCTCTGCTGCAGCTGAACTGCGTTGACAATGGATACAAAATTATAGGATAATTTTTGGCTTCAATTTCTCAGAAAAGATGAATCTTTCCCGTAGCGTAAGCTAGCTTACGCAATACGAGAAAACCTCTCGTAAGAGAACCACAGTATTAGATCATTGCATTGTTAGCTTAGCAACATGCTAACATCAAACTTTACTGGAATTATTTGTAAGTTGCTGTCTTTGTAGAACATTTTAAATCAGTCACTTATGAGGTTATATGTATACAGTTAGGAAGCTGCCTAATAGTAGATAACAAAGTAGCTCACTCGGATTTTGAAGAGAGCTAAAAACACACATTTCACACTAGCACTTTTGGAGCTTGTTTGATGTCAGAATTCGGTTATTTTGACGACGTGAACGCTGTTTTCCAGACTCTGTTGCGCAAACCATTCCCAAATTCCAGTTTGCTGCTGATATGAACGCAATTGTACTAAATCACAGAAGGAAACTTTTATTGATGACGTATATGATTTGGTGAAACTGTGTATGTTGTGTTTTCACTCAATTTCTTGAAAAAAAAAAGGACTGGCATGCTGCAAGCAGAGAGAATGTATAGTGTATCTCATTTCTGCTTGCCTTCAGCTGAAATGCACTCTTGAGTTCTTTAGAACATTTGCAGTATATAGGTAGCATATTAAATGCAAGTGCCATTATAAGACCAAAGTAAAAAAAAAAAAAAGTGAGGTGAGCAACACTATGTATTTTGCTGTCGCTTTGATAATAAACCGTACCGTGGTTCAGAATAAAAAATACAGAGTGAACACAATCCACAATACAACCCAAGTTGTTCGGAACAAGCAATCAAAGCACCCTTAAATTCACACAGACAAACGCAATACCGGGAGGTAAAACTTTGCATACCGCAAACTACTTTAGCACGTACAACATTTACACATATCCAAGAACTCTGAATTGATTAATTTCAATCCATTTATACAGCTTGGCACTGAATGTGTCTCATCACGTTGATGGAAATGCGTCAGTGGGAGTGCTGCAGAATCAATGCCTCTCTGTTACGGACATTGTGGGAGATTTGTTGGCGCTCCCTTGGGCGACAAGGTAAGTAGTAAAAATGATTGAAGATTAAATTTACAGGCCAGTGTCTCCCTGGGATGGTTGGTTTTTAGCAGCGGGAGCTTGTATCAAAGCTTTATGTAGGCATCTCTGAGATATAAATCAACAACACTGGCTAAATACACAGTGATTATTACACACCTCATCTATCTATCTATCTATCTATCCATCTATCCATCTATCCATCTATCCATCTATCCATCTATCTCTATCTTTCTATCTATCTATCACCCTATTCGTTCACCTCATCATGCACCTTTCACGCATAACTGACGCAAAACAAATTTGGGTTCAGCCAGCTTCAGACAAACATCTGTCTGTGACTGTGTGAATTAAAGCCTGGACTCCAAATGATGTGCCTCTCTGCTTTGACAGTGGCATATGTTGCATATCACAGGCTTGCATTTTCAACCTCAGACAGCGGCTTCCACTGTGGATTATTTCAGAACTAGGGTTCGCTAAGAGATTTTGGTCTGCGGTGGATAAACACAAATAAGACATATTACTCTAGACAGATTAAATGTTTAAAATGGAACATGGTCTAACTGCATACTGTGGAGAATACACTGTGTGAAACCGCACACATTCAATTTCAAAGTGTGCCGCATGACCTCACTTATTAAATTCATATGAAGTATTAAATTCATTAAGTGTGCCGCATGACCTCACTTATTAAATTCATATGAAGTATTAAATTCATTGAGTGTATGAAATCCAGTAGTCACCTTAGTCCTTTTACATTTTGAGCAAAATATATTTTTTGCATTCAGATGGAGTAATGGTACAAACAGGAAATGCTAATAAGCATCATTATACTGGGTATGGAAGGTCAAGTCAAGCTTATTGTATTGTAAAATATAGTATACAGCAAATTACCAAACAGTATACAGTGTGAAACTGCTGTATACTGAGATGCGGCTGAGTTATTATTCACGCCGCAACTGAGAGTCGGCTCTGAACGCGTGCCAGTTCTTTGGAGTGAGTTGCGTTGTCATGGAGATGCTCTCAGTCTTGTGAGGTGTTTGATAAGTGATGGGTGTGTTATTGACTGCATTGCTCCTTAACTCCGATCTCCCAGGCAAACAGTTCAGTGTAGCACAACTGACACAGAAAGCTCTTTTATCCTACTTTCGGAAAGCAAACTACCATACTACTCTTACTTTTTCTGCATTATAAAGTATGCATACTGTGCATATATGCAAATTATCTGTATGCATGAAACACCCAGATGCCATCTGCGTTTGTCAGAATGTGCAATATATCACCGCATGCTGTGCCCAAAGCTTGATAGCAGTATTATTCTACGTTCCAAGATTTGTTTGTTTAGGCTATTCTAAAACAGCATTGCATGTATGATTTGCAGATAAGGCATTCCAAATATGCAAGGCAACAATCTCAGTGAAGAAATGCTGATGACTACTAAACACAATAACGGATTAGCTAGCTACACATTTAATGCTTATTAGAATATTACATTGCTTACTATTTACTACTGCAAACTAATCACTGAACACTGTTAAATATTTTTAAATATTTTAGCATGTGAAACCAAATGCGTTATGCAACAATAAATGTTTTGTAGTATGCAACATTGCTGTCACATGACTATGCCACATTTACTGTCCATTTATCATGTCGGAAATAAAAACTTTATTCTTTTGCAATTTTCATCCAGTTTTGGGTACAAAATTATGAAATGTAAAATTGTACATTTTTGTTATTCAAACATTAGTCTAGAACACCCCCCCCCCCCCCCCCCCCCCACCTCAAATATTTTTTTTATATGTATCCAAATAACTTTTTATGAATTTTGATTGAATTGCTTTTTTTTTTTTTTTTGAATTACACATTTTTTGCAAAAAGTTAAACTAAAATTCAAAAGAATGATTTGGTATGTTAACACGGCAAAAATTCTAAAAACAGATGACAAACTATCAAAACCATTCGTTCATCTGTTGAAATAATGACTACATTTACCGGCTGCATTATGCATGCCAGGCCAGTAGTTGGCGATGTCATTTTGTCAAGAATCACCCCCTGCCATATGCACATATGCATGTGCATGACGTCACTGTTTATTTTTTTTGTTTTTTTTTACAAAATCCCATTTTCCCAAACAAATCCCATTTGTTTACATGGAGACGGTAAAGGCATCGTTTCCAAAACCCTGCGCTTTTAAACCCGTTTTCAATAGTCTACGTTTTCATGCCCCCAAAACACTGTTGTCGTGTGAATGAACGGCCGGAACGCATAAAAAGTTTTCCATTTTCAGTTGAAAACAGTCATTATTACTATTATTACATTATCCCTTACATATGTCGCTATCAGCTGGCACATAAGCACTATTAGGCTACAACGATCATTTGTTGGTACTTGGTAGATGGCGCGATCCATTTTGTCTTGCAAAACTTTGTTCGCAAATGTTTGCTTGAATGTTGTGCGATTCAGTGCAAAAATTAATGGAAACACCTTAAAATGTCTCAAATCAATTCGATATACCAATTTGATCGTAAAACAGCATGTGACGTCATTACGTACAGGTTTTTATTCGCTTTAAAGCCGTTGGATGGAAACACACTTTCACCAGCTTTATTCGCATGAGTTTTTTTTACCGAACTTCAGATAATTCGATTGACAAGTGGAAGGAAACTTGGCTACTGTTGTCGTGTGAATGAACGGCCGAAACGCATAAAAACTTTTCCGTTTTCAATTGAAAACAGTCGTGTGCAGACCATTTGAATAAACATGCAACGCAGTAAGGTCATGTGACAATAACGTAGCATACTACTGTTTACAACATTATCTTTGAAAAATGCTTAGTTTCACATGCTATTTCTAAAATATCAGTATACAGATACACTGTGCAATATTCAGTAAGCAGTACACTAATATTCCATTCCAAAAATAGCATCTTTCTCTTTGTATGCTCTATGCATTATTGCAATTTATGTAGGACAAATCTACCCATATGTCCAAAAATACGGTGCATTATGCTTAACGTCTTGTTCACATGTAACCTCATTACCCTAGAGCAGGAGACTACATATCCCATAATTCTTTGGGGGCGGTGGAACAGTAAAGGTGATTGGGAACAGGTGGTCCAATTAATTACTGGCGAACACTAGCACACACGCCAAGTGTGGGTGGAAACTAAATGAGCGTGCCAAAATACAGATTTAACGAGAGGAGAGAGAGACGCTAACACTATGAGCTCTTCAGGACACGCATCAAGCCCTTAACAAACAGTAAGAAAAAGCAAACAGATTAAGAGAAAAATCCTCTTTTATCGTTCTGATGCACTTATTTCAATCACACAAGCCGGATTGGCATAGCAAGCCTATTTGGATAGCGACCAGCACGTTGTGTGTGAATTTGGCAGAATCATGCAATACTATATGATAGCGGTTTCCTCTTCCCAGTTGGAAACCAATAAGTTTTGAATCAGTTTTGAGCCCCAAGTATGTGAGTTTATTTAGCCCCGTCAAGCGCTCATTGAAGTGTCCGTGTGATGCTCGGTGTGTCCTGCCAAACGCAGTCCTCATCTTCACTGCTTTGACAGACACTAGCTTTGCTTCCCTCTCTGCGTTCTATTGTATTAACACAGCTCATCTAAATTCAGAGATAATCTCTTTCTCTCAGGTTTCCCAGACTGTGTGACTGCACTCAGAGGAGGGAGCGTTTCTTTGAATATTCTAAGGGTGTCCTCTTTTCTTTCTCTGTGTGAGCTTGAGCGTTTGAAGTTGGCTGATGGGATTGTTTTAATATTCCTCAGATGTGGCGCAGAGCCTAAGAACGTTTTATCCTCGCTGCACTGTGCTGCAATTGGTGTGCGCTGACTCTGTCTCTCAGATTAGATGCTCTACTACGGGAGCAGAGAGGGCTGATCAATGCGAGCCCATATATATCTCCCAGCAAATGTCTTGTGTACATGGGTAAATATTTGTATAAACAAAAAAATCATCAACTGAGACAAACAAAACAAATTTCACAGATATTTGATGAATAGAGTCCCTAAACAGAGTTAGAGACTCTCAAACCCATTTTTTTGGGGGACACATGGTTTGGCACTGCGAGGACAATCAGCTGTCCTTCCTGTCTCCCTGTCACACCGTCTTAGGTGTCTTACATCACAGACGCTGCAGTTTATTGCTCTGTTCACATCTGCAGGCCTCATGCGTCCTGCAGCAGGACTATGGCATCATGTTCACGCAGATGATCAGGGACCCTGGACATGTTTCTCCTAGTGTTCTTCAGAGTCAGTAGAACGTCTTAATTGTCTACTGCCTGTAAACTGTTAGGCCTGGTTTCACAGACAGGGCTTAGATTAAACCAGGATTAGGCCTTTTTAAGACATTTAAGTAGCTTTTATTAACATGTTTTAGAAAAGAAAACAATACTGGTTGAGACAAAACAATGGCATTGGCATATTTAAAAAAATGTCAGTTAAAGTTGCTTTCAGTTAAAACCGCTCAAATATGCATTTTAGTCTGGGACTATCTTAAGCCTTGTTTGTAAATTTTAAGGACTGTTCCACGGTTGCATGTGCAATAATTGTTTATGGTTCATTTGTAAAATCCAAAAATGTATAGAGCAGGACTTGATTTTGTCTATCAGGAATTGATAAGATGGTTGAGGTTTACTATTGCTGTGATGTCATGTGACAGGTTGTCCCGCCCTCACGCCAGTATACACATCATCACAGAACAGAAGAGATGTCACTACAAGTTATTTTGATTAAAGATTACAAGGGCATACAAGTAAAAAAAAAAAAAGTGCATGGGAAAAATAATATATAATAATTGCTGCAGTATTCTAGCCTAGAAATCTAGACTCCCCTAGCGGCTGCAAAAATTATTTTGCAGCCAGTGTAGTCTAGCAATAGCCTGGCAAGCCAGACCTACATCAAGATGTTAGGTCTGGGAACTCACAATTAGCATACCTCAATCCGAGGGGCAGGATAAACGGTTGTCTTTCAATATCCCTCGGCACGCAATAGGATAGCGCTACAACCAACCAGAGCAATGAACGGCTGTGGCTGTGTGAGTCCCATGCGTTTTCCCACCAGCGGTGCTAGTTGATATATTAAACTTTTGCCGTATCCGATCGTCAAAACTCCGAACACATTTTCCTTTTTTAAGAATGACTTAAGTGACGTTCTGTTAACTCCAAGTCCTCCAGAGTCGCGGCCAAATCCGATTCGAAAGACCGCTGTTCGCCAGCAGCATCTTCTTTGTTTTCAAGTAACGTTAGCAGGGAAATCACCTATGGAAATCATGCGGAACCGTCACATCTCTGACTCTGCTGTCATTGTTAAGCCCGCCCACCGACTCTATACACGATGTGATTGGCCTGACCAGAGTTTGGTTTTTCCAGTTCGAAAAGCCAACGGAGAGTTGCTAGACCACACTTTGCTGCCGCTAGGGTGCGTCTAGATTTCTAGGCTAGTTTAGCAACTCTCCGTTGACTTTCGAGCTGGAAAAACCAAACTCTAGTCAGGCCAATCACATCGTGTATAGAGTCGGCGGGCGGGCTTAACATAATGACGACAGAGATGCGACGGTTCACTGCTACTTGAAAACCAAGAATGGCTGCTGCTGCTGGCGAACAGCTGTCTTTCGATTCGGCTTCGACTCTGGATGATTTAAAGTAAAGCTTTTCTTTGAAACATGAACAAAGAACGGCACTTGAGTCATTTTTAATCGCTCTGACCATGTCACCTTCTTCGTTGCTCTGGTTGGTTGTAGCGCTATCCTATTGCGTGCAGAGGGAATTTTAAAGACAACCGTTTATCCCGCCCCTCGGATTGAGCCCTGTCAATTGTGAGTTCCCAGACCTAACATCCTGATGTAGGTCTGGCATGCCAGGCTAGCAGTATTCCATACAAAAAAAAGAATTGGATTTCATAGAGACAACAACTAGGGCCAATGAAAATAGCTTCTGTGACCTTCACACAGTGCTTCCACAGAATGCATTCATGAACTTGTTACAGGCATCATTTCCTGGGGCTAGGTGCTTTGCTTAAGGGCACAATTGTTATGTTTCATGCCTTGCTTCTTGCGGGAATCAAACCAGCCCTGTGGCTTAATCATCACGTCACGCCACCCCAAGATGTTTGGGGCTTTAATAACAGTGCACTTCCTCTAATGTTTCCTAAATTATAGAGTGAAAAAAAAAAGATAAATAGAATGGCACCACGGCTCTGGTTAGGACCGCAACACTCTGTTCTCCTTGCTCTAATTGGTGTTACAGCTCCAGGAAACCTGATTAGTATCAGAGACCACCTGCTGATTGGTCTACTGAAGTAATTCCAGAAGGGGCACCTCTGTCGAGCCCCTCGGAGCGTGCGCATTCACATGTACAAAACCACTCGACCCCCACTGCTCGGCACGTGTACGTATCCGACCGAGACTAATTGTGCAACACTGCATATGCACACAGAAAAAGGGGAGGGGAGAGAAGTGTGCGGTTTCCATGACAACTACCAGAGAGGTGGTTCTCAAATATCAGACTGCATGCGAACTAAGCTTCGTGCGTTCGAGGAGGTCAGCTGTCCGCATGTGTATGTCTGAGACAGTGTGTCCCTCTTGTGTCGAAACCCAAATAAACAAGCCACTAGGAATGACCTTTAATACGAATGATGTACGAAAGTGTTCTTGCCCTTGACAAGAATTTAATCAATAATGCAGTTTCAGACGCAGTACTTAAAGGGAATTCTGTCATTATTATTGTCCATTCAAGGAAAGTCAATATTGTCTTGTTGCCTATGGACAAAAACAGTTGAAATATTCTTCAAAATATTCTTTTTATCTTCAGATCTTTGTTTTTGATATGCCTGGTCACATTTACTGTCGTGAGCTAATTTTGCAGGCGAAATCCAGTCATTTGGACTGGAATCCACGTGATCGGGAATTTCACGTGGGGGTGAAAGATTTCCCCATGCAGATTTTGCAGTGGGTTGATACTGAAAGCTGAAGGCTGCTTTGTTTGAAAGTGACTTCTGTGTGAGGTGTTTCATAGATGCTGCATTATTGGCAATAGACAATTGCCCTTATATTTTGCTCACAACATTTGGCAGAAATTTCACTAATGTGACCACACCTTCAATAACATAAACTTCGTCCATTCTTAGGATCAGGCAGCCTTTACTTCCACTGGACTAGTTCATCACTTCACTGGACTCATGAGATAAAGCTTTAAGTTCATTCTGGGCGATGTGGTCCATTTTCATCCCTTCGACCACCTGTCCTCTTTAACTCAACCATGCTTTATTCCCATTCCACTTGTCTTGTTCAAATGGTCCATTCTCTCCCACTTCAACTGTTCTTTTTGCAGTTGTTAGGTCCTTGGTCTTTGCATTATCACCTCTTTCTGTTCTCATTACTCTCTCTCTAAAGTCCTTTTCTATCTGTTAATTTTCTCTTGGGCTGAGAAAACTCACTAAAGCTCTCTTGAGCGCTATCTCTGCCTCTCTGAGAGATAACTGAGGGGGGAATTCATTGAATTGCACCCACTGATGGCGTTGTTTATTTGCATGAACTTGTCTGTGTAGGAATTATGCAACGGACAAATGGCTAAACGCACCCACAATATTTGTGCTGCGCTGTTCGCACCCCAGTTTCAGATATTTCAGGTTGGTTGGTTCTGAGTGCTAGATTGTAGAGGACGCAGCATTTCTGGCACACTTTACTGGGGCTGTACATTATCACTCCACCACTGCAATACAGCCACTTTTTGCCTCATTAAAATGTTTGTGCTTGACTACACCACATGTCTGGATATATACCCATAGTTATATGTATTACTGCTGCCATGATCACTGGAAAATGTACACATTTACCTTCTCTTTTTAATGAAATCCTGTTTATGCCTGCCTTACATTATTTTTATTCTGAGACTCTCCTTTATGATAGTGTTTATTTTAATGGGTTCTATATGTCAGCTGCAGGACCAAAGTGTTTAAAATGCAGACAATCACCATATTGCAGTACGTCACTTCGCAGACATTCCACGACCCGACAAGCACCGATTCAACATGTTCAATCGGAGAAAACAAGCGCCAACACACTGATTTGACAAAACCCAACGAAGTGTCTTTTGCCGTCTGGCGGTGCAGTGTGAACTGGCCTTAGTCTTGTTCCGGCGGAAGAGTGACCTTTGACCCGATGTAGGATTAGCGTAAGCTTAGTAGACGCCTCTCGCGGACGGTTCAAACAAACAGGGCTGAGGAACAAACTCAAGCTTTTCTCTTTAAAAATTCTTGTTTTAGACTTCTAATTTCTGACCGGTGTTTTGATTTGCTCCATCCTCTGTGCTTCCTTGTTCGTCAATATGTCAAATGTCGGGTCAGAAGTCACTCTTCCGTCGGAACTCAACTCGCATACGGCCGTTACCGGAAGTCAGTGATTATAGTTTATAAAGTTATAAATATGGATATTTTTCTTCCAAAAACGCATCGCTTCGCTTCAGAAAGCCTTTATTAACCCCCTGGAGCCGTATGGGTTACTTTTAGGATGGATGGATGTGCTTTTTTGGGCTTCAAAATCTCATTTACTATTCACTCCCATTATAAAGCCTGGAAGAGCCAAGATATTTTATATTGTGTTTGGGTGAAAGAAGGAAGTCATACACCTAGGATGGCTTGAGAGTGAGTAAATTATGGGATCATTTTCATTTTTGGGTGAACTAACCCTTTAAGTGTTTGAATAGGTGCTGTAAGGACCAAAGTTTATTTAGCCCCACCCACTAAAAACTAAACTTTTGTGAGATATTAGTACAGCAGATTGTGAGTACAGCTTATATATAAATATCTCTGAATTGCCAATGGACACAGCAATGGACGTTGTTAAGTGAAAAACTATGGATTGGAAAGTAGTCTGTTCAATGTGCTCAAGTCTCTAGAATGTAATCTCCAATACATCTCTCTATGCACTGCCAGCCATAATTCAAGTTATTACTGATATTAACTGGAGCCTTCTAATGTTTCCCTCTGCATTTGCCATGTCACAAACCTGTGGCTAATGCAGCAAGTAATAACCATAGCCGGTTTTGCATTATTAGAACTCATCAGCTACATTTCATAATTACAACTGTGGTAGTCATTGTTAATTTGCATGTGCTAATGCATCTTCATGGGACGGTTAAAAAGTATTCATCAAGTATAAGAAGTATTATTATACATTGTGCACAATATTGCAGTCAGGCCAGAAATCTCTAAGCACTTCTGGTGAAACGGCAACATTTTACGCTATAGAAAAAATAGTGACCACAAAAGCAAGGACTTCTAGAATTTTTAATATGTCCTATATTTTAAATGATGAAATGCTATTTCATGTTTAATTATTAAACATTATATTTTGTCATTTTAAATAAACCAAACATTATTTACTATGAAACAATACTCAAATATATTTTCTCACACTGCTAAATGAAACCAACCTTTTTACAAATAGAAAATGCATTGCTTTATTAACTCTTTCCCCGAATTAATAAGTTGTGGCTACGAATTCTTCATTTGTGGCTATGATATTGATATATATATATATATATATATACACACATTATTTTTCCGCATGTCATGTGTGGGACTATCACATTAGCTTACATGAACAAGGGCTGCGTACAATTACATACATCTGTGTAATCGAGACTTAGGGAAGTTAGCTAGGGAAGGGCATAAAAAATGTGACTTAAATGCAGCAAATACTTCTATCTCTTCTTCTACACCTGTTTTTTGATCTGGAGATTCTGTACTCTTTCAGAAGATGCGTAATAGCGCCTATTACAGTATGACAGTGAAAACTTTCCGTCAATGGTGGGGAAAATAATATTACTTTTGTTTTGATATTTGCTGTATGAAGATTAACAATTTCTGTTTTTATCTCTATACTATGAGTCATTTTCTAAACCTCCCAAGTATTACATCATGAAAAATGCAAAATCTCTAGGTTGAAATCACCACACACTATACCACAGTGCACCTAATTATACATATTATCTTCTATAATCTATGAGGCTTTAAATTATTCATTCCAGGCTTGAATTTTAATTAGGTTAAGCCTGTAAGCGACAGTCATACATATTTGTCAAGGTTCATATTCCATGAAAATTTTGTCTATTAAAAGACTCAATCAGATGAGGGTAGCAAATAAATAATAACTCCGGTGCTAATTAAGCCCACTTAAAAAAAAAAAAAATTCCTCAAACTCGTCATCAATTCATTACATGCATTTGAATGTTATTTCATTTTCAAAAAAAAAAAAACTGATGCACATACCGTATAAAGATCATTTCATATATTTGAGGGATGGAAGTAGAAAGTGCTGATAGCATTGGGCTCAGAACATGAAGTGCTGTTTTCTCTTCCCACTGAAATCTGTATCTCCCCAGGCATCCATACACAGGGGGACCTTACTTTCCAAAACTGGCATCGCACACACTTTACTTTGACTTTCACTATCTGCTGATGCCCATTCAGTTCTGCTTATACAATTATTCTGTGTGCTCTCATCGTCCTGTTGGCCTTCTAAGCAAAGTATAGAATTTGTCCATAGAAATCTGTCATTTGAGCAAGTCAAGAAAACAATTCCACAGATTTGTTCCATAGAGAAACAGATTGTCAGTGATAAACCATTCTAGACAGACCTACCATAATTGTTCATTGAAGATGTTTTTAATTCCTATGGAGAAACTGAATGGAACAACAAATCACGATAGTAGAAAAAGTGGTCACTGTTGAGCTCTATTGGCTTTATTCTGAGATGGCATATTTAAATTCAGCATGAAATGGAAATTCAAATCTATTTTCTAAATGCATCTTAATTCTATTATTGTGAACATTTTATCCATGCATATGTTTAATTTTAAAAATATTTTGATCTCATAATGTTTAATCGAACTTGATCTTCCACTGAAACTACAAACTTCTCTCTGGTGGCGTATGCTGAACGTCTCCAATCATTTCGTCTGCTTAAACCCCGCCCATTTTTTACAATTGACTTCAAGCTCGTATTCAGATATGTCTGTGTCCAATCAACAAACAATGCATAAAAGTCCCTGCCCTACATTTTTTCTTTTTCCATCATTTGTTTTAGGGATGCACGATTTTCACTTTTAATGTTATCATTATCGGCCCAATAAGAAAATTTGGCCGATATATTAAAGCCGATAAATAATGGATTATTTCCTTCAGCTGAGACAGATGCCACAGTTCTCCATGATGGTTTTGAATTGCTTGAAATATGATTGGAATCACTTCAAAAAAGGAAATTACAGTTAAGTGCAACATGTGCAGTGCAGGTCTGTCATATAGGCTACATAAATAAAAATGAGAACATTTATAATAGTGTACTTGTGACATGGCTTTTAATGATTAGACTTGTTTTTGTAATCAGACTCTCAAAAATTATATAACAATTTGGATTTATTTAGATTGATCGGTTATCGAGTTATATTGGTATCGGCCACAATTTTCAAATTGGTGCATCCCTAATTTGTTTCACAGAGATGTAGCCTAGTGTGTCACAATATGGATTTTTTTTTTTTCTTTTCTACTTCCGATACATCGCGACTTAAATGTTACGCAAATAACAATGATGCCATGTGGATAGAAGTCCATTGAATATGTTGTCATTGTGCAGAAAACTTCAGAAAAATCCTTTCAGTGCTCTTCAAAAATCTATGTGACGAAATCCAGTACCATCCGCTTTTACGTGGTTATTTCTAAAGTGATCTTTAACGTCTTGCCCCGCCTTCTTGATTTAATGTGTTAGCCGTAGAGGTCAAGTTATCCTTCTCATCTGAGCCACAGCAGCTCTTGTGCCTCCAGCAGGTGAGAGATTTCTCTGCTACCACAGCATCAGCATTCTCATTTATTCTGACAGCACACTGATACGCCTGCTAATGGCCTTTGCTCTGGCTCAGACAAACCCAATCCATTATTTGTGTATTGATTGACAAGGGCACTAGAAAGAAGGGCATTGTGTGGGTTTGGAAAGAAACAGGTTTGAAACGCTCTTCTGTTTGTCAACACTTTAGGCTCAAAATGGCTCAAATCATTGCATTCTGCATGTATGTGTTGCATTCTCATCGTTGCCACAAGGGGAGTAAATAGTCTCTTATGTTCGGATTTCTTTTGCTGATCAACAACTGTCAAGGCAGAGTAAATTTTCGCAGACAAGGTCTAGTCATTTCACTAGGAATCCACACGATCAGGAGTTCCACGTGCAGATTTTGCAACAGGTTCAAGCTGGTCACTCGAATTCGCTTCATTGAGTGACTTCTGTGTGAGCTGTGCTTCATACATCACTACACAATATTGACAATACACAACTGAATGCAAAAAACACACTTAATTTGATTATAACAGTCTGAAGATTATCTTGCTGGGTGAGTTAAAGTTAGTTAAAGGTGCTCTATGTAGCTTTTCTTCTAAAATGAATCCTTTTTTTATTGCCTGTGTGTGAAGGGGTTGTAATCACACATTACAATGATCCACTTGTCGGGTTTTGCTATTACCTCTGAAGGCCAATATTCATATTTATATGTGAAGTCTCCGGGTCGCATTTACCGCTAAATCCAACGGATGTGACGTGCATGTGCGCTCCCGAGCCTCTCTCTTTATAGTCTATGCGACCGACGGCACTGCAGCTAACGACATGGAGTCTGATAACACCCCAAAACGACCTGCCTCCAGCACAACACACACTCCACAAATATATAAAAAACAAAAAAAAGTTTTATCTGCTGAAGCTCGTCAGGCCAAACGTGATTCTGATCGACTCAGGACGAAAACATGGATCAACATCGGCAGAGCTTTTGAATTATTAGTAAACTCTAATGAAATAGCAAGGTAAACTAAATGAGACATGAAATGAATACAAAAGACTGTTCCAGGATACGAAAAAGTAGGTGCTTTAGAATGTATACTTGTTTTATGTACAAGATCTACTGTCTAACGTTACTCATCCCACTACTATCATATTGTTTATAATAAACATTTCCAGACACGTTCAGAACATTAATGCTACTTCCTACGATCTTACTGTTACACTGACATTGTTCAGTCTAGTTCACCATTTTCGTTATATACATTCACCTATGTTGACATTGCTGATTGTGAAAGATACACGAATAGTTAGTGAAATGCCTTATGCTAGATAACATCACATGTCGGCTAAATGCAGTCAATGTAACGTTATCTTGGTACGAGCATGGAGCATTAGTTCAACGTCAAGCTGATAAAAGTAGCCTATTGTTGTAACGTTGCAGTGGGAGTTTACATGAGTTTCCAGCATGTTGTGTGATGCTTTCGCCGTTGCGTTGAAAGTCTCCGTGTGGCCGGTAGTGAATGCTCGCTCTTGAGATCGCACACGCACACGAGCACGAGCGCTCTTGTTGCAATCTGAAACATCACCACTAGAGGCCGCTAAAAAATACATAGAGCACCTTTAAACGTTGACATGTTCATGGTTAGCTAACTGAATCCGATTTCAGGACTCTTAAGATGTAAACTTGTGCCTAAAACACAAGTAGATATAATATAGAAGTACAGTGTCTTTCTAGAATGTCCTGGAATTTCTAGTTTTTGCTGCCCGGGCAAATAAGATGGGAAGGGGGAGGGGAGGGGGAGGGAGGGGGAGGGGAGGGGGAGGGAGGGGGAGGGGGAGGGGAGGGGGAGGGGGAGGGGGAGGGGGAGGGGGGGGGGCGGATAGGACACGCAAGGGCAGACGGGCACTTTGATCACGGCTATGGCTTCAGAAGCCAGTTTTATCTGCGAGAGGGTGGATGGATCATGGGGCCGAGGTTCTACAGATCAAACAAACTAGGAATGACCATCACTGACATACAGAATATCAAAGGGTCTGGGAGCGACGAGCAAAGCATGAAACTGTCTGAAGATGTGCGATTCTCTCGGGCTGTCTCTGAATAGTCCCAGTCTCCCACTGGACCTGGTGCTGCTGCAACAAAAGCAGAGGCTCAGATTGGCTTTCAAGTATTAACATGTAGGTAAATGTAAAGTGCAAGCCGAACACATATCGAATTACTCCTCGGTCTCTCGTGGTTTTATTTTTGTGTCCTTGGGCATGATTCTCTGTGGCTGGGAAGAGTAATTATTTCTTTCTTTCTTTCTTTCTTTCAGCTTAGTACTCAATGCACATTCTGCGTTAATATTTACCAGAAATTGCTGCAAATAGTGATGCTGACTATCCTACTTAAACCCATTCAAACAGCATGGATTTGTTTGGAACTATATCGAGAGCTCCATGAACCATGTGTCCGCGTGCCACAACTCTGGCACATGCAACAACAAAAAAAATTCCTTCTTGCTACTGAGCAGAGATGTGATTCCAAGACTACCAGTGGGCATGAAGACACTGAAGCTCTTCAATGTGATTTGCCCCTGGCCACATACAGAAATATAATACAAAATGTGTAAACCGTGATGCTGTTCTGAATGAGTTTGGCTCATGGGCTGATACTCATTTTCATTATTATTTCATCTTCAACTCATCTTAAATGAGTATTCTGTGTCCAACAGCAATCGGGCTGTTGTGGCATAACCACAAAAAATGATTTGCCAGGTCAAGTTTACTAAAAGCTCAATTACAGAACAGTAAAAATCAGAAAAGCACAGCATTAACAACTTATACTATATATCTTTTAGACACTTTTTTTAAATAGCTATACTATTTTGTACAGTTTTGCACAAAACAATAACACAAGGGGCTCAAAATAGCTACATTATAATTAAAACTATTTGGTCAGTGCGATTTTTATTTTTTCAATGTTTAAAAAAAAAATCTCTTTCACTCCAAGCATGCATTTAAAAAAAAAAAATACAGTAAAAACAGTAATATTGTGAAATAATAATAATTTTACAATTTAAAATAACTGTTTTCTATTTTAATATATTTTTAAAAATTGTATTATTTATTCCTGTGATGGCAAAGCTGAATTTTCAGCATCATTACTCCAATCTTAATAAAGTATTTGTGAACACCGTCATATATTGTTTTCTTTGATGAATAGAAATTTCGAAATAACAGCATTTATTTGACATATAATTCTTTTTTTTTAAATGGAGCTCAGCTGCTGCAGGTGCCATGAGTGTGTTTGTAGGTTCGCACATTTTAAGTGCTTTGCCAGATCTTGCTGTCAATCTCTGCACCTCCGTTCTTTAGCACCTTTAAAGTCTCTTCCTTTCCCAGTGTAAATTAAACACATATCATACGTAATTAAACAAGCTCATGTTTAAAGAAAGAACCATAGAAAGGTGAAGCAATAAAAAGATCCTGATAATAAACGAAATGGAGCTTCAGTGCTTGGGAATGCAGAATTAACAGGAAGCTCAAAATGAAAATCAAATTAATTTCATCCAAGCCTCCACTTAACTGTGATAACCCTAGATAATTACAGAATGCATAATACATCGCTTTTAGTTATTTATTCACATTGCTGATGTCCAAGTTTCTGTGGCGGTTTGAGGACACATCCTCTGAGATTTTTTTTTTTTTTTCACACTTCTGCTTACAAAGGAAATTTGGCTTTTGCTTTGTAAGGCTTGATGTGTTATTGTTTTTTTATTGATTATGGCAGGATGGAGTATTTTTAAATACAAAAATCTATTTTCTTTCAGCTCATGGCAATTCACATTTGCAGGCAATAGACCAGGCGAACATTACAAAAGAATCCTCCTATGCACTTTTAAAGATTCATAATGAATTTCCTGTCAGGTTGCCCTTTACTCAACTATTTGCAGACTAGATGTGTCAGTTATGCCGAATTCAGACTGCACGATTTTAGCCCCGATTTTGGCTCGCCGACAGGTTTTGAGTAATCGCTGACAAATGCCCGAAATCACAGGCAAATCGGTGCTCGTTCACGCGAGTGACAATCACGCAGTGTGAATGAGCAAAGACGCGATCTGAGAGAATCGCCGACGAGTCGCCGAGGCCCGTGAGATATTTGGCATGCTAAATATCTGGACCTGTCGGCGATTCACAATACTGCTGTGTGAATGTGTTCTGACTGAAAACTACATCGGCGATGACCGACAGCCAATGAGAGAGCAAGATACAGGGAGGAGGAGGAGTTATAGACCATAATATCAGTATTTTAATAGATAGGCCTATATTTACAATTATTTCAAACAGAAACAAAGCACAAACAGCAACAGCAGGACATTTGCAAAATTATTTATTTACCCCCAACTCTCTTTGCAAACAGTCCTTGCTCCCCTCGTCTTCCCAACCATTTCCTGCATAAACTGTTTATTTATTTATTTATTTTCGCTACAAATCATTGCACAGACAATTTGTAGGTTATCATTTTTAATAACAAATTCAGTGTCGCGCGAGAACTCCGGTCTCACGCATGCGTGATCGTCCGTTATTTCCTATCACTTCTTGCGTTTGTTTGGTTGTGAAACGTAGTTTGCGGACCAGGCAGAAGTTGTCGGCGATTCTTTCTTTTGTAAAGTCATGCAGTGTGAAACCTCCTGTCGCCGATCCATCGTGCAGTGTGAACACAGCAGCAACTGAATGTTACCCCAGATAGTCATGCAGTGTGAAAACAACAGTGACCCGATTATTTTGAAAATCGTGCAGTCTGAACTCGGCATTACAAGATCACTACGATCTTGAAATTCAGTTCTCACACAAAAGCCCTATTCAGAGGGTTTCTCATGTGGACGTCTGTTTAAAAAAAAATTGCTAGGCACCTCAGTGATAAATTTCAGATGGCGATTTATTCACGGTGGAGGAGCGAGTTTAGTGATCCTACGAACCCGGGAACGCGCTGCTCACATGGTCAGTAGCTCATGATAAAATGTCATATGCTTGGAATAATAGAAATAATGTAAGAAATCTAATTGATATCCTTCTATCTCAAAATGTATTGATTTTGTCTTGTAAACTTAGAGATGTGAATTTTGACGGCAATTAAATTACCACACGACCTTGGTGTTTATCAAAAAACAGTAGGTAATGGATGGATTGTTACGTGCGTGGTGGTGGGAGAAAAACACTTACTGGGGCTAGTCGATGATTTTATTGCTGTCCGAATCCAGAATGTTGAAAATACCTTAAAACCCCATGAGAAACAATTACCGTCCGAATAGGTGTACTCTGTCCAGCTATACTCAGGAGTTAATTCTTGACAACATGTCAACACACAACACGGAGGATGTGCCTGTTTGCACTGATTTGCGGGAAAAAGAGCTAAAGAATTGTAAAGAGAGATGTGGGCAGCAGTGAGCTGAGACTTTGATGGTTTGTTGGGTATTTTTTCCTAATTGACTTCACTTCCCACTGCTTCACCCTCCATTTGCACTGTTTAGTCTCACAGTTGCAGTGGCTATTGCTCATTTCCTTCGTTGCTCTTCTCTTTACAGTGCACACACCTGGCAACTGGACAGTTGGTCTGATTTCAAACCAGTTTTAAAATGTATTATTTCGAAAATTGTAAAAAATTTAAATAGTTGAAAGGTCTGAATAGATGGATGGATGGATAGTTGGAAGGTATAGATTATTAAGGTGATAATTCGGATGGATGGATTTGGCAGGTCTGGATGGATTGATAGATAGATAGATAGATAGATAGATAGATAGATAGATAGATAGATAGATAGATAGATAGATAGATAGATAGATAGATAGATAGAATGGTTATGTCAAATTTGGTAAATGCGTTAACAAATATATTAATTCATCTTATTTTTTCTCTCTTTTATGCATCACATCTAATTGTCAAATATGTTGCTCTGTGCTGTAAAGCAGAGTATTTTTATCCGGGTCAAGTGAAAAAAAAAAAATCAGTGTTAGGCCGCTGTACGTGAGCTATATCGTTCAGTTTCGTTCCGACAAACGGGGCACTACATTTTCTTTTGCTCAATATGTTCAACGTTAATAAAAGGTATCCAAGCAAAAAGTTCTCCACGCATTATCCTGCAGTTAATGAGAAAGTGTAATTTATTGGCGCACTATATTGACTGCGTATTGAGACATATAAAACTGTTTAGCTAGATTTTCAACCAATCAGCATCGAAAATGTAAGTAGGTCACAGCCAAAATCAAGCTAATATCACTACGCACATGTAAACATTGAGGAGGACGTAAGCAGCGCATCTTCATCTGATAGCGGCGATCAAGCTCGATTAACACCCGTAAAGTGTATTCTTCATGTCGGAAAAGATGGCGGGAAGGTCCGCAGCCCTTTACTGAACTCCGATGGGAACAAATCAAGCAATGTGCGAAGGAATGGCTCAAAACGTCGGACACTACGGAGCTAGCTATCCCATGCTGCAGGTAAGTTACTTTCATAACATATCAATTTTGTTCATTATCTTTGGGTGATGCTAATTTACAAACTTCCCGATCAGAATCCCGATAAAAACATCGACACGATGAGAGACGTTGTCCTCCGTTGCTTGATCTGTTATCTGGGTGAAAAATAGGATAACCTCATCCATGAGTACAATGTAAGTGACAAGAATTATTCTATATATTTATGGTGCTTTGAGAAATGTATTTGTACATCGTTTTTATTTATAAAAATAGAAATGCAAATTAAACAATAATCTTTTTTCTAATTAAATTATATAAAGCTAATGTGAAAATATTTAACACAAAATAGATTTTTGTCAGCCACTTATATGAAAAAAGGTAACACTTTATTTTGATGGTCCACTTTAGACATTCTACTGACTATAAGTAACTGCAACTACATGTTAACTTACTCTATTAACCCTAACCTAGCAGTCCACTAATACTCGGTGTTAGTTGACATGTTACTATACAGTTAGTAGAATGTCTATAGAGGACCAGCGAAATTTAATTTCCCCCTCTACAATAGTGTCACCAAATGTAATTTTAAATTTATTTAATTTTTTCTTCCTGAATACACCCTCTGTCATTGGTGAAACTGTACTTATGTTATTGTGACAGTCTTTGTGGTCCGCAAAGTGGTGGTCTTTGTGGTTTCAGTGATTACAAAGAAAATAAACTATAATGGTGTCTTAGCATTTTAAGCTGTTATAAGAAATTTTTACAACCGTACACAAATCAAGTTTATAATTATGGACAGACTTATAATGAGACAGACGAGATAAAAATACTTCTTTAATGTTTGTTTTACAGTGTGACAATGGAGATATCCTGTAGCACATAATGAAAATTGCCATCTGCAAGAGGGATTCTCAGGAGGATTTCAGCATCATCTTGGAGGGGATGCGAGTCATGGCTGGCTTGGAAAATCTGGCAAGAGCCTGTGCTGTTCTTCTTGGACTCACGTATGCACTAAACCTCACCTACCCGAAAGAACTGAGGCACACTTTTGAGGCCTTTCAGAAGCTCTTCTTGGAACTGGATGTTTGCAAGTTTTCCCCGAAATTACTAACACTTAAAAACAAACTCATGACTTAGATTGAGACAATGCATTATGACCAAGTTCTGGTGAAAAAAAAAACTGCATTGATTGATGAACGTTTAATATTGTTCTACAAGCTTTCAGCAAGTACAAATGATTTGTTTTGCTACAAGTTATTCACAAGTTTTAGTCAAGAATGTGACTTTTCCAACAGAAATTTGTATGCACATGTTTTTGTGTAACACAATTATTTTTCTCAATGACATGGAAAATGTTAGCATTTTTTTGCTTTTATTTTTCATATCTTAAAACTGCTGTCTTACATTTTATATAGATTTGATTTATTTGTGCAAAAAAATACAGAATAAAAGCATGTTTGATAACAAAAAGTGCATTATGAAGTCATTATTATCTTAACCTGAAAAATGCAGTAAATGTTATAATTAAGTCAATTTCATTAATACAAACGAGTAAATTCTGCTTAATTTATTATTGAGACAACTTATATTAAAAAAGCACATTCCACACTAATAATATTAAATGCATCATGTGCCATAGACTAAATAATTTAGGAAATTTTACTTAATTTATTTGGGTAGATTTCACACAAAAAAAAACTCAAAATCTACTCAAATATAATACGTGTAATATTGTTACCATAATTGTTTTAAGTATAGCATGTAAAAAATGTGTACATGCAGTGCAGTAACTGCTCGTGTATGCGAATTGACAATTCACCATTAAATGCGTTATTTTGAAAAGTGTTTTTTTAATATATATATGAAGAGTTCAGATGCAAAAGCCTCTAAATGCCATTTGAAATTTTCTTCTAAAATGATCATTTTTATCAAGCTCGTATATTTAAGTTCAATAATTTCACTTAAATGGCAAGTCATTTAAGTGAAATTATTGAACTTAAATATACGAGCTCGATAAAAATGATCATTTTAGAAGAAAATTTCAAATGGCATTTAGAGGCTTTTGCATCTGAACTCTTCATATATAGCCTATATATATATATATATATATATATATATTATATTTTGGCTGAATTCTATTTGTAATTCAGATTTTACCTCAAATATTACCTTTGAATTGGAACAACATAATGAGAAGTAATTGGGATGTTAATGCTACAGTAGAAGTTTTCTTGATAATCTTATCATGTTTACTGTGCCTAGATTGCAACTTCAGGTATATCACATATTTTAAACTGGTTTATTTTGTACCTCAAGTGGTAATTCGGCATTTTTGGGTTTATATGATAAACCGGTTTGAAAGTGCAAAATTCCCTATGTTTTCCCTTTATTTCAAAATGGGCACCTTTAGCATCATTTTTCTCAAAAACTGCAAGGTTGTGTGCGGAGAACTTTTTCCTAAGGAATCTCTATATATTTCTGATGTTAAATATAAAAAAAGTAGGTAGTGCCCCACGTGGTGGAACGAAACCCTATTTCTAGGCCTCTTTTAGGCTACCGACAGCGGCCTATGTGTGCAAGGCTTTAAAATATCATAGGTAATCTTTATAATACGGTTTACAAGAATGAAAAAAAAAAAGAATGATGTTAAGACTCTTTATTGACATTAATCTAAAGAATGCTAATCTGTGATCATGATACACGAGCAACAGATAAACAACAGGATTGCCATGCCAACGCTTTACTGGAGCAGTTCAGCCAAAGCTAAAAGCATTGTAAGTCTTCACAGAACTGAGGTTAGCCAAGAGCAACGTCCGTTAGCAACAGTGGGCTTTCAATCATCCATTTAAAATGAGAAATGCGGTCAGCATGTGTCCGCGGTCTTAGCCAAGATTAGCTAATAGTCGGTAAGCAAAGCGGCAAGCGAGAGCCAGTTTTCCTACGGCTGTGCTAATGGCATTAACTCCAGATACACAAGCTAATCAATCCGCTAAAGACTTTGGCCAAGCTATCAACCACAATTAAGACACGACAAACTCCATTCGGTGTGTGCTGATGCATTTTGTGAATATCATAATTAGTTTGAGCCATACGTTTTGAAAGTGACTTTGAGTTGAAATTAGCAGGCCCAATGTGCGCATCAGCACACCACGGAGATCAAGTCAGAGAGGATTAAAGCTTGTGTGTTAATGGACCACGAGGTATTTTTAACCACTAAATGCTAATCTCTAATGCTGGATTTCTGATACGTGACTAGCCGAGAACTGATTCATGCTGCATGTTTGAGTTCAAGGCTATTACGGCTAGCTGAAGAAAGCTTACATGCGATTTTATTACTTTGTGATTCACAATAGTATGTGTGGAGGACATTCACACACAGTACACTGTTCACAAGTTTTATAAATGGCTAGTCCTTGAGTTTCAAGTGCAGTGTAGAGTGCATAATTTGTAGTTGAGTATCATTATTGCTTATAGTAAGGCTAGTGATTTGAACAAGCCTATAACCTTAAAGGGAATGTTTTCCACACACATTGAAGTCACTTAGGTACAATGTCGTTTTGGACTCTATTGACTTTTATGGTAACATTCTTCAAAATATCTTCATTTGAGTTTCAAGAAAGTCATACAGATTTGAAATGGCATGAGGTTGAGTAAATAATTACTGAATTATAATTTTCGGATGAACTGCCCCTTTAAATTTTGGCAACTCCCACATTGTTTGTGCTATTATAGATGATTGTGAGTGCCATATCAATAAATAGAAATACAAACATAAATGTGTAATATATGTATATCAGCATATACATCAGTAAATATTTTTGAAAGAAGTCTCTTATGCTAACCAAGGCTGTATTTATATGACAGTAATATTATGATATTTGAATGAAATTGTTTTCTATTTGAATATATTTTAAAAGAAATGTATTCCTGTTGTGGCAAAGCTAAATTTTCAGTATAATTACAGATGATTTGATGATCAAGAAACATTTATTATGTTAATTTCTTATATCATTTTGAAGACAGTTATGCTGCTTAATATTTTTGTGAAAACCGTGATATATTTTTTCAAGATTCTTTGATGAATAGAAAGTTCAAAAGAACAGCATTTATTTGAAATATATATATTTTTTTAAACAATGTAAAAGTTATAATTGTCACTTTTGATTAATGTAATGCCTTCTTGCTAAAGAAACCATTAATTAATTTATTAAGTTTACTTTTACTATTAAGTTTACTACAAGTTTACTTAGTGACCCCAAACTTGTAGTGCTTGTCAGTATTTTTTGTCAGTAAAATAAATAATGATATAAATGATTAAAAATAAACAATGCAATTTGTCAATTAATACATAAATATAATATTTAAATCAATCAATCAATATCATATGGAAACAAACATTTATTTTTTGACACTCCATGATTTATTTATTGACACATTTTGTGATTATATTTATTAATCTTATGATATTGTACGTTCATATACAGTATGTGCGAGCATATATATGTTTCACCCACATTATTGATTGAGATTTTTTATATTGTAAGAAAATGTAGTATGCTTACTTTTTCTGATATTTTCGCCACATAGCATATTCAGATTACTGTTGATGCTAGTTCAATTGCCAAATAATGTCATTCTGTGTGTCATCATGCACTGCTTTAACAGGTACACATACAAGCACACAATCTCACACAGTGAACAAAGGTGACACACTTTTCCTGGAGCTCATTTAATTTTTTCACAATTTGTGTCTGTATGAACCCACGCCTACCTCTTTGTCTATTTACTGTTGCTGTTCGCACTCATTTTCCCCACAGTACACAATAGTTAAACATAGTTAGTGCTGAAACAGGCCCATATCTGGGTCCTAAAGTGTGTCATCATTACTGTCGCTGATTTCTCTGTATCTCTTCATTGGTTTTCCAGGTAAGCATCCCGCTGTCCAAACGCCAACTAGAAGCAATAACATCAGCTCCCTGTGGAGCCTACAGGGTACATGAACCACGCAGAGGGTTTGATGGCATCAAACATTCCCTCAAGGGAAGCGGCTCAAATTGCGGTAGTTACAGATTCAGTTATCGTGAGCCGAACATGACGCCATTCATATGATAATGTCTTTCACCTATCTGTTTATATGCTCTTGAATTTAATTGACATTTAATATTGTATTTGGTATACAATCTATTGATAATTCAGTCTGAAAGATCTTCATTATGTAATATATATGCACCATGTGAAATAAGGATGATTAGAGAGACTTAGAAAATGCAATTGGTTGAGTTAAACTCAAACAAAACACTTGGGCGGATTGAGTGAAACCTGAGTGGATTCTGACTAACTCAAAATCTGATTGGCCATTGTTTTTACGTGCTCAACAAACATGCCTGTGATTGGCTACAATGCTTAACGCTGCAAAAGCACGTTGTAAATAGACGTTGCAACGGCTGTTGATTGTATGTTCAGATGTGGACGTTGCACTCAAAAGTGGAGGCAGATGAACATGAGTGTGTTTAAGTAGACTAAATGATTGAAGAAGTTTTTACCAGGTCCAGTTATGATATTTAGACATCTTAGATTGGCCGTCAAACATATCGAGGAACCATCTAAAAGCAGGCTATTCTTTAATCTTTCTGCCTTTGAGCCATCAGTCATCATAGATGTCAGTTACAGACCGAGTCTTGTGCTTTGGATCAAACAGATGTTCCCTGTCCTCCTCAGTCAAGTCAGCTGCTCACACTTAACTCCAAAGAGGCACTTTTAATTATAGTATCCTCCTAAGTATAGCTGTCAATCATGTTCTGCATGCACCATGTTATGAAGATGGGGATTGCACCAGTAATGCACCACAAATGGATTTCAGCAAAAAGAGCAATAACAAGTATTTCTGGCTTCAGATGCAGATTTTTAATCATGGTATATGCAAAAACTAAGTGAACAACACACCTTACACTTAAAATTTGAACTGCTAACATGTTACGTGTTGTTTTCTTCGATCATGTTTTATTTAGGGAAAGAAGTGAGTCAGGACTGCGATTGGTGCCCCTTCAAAAAGAAAACGGGTGTACGACACCCCTATTTATTGCTCTTTAACCTGTTCATGGTGATTTTTAGCTTGAGTGGGTGTAACAAATACATGCTTTATTTCATATTGTGTATCCAATTTTAGGATTTTAATATAATTGCATGTCTTTCAGGATAACAAATATGAGGGAAAAAAGCACCTTCACTTTCTTATCACTCCCACTAGTGTGAAATTTGTCTGCTCTCAGATATGATTCACGCATAAGCTAAATAAAGATTAAATTTTCCAGGAAATCACTAAATAAGACCTCTTTGTGTTGACATAATGCTGAAACCACTAGACAATTAAAAATGAGATGAAAAAAATGCTGTAATTAATTGTTTAGATTTTAAGTGTAAAGTCGGTTAAATTAGTGGGCACGTTTTTATTGAGCACGCAAGGAGACCGTATTTCATGATCTATTTTTATTTTACATTTTAAAAAAATGACATATATTGACTTAAAGTTTTATCTTTTATTTAATTTTCTTTCATGGAAGGAAATTTAAATGTCTCATGATATGATAGTATCAATACCATGGTTTTTTGACGTATACCATTGGAGATTACCACATATATGTACCATGGTATTTACATGGGACTCCAAACAAAAGATAGCTGGATCTATGGAGCGAGTAGATAGACAGATAGAGGAGTGGGTGTTTTATTGGAGGCCGAGAGTGAACTGAATGAGTCAGTCATTGAGTATGAAGTACAGTCAGTTATCAGCTCTCCATTCACATTGCCCTGTGCTGCCCTGTTTCCATTAGTGCCTCTGTGGAGCTCATAACCCTCCGCCATTCACGGTCACTATCTATGCATATGTCGATATGTTATGTAATTTCATAATTGCTCTCAGGACAGGAGTGACATATCTATCATCATATCTCCGACAAGTCTTTCAGTCTGATTTTAGCCTACTACTGTGGAGCATGTGACATGTGACAGATTTGAAGAAAATGTGACAGATTTGAAGAGCATGTGACAGATTTGAAGAAAATGGGCATTGCTTTGGTATTCTGAAGAGTTGTACCATCAGTATGAATGCGTTAAACTACAATCCAATCAGTACCGTAATATTGCATTGCATTGCATTATAAAATGACAAATAAATTGTCATTTACGTTTTAGCAGTATAATTTCCATAATTTCTGTTTTTTAAGGAAAATTGTGTAAATATGCATAGTAAAAATGTTAAATGTAAGGAAAGCTTAACATTTAATGAAAATCTTAAAAAACAGAAAATATAAATATTTACAAAAAAATATTTTAAATAAATTAAACAATACACTACCGTTCAAAATTTTGGGTCGGTAAGATTTTTTACATTCTTGAAAGTCTCTAATGCTTTTATTTGACCAGAAATACAGTAAGAACAGTTATATTGTGAAATATTATTACAATTTAAAATAAGTGTATATATTTGAATATATTTTAAAAGCAATCTATTACTGTAATGCTAAAGCTGAATTTTAGAAATCATTCTCATGGTGATTTGATGCTCAAGAAACATTGATTCTTATTATTATCAATGTGGTGGAAAACATTTGTGCTGCTTAATATGTTTGTGGAAACTGTGATTTATATAAGACTGGATTAGCCGGGGTAAAACATTATTTTTCAACATTTTCTTTTTTTGTAAGTGTTTGTGGCAGTTTCATGTGCAATGTATTTATCATTTAAATAATAACTGCTGGTCAAATAACAGCCTTTTTGCGCTGTACCAGGACATTCACACCGCAGGCCTTCACAGTTGTGATTTTATGGTTCTTAATTGTCAATGCGGTGCTGTCTGAATTTAACAGATTACAGTCTGGTGTGACCCACTAGGGCCACCAGCACTGACTGTGTTCCTTCGAGGCGGTGAGAAGTAAACAGTGACAACATTAGTTTCTCATTACCCACATACATGCTGTTCTGAGGAGACTTTCACTGGATCAATGAGCCATTACAAATCCAAATAGGCTTTTTATCGCAAACCGCTAATCCTAGTTTCCATTTCATAAAGGATGTTTAGACAGTCCTGTGAAACATTCATGCAGATATCACCTGTATATGAAGCAAAAAGGTTAAAAATAATTATACTAAATAAAATGGCTTTAAAGCTCTTTCAGTTTTTCCGTTTTCTCAATTCAATCAATCAATCCTTTCTTACCCAAGGCATCAAGAGCAAACAGTCATTTTTCACCCCATGTGAACCATCAAGAAATGAATCACAGCTTCGCCAGCAATTAGAGGAATAGTTCATTTTATATATTTAGCCCTCATATCATTCCAAACATGTACTTCCTTTCTTCAATCGAACATAAAAGGATCCAAAATCTTCCCAACTGCCTTCTTAAGTCTTATTTGCACTTTCAAATTCAAACGTTGCACCATTGGCGATTCTAGACCTACTTTCAGTCCTTAAAAAATCTGATTATGTAATCTATTAATTTCACGTTTGCTGAAAACAGCGGCTGCAGTAACATACTTGAGGTTATTCCCCTCTGAACGTGCAACCAAATACAACACCATTACTAATAAACATCTACTGACAAATGACAATTTTTAATTGGCTCATTAAAAAAGTGTCAGTCGAGCAAGACTTACACTTGCAACTCACACTTTAAGCAAGAAATAATGCTCTGAACCACAACATTTCGAATGAGCCATAGGCTTAACATTTAAACTAAAGCATTAAATCCTAGAAGACATGCAAGAACCAATAGCATTTTGGCATTAACGACGCACCATACTGATGATGTTACATACATTCAAATATTATTAATACTTTATTAATATAAACATTGTCATTATTATTATATCATACCATTTTTTTAAATATATATCAAACGAATAATATTATAATAATATTATTAGTCATTATTGTTAATATACTGTTTCATATAAAATATATACATATAATACTACTATTATTGTTATTAATCATAATAATAATTGTATTACTTTTTATATTATATATTTTGCATATGACACAATATGAGATTTGAGAACTAGTAAAGGGAAAGATTTTTAGCAAATAATGAATTCATGTTTGGCCTGTTTTAGCACAAAAACTATCACATGACTTAAGAAAAAAAACTTGTTTATGGTACTTAAATAGTGCTTTTGAAATTTTTTGGAGCTCAATGACCCTTAAACACTTCATTTCGTCAATGTATGGAAAAAAGAGCAGCCTGGACATTTTCTCAGAACAATCATATAGGTCTGGAATAGCATAAGGGTGCGTAAATGATGACAGAATTGTTCTATATAAACAGCTACAGGAAGTAAAATGGAGGGTAGCAAGAACATCGTGTGTCATTTTGCTCTGTCATAGATAGATACGCAGATAGATAGATACCCTGTCATAGATAGATACCCTGTGTATCTACACAGATACCTGTGTAGATACACAGGCCTCCTATGACAGTAATTTGTCCACAACTGTGAATTAGTTTCAAAACTCACCTGAAGTCCCTGAGGCATGGCACAAAAATAGTCAACCCCTGTCTTTCTCCCTTTGGTGAAAAAATGAAATGTTTACAGAGCACTCGACATATTCTCCAGTGGTGCATCTCTCCTTTCCAACAGCAAAACCCAATAGACAGAGAGCATAGACCATCAGGCACACACACATTCAGCAAGGGCGGTCAGTCACTCCTGAAAATACATCAAACTAAATGGAGCCCCGGAGCATTTAAACTTCCAAATACTGAGAGAGCCTGTCAAGAATACAGATGAACAGGAAAAGAGTGAAAAACACAGACCCAAAATTTTTATATGAGAGTTAAATAAATATTAGCATGCAGGGTGATATGTTCTTAATGCTGACTCTACTCATGCAAACCTTTGAAGCCAAAGCCTCAGATAAAAGCAATGTGTGCAGACGCACTTCACACAACTTGAGCTCTCTCATCTGCTCATTTAATATATTACTCCTTATAAATGCCAGTTTTCAGAGCACAACACAACCAAACCCAACTCTCGGAGGCCATTAAACAACATGAAACTACTACATCTTTGCTGTAAAACATCTATGAAAAATATTAAGGACATTTAGCATTGGTCAGCTGGGGGAAAATAAACTGACTAAGCCTATCTGTAGTTGTTTTCCCTTCACAGAAGAAAAAAAGACATCCAGTGCTTGAGCTCATTTTTATCATCATGCTCATCTGTTTAATTTAAGGATAACAAAGTGGTACGCATTATTTATTTATATATAAAATCTCGTCCACTGTGGATTCTTCGAATGGGTAGTGGGTCAGATTTATGAAGAGCTTTTCTGCAAGCATTTGAGGAATGCACCAAAAAGACTACTCAGTAGTTATCAGACGGATGGCAGTGTAAACCAAGGCTTCATTACGCAGTATTTTTGATTAACAATGCTTGAAATCTTTGATGAGGAATTGCACATCCACAGAATGACATCGGAAGTATGTTTGTCTTATTTTAATGAAGAGAATCATACATCCATAGATAAATAAATAAAAATATGTAATGAATTAGGTATATCTAAAACATATACCATGGGTACCAAATGGCTGGTTTATATGGGGTTTATAAATGATATGTACTGTATAAAAGATTATAATAAGGTCCAAAGGTCGGAGACTATAGTGAGACTACTGAAAATGAATTTAAAAATACATGTACACTACTGTTAAAACGGTTTTGTATGTTTTTGAAAGAAGTCTCTTATGCTTAGCAAGACTGCATTTATTTGATCAAAAATACAGTACACCGTAACATTGTGAAATATTATTAAAATTTTAAACACCCGTTTTTTATATTTTAAAATGTCATTTATTTCTGTGATGGCAAAGCTGAATTTTCAGCATCATTACTCGCATGCTCCTACAGAAATTGCTGATTTGCTGCTCGAAAATTAATTATTATCAATAAACAGATGTGCTGCTTAATATTTTTGTGGAAACAGTGATAAAACAAATCTGGATTATTTGATGAATAGAAAGTTCAAAAGAAGAGCATTCATTTGAAATAGAAATATTTTGTAATATTATAAATATTTGATCATTTAATGCCTATTTGCTGAATAAAAGTATTACTTAAAAGTATAAACTTAAGTGTTAAGGCCTGGTTTCACAGACACGGATTAGGCCTTAGTTCAATTAAGACATTTAAGTAGGCTAGCTTTAATAATCATGCCTTAGAAAAAAATATTACTGGTGTGCTTGAGACAAAACAATGGCTTATTTTAAGATACAGTAAGTAACTGCAAGTTGCTTTCAATTAAAACAGCTCAAACACACATTTCAGTCCGGGACTACGCCTTGCAGTGCCTGAAGTACCATGATAATGATAATACGATGTTGTTGTTTTTTTATTACATGGTGCCTAACAAACTTACTAAACATATTAGAAAATGCCAGCTGCAAAAATATTAGAACATATGCCAATTGAATGTTTGTACACTTTCACATATTGTATTTTTAACTTCCAGCCTTGCTGGCTCCTCGTACATCAGTAGGCATTGGGAAACCTCAAACACACTCACTCACCTGCTGCCAGCTGCATCCATCCGCAGATCTTATACACGGTGGCTGTGCTGCAGAAGAAGAAGAGAGCGAAGCAGCCAATGCAGGAGAGGACCAGCACCATGGACATGCCAATGAAGAAAGACGCCGCTTTGAAGGCGCTAGACGGGATGGAGCCAAACTCTGTGAAGCTCCCCTGGCAAGTCAGGTCCCGGGACATTCCGCTTCCTATGCAGTAGTGAAAGAGGCCGAAGTAGCCGGCCTGTGGCGTGTCCATGCCGTCCCCGATCCAGTAGGGCTGAACGAAACATACCACGTTGACGATGGCGAAGAGGATGGTGAAGATGGCCCACAGGACTCCGATGGCACGAGAGTTCCTGACGTAGTTGGTCTGGTAGATCTTGGCTGCCTCCGTGGCTGGGAGCATCGCTGCAGGTGTCCCAGGGATCATAGATGCACTGTAAAAAAAAAGAAGAACATAAAATCAACAAATAGCCAGCAAGCTTCTGTATTTTTTTTCTACGGTAAAATTACTGTAAATATGACTACAGTACTTCACAGCATACTGTATAATAACTGTTCTTGTTTTTGCATTGTATTTTAAAATACTGTAAAGTTACTATGCAGTATAATTGATTACGGTAGTTTTTATATTCACATATATATACAACATATTATAACTAACTTCAATATGTTACACGCTTAAAAAAAGAATGAAATATAAAGGCTTGTATGCAAAAAATATTTCACACAGTGATATTACTGATTATTAGATGTCACGTCAATTACGACAACACTCAGAAGTCTGTTTAAAAACTTTTATTAAATTTGAATTCATTAAACTGTAAAAACACGCTCCAGACTTGGCAGGGCCAATGCAGATCCCAGATTGTTGCTGCCTATAGAGAACAAAACACAAAAATTGAGTTACACTACAGCTTGATAGACATCTGTGTGACAAACAGCTTTTATTTAATTTACAGTATATGGAACCACAATACATTCAACCAGGAGATGTGCCAAAACTTAATACCTTTAAATGAGAATGAAACTATGTGAGGGTGAGTACATTTTTGGGTGTACTATCCCTTTAAACTAAATTCTAAGATCCTGATCTTCTCGATCCATGTTACAAAACTAAAGCTCATTTTATGAATTTTAATGCGTTTCTTCGATAGCTGAACATTCTATTGAAGAATATTGTATATGAACAATAGTACTTGCCTCTGTATCAACCGAAAGAGCGATACTCATCAGCACACTGCAATGTCGAACAGCTACACACTGAAAGAAATGAAAAACATATTCAACACTGCATAGACCTACAGAGATATTCGTTTCACAATGCATCCACTTTCTGAGTTTCCTGCTTGATACAATTAATGTAAAAATCTTCCTCGTTACATTTAAATGTAATACTTGTGTTTACCATTAAAAAGCAAATAAAATATTGAAATGAGACTTTTGTTTCTTGATATATCTTTTTTTTAACTACACTGACTAATCTTTCCTCTTCTGAATCAGTACTTAAAAGTCTTACCTAAATCTAATAATTCTGCCAGTCATAATTGGTGAATGGCAACATGTGGATTCAGGGCCCTGTTTTTACGTTGCACTATCCTGCCACTGTTATGGCTCTGCTGAAATGGTTACGAGGCAAACAGCAGTTTTGAAATTACACGGACACTTTAATTGATTTATAGGGCTAATATACAATCTGATCTTTAAAATTCTGCTTTGTGCTGTGCAAAGAAAAGCTATTCATGCATTTCCAAATTGGTTTGGCTTGAGTATGGGTATTGCTTTTCCATATTGATGCTTCCTTATTTCCTCACTTCTCCGTCCTCCAGCCCGTGACCCTAATGACAAACTGGGTCCTCCCTTGAAATTGTGTCTCTATCAGCTATGATTAGGCTAATAGTTCATACAAACGATATTCATTTTAAATATGCATAGCTTACTATATAGTGCATAATGAAACAAACTGAGTGTAATTTGTTTTACTTGATAAACTGTTAATGAATTTTAAAAAACACAATAATAATAGCCTATTAAGTGAACGATTGAACATCATTACATTGTTCTTTTATGTCTGAAATATTTGGGCATTTAACACTTAAATGAACACATAATTACATTAAAGATGACTGTGAATACATGTACAGTAGGCGCAAATGTGTGTATACAAGCTATCAGGCCAATCGGCATCTGTATGCTGTGCTTGTTGGTACATATGCCTATACACTATATATATGGTCATTTTAAAGTGGTTCAAACTGGATTTATCATCACATGATTTTGTAGGAATTGTAATCAGACACTAAAGAGAGTAGGCCTACACCCAAATGTTCAGAAACAAGAACATTTCGATTACTTTGTTCAAAACTTAACTAACATTAACAGTAAACCTTGTGATATCTAGTATTTGGCTAACTGGCTAGAACAGTGTTCGAAATGTGTCAAAGCTCTTGGGAGATTCCCCCACGGACAAATATAAGAATATAAACAGAACAAAAACGATGGTGAGCACAGCATTTCTTTGAAAGAGAGTGGCAGCATTGCTTCATTCACTGCTGTTTAGAACAACCCACATTGGCCCCTAAAAAATAGAGAGAATTTGATACGATTATGATGCTGATGACCGTTAAATACGTCATCACAGTCTGTGAAAATTCACATCTGAACAGCCTATAATAAGATCTTTTTTTGTCGTCATATTTTTATCAGTTTGATTGGGGAAAAAATTGTGAGTAGCCTAGTTAAGGTTACTAGATTTCAAATTGTTTGTTTAATTCAGAATGGGTTGCTAGCTCCAATCGAGATTTTATTTTTCTAAGAATTACGTTAGATGGCTAATTAGAACTGTCCGATAGTGACCTAGCATCTTGTAAGATAAAAAAAAAGACTAACGTTATTTACAGACCAAGCTTATAATAATAGTAATATAGCACACGTACGTCTGCAAGATGTCTGTTAAAGATCACTTGATCTGGAAAGCATCTGCTGTTTACTAACATCTGATAGACATCTTTAAGAACATACATTCTAAATCATTACTTCTTAAAGACATCTTCTAAACGTCTATTTGACATCTGACAGGAAACGTCCTATAGGCGTGTTGCAGATGAGAAAACACTCTAAAAAATACGTCTTCCAGATGTAAACACGCACATCAAATAGACGTCTCTGTGATGTATATGCACGTGATGTACGTGTGCTATAATAACTGTTTATCTTAAGATAAACACTTATTCAGTAGGCCTATCAGTAAATTAGGTTTACCAAATAATCATAAAACAAAGAAATATTATCTTACCGTCATCGTGAGGTGAAATGAGGATCCACTTAGCCAGACTCTCATTAAAGCGCGAATCTGTAGCATGAATTTTATTTCTCGTAGGCTACCATTTATACACCAAAAATAGTTTTTGCGTGCATAGCGCGGTATACGACCGCAGTTTTCACGTGCATATGATACGCACTTTGTGGCGTGTAATACGCATGCACTCCACACCCCTAATCCTACCCAAGGGGTTTACAGTGCGTATCATTTGCACGCAAAAACTATTTTTGGCGTATAAATGGCAGATACGCACTTTCATGAGATCGTGTTGGGCAGTCACACGGCGACGTCGCTGTCTGTAAATTCCTTCATAAAACAGCGTGTGGCACACTTGAGCGTATTTTCAGACGCAAATCTAATTTGGAGTAGCTTATGGGAGCGGTAGCGCAGTACTTTGATAAAACAAAAATAGATATTACGTCATATATTACGGTATGTTTGTAGTATTTTAGTATTAATGAAAAACTAGGGGACAAACATTTTTTGGGGCCTTATGGGGGGGTCCCTTGATGCTTACTGGAGGTCCGGGTCCGGGACCCCCCCGGTTTTAATATTGTTTTATTCATAATAGAAGTCATTTGATTCTACAGCATATCTAGCAATGTTGTTTGTCAAATAATACACTTGGTTTTTAATAACTATTTAGTGCACAAAAATCTTTCATCTATGGCATTACTTAGATGCACACAGACATCAAGAAACAGCATGAATCTCAACAATGGTGACAATCAAACAAAATATCCAGATAATCAGATCAACTCTGAGCATAAAACAAGCTACAAAAAATCCAGCTGCATAATTTATTAATGCCGCAATGCATGCTGGGAGATATGGTGAGTTTTGATTGGTGGTACCCAGCATGCACTGCAGCATGAAGCATTTCATTGATTGGCACCATTGTTGAGAGTCATACACTGATTATTGATGGCTAAGTAATAATGTAGAGGAAAAAGTTTAATGCACTAAATGTTTTTAAAATCCTTTATATTATTTGATAAAAAACATTGCTCTCATGCTGTAAAATTAAATGGCATCTATTATAACACAACATTAAAAAGTTCTATATAATCAAAACATTAGACAATGAATAAGATCAGGGATTCAGGCAATTACATGATGATGACTTCATCATCAATAAACAGCCAACATCACCTGATCTTATTTGCTTTTTTGCTTTTTTTTGCCACAACAAGTGTGCTTTATAAACACACAATTATAGTAGCCAGAGAAAATTTAAAACTAAAAAGTCATGGGTCAAGAATCCAACTAAAGCAAACGCTAACCACCATCATGGTGACTTTAAAATACAACTTGATTTCATTAAAACGGAAATTAAATAAAGTCAGTCTGGTTAGTAATAAGTGAAGCACGTAATGCTGTTTGTGGAGTTGTTTAATCCTCCTCTGCTGAGATCTTCACAGATTTAATGTGCTGCCATGCATGTCACATTTTTTTGCGGTGCTTATTCCAACCAAAATTCAACATCTGTCTGACGTTGGAGCTTGACGCCAAACAAACGTTGGGTTTAGACATCAACCTGACTTTCATTTTCAACCAAAATATGACGTCTGACTGACGTTGGATTAGTTGGAGTGCAACGTCTTCCTGACGTCACATTGACGTACTGTGCCTGCTGGGTAGGCTATTCACATTTGGGGGAAAATATTTAGAAATACACATCTTTAAGATATTGAATAAAATGTTACATCTCACCTTGCTGGTTCTTGCTGGTAGTGCCCCGTCCTCAAAGGCTCAGGATGAATTGGAAAATTCGGCTGACGGTTTAGATGATTAGTTGCCAGGTGTATATCCCGTGCGATTCCCCTCTTTGTGTAATTAAGTGTGTAAATAGAAAGCAAAATAATAATAAAAAAAATCTCATGGGAATTGATTTGATCTATTTTACCTATCCTATATTATTGATCATTGGATGGGACTACATCTCCCACGCACAAAATTGTAGGCTAGCCTTATGAGATTAGTTGAGTTTGTGACTAAATCTGGCAACCATAAAGACACAAATTTAAAAAACTCGCACATAAAATATTTCACTTTTTTTTTTTTTACCTATTCAGTACTTTATGGATTCAACCTGGAGTAGGTTCACCCTGTATTTATTCTGGATTCAGTTCTGAGGCTGAATTCTGGTCCAATCTGGATTGAATCTAGATTTAGGTTTTATCTGGATTCAGTTTGGATTTAGGCCTAGATTGGATTGAGTCTGGATTAAGGTCCTGTCTACATTCAGTCTGGATTTAGGTTTTATAAATCCTTTCTGGATTGAGACTGGGTTCAGTTCCTATCTGGATTCAGTCCAGATTTAGGTTCTATCTGGATTCAATTTGGATTTAGATCCACTGTGGTTTCGAACTGCTCTCAGATCCTTTACGGATTTAGTCTGGATTCAGCTCCAATCTGGATTGAGTCCAGATTTGGTTCTTTTATGGATTCAGATTCTATCTGGATTGAGACTGGATTCAGATCCTGTCTGGATTGCGTCTGGATTCCGGAATGAATCCAGATTCAGGTCATTTATGGATTCAATCCGGACTCAGTCCTCTTTAGACGTTGCTTGGGGTGCCACCTAAACTCAAGTACAGACAGAACAGCTCACAGATGTCGCGACAGACTAAGCAGTTTTGGTGCCAGATGCCACAGTGATTCGTTCAGCGTGGATGTGGCAGTCTGTCCGTGACTCCAATGATGTTCTTTTCCAGCTCTCCTCTCATTCAGTCTCTATGCATCTGCATCATTCAGCCAAAAGATCTCATTAAGGTGAATAATCACAATTGGGACGGCAAAAAATAATGACTAAACTCATATTAAGACACAGCTCATATGAAAAAGACGCATTCTAGTGCATCAGAGATATTATTCCCAACGCAAATGTCAGTATGAATACTTAATGATGACCCGAATAAATTAATAATACTTAGATGGTTTGCGAACAATATTACAATCTTGAAGACATTTACATACTAAAATATGTATTTATACAAACAATATATCTCTACCTTACACAGTCCAAATTGATGTTTCCATGAGGCTATTACAAGATATGAAGCGGATTTCCGTGATAAATCTTGCTGTGCTGTTGCGTTTAAGAGAAATAACGGATGTTCAGATGACGACAAATAGACACTGCATCATATTTTGCGTGTCCATTCTTCTCAGATTTACACGCACAGGCAGTTGCAATACGCAAATATCGCTTTCCTCTCGGTTACTGGCTTAACGGCGTACCACTGACTGCTCCATCCGATTTAATCCTGAGCGCACATCTCAGAGCAATAAAACACATTACAGCTGACCACAGTGATGTCGCGTGAGTGAATAAACGCTGGGATGAGATTCATGCCGAGCGTGTAGATCTCATTGAGACGCGCTCGCGGAGATGATGGAGAGGGCTCGAGCGAACAGCGCAGATTTCTTCTGGCACACCCGAATATTCCAATAGAGTCTGCGTCTGTCTGTCACTCTCCCGTCCGCATAGCAGATAGAGAGAAGAGAAGCTGGCGATAAATTCCCCAAAATTATGTCTACCCTGTGTTTTGACTTTGACGCTGATGAGTATATAGATTCTAGATTTTAAACGTTTAAAAAAATAATTCAAGAGCGTTAAGATTAAAAACGCTAAGAACTACAAACCCCACACCCTTTCCGGAAGTGACGCACACTCTTGACGTCGACTAGTGAACCGCGCGGGGAAACTGATGTGAAGTTTATCCTGCAGCAAAGGATTTCTGTGTCTCGAAAACTGAAAAATAAAATCAGTAATTTCTCATTAAAACATCTGCTCCAGTAATAGGTATTTATTTTGCTTGTTTTGACTAGTTTCTTTTGGAAAGCGTCGTATTTTTACGCTTTGCTACATTGGACACGTGTAAATATTATCACACAGAATGTGTTCTTGTAGTTTTAGTTATTATTGGTTTATATATATGCATCAGCTGAACGGCTGTGCGTCGAGTCTCTGTCCTTTTCGGTGTTTTTCGCCGTTAGGGCCGCGTTTAAGATCAAGTTTAAAGACCCGTGTGGTCTGCCCCTTTACGTTAATGTTTCTGTTTTTTTCACGCAAACACACTCCTCTAAAATACTAAACACTACCGCATATGTTTAAGATACTAATACAGATGTTTTATTATAACCAGAGGATGTCTGTGACGCTGCAGTGTCCTGGTTACCCTGAGGACACACTGCGCTCTCTGGCTGACAGACTGCCCTGCAGGGAGACACAGGTGACGTCACTGCTGTCACTCATGGGACAGGTGAGTGAAGAGATTGATACAAGCTGCTCTTTTTGTAAAAGCACACAGAGACTATAGTGCATTTCTTTTTGGCTTTGCCAATATTTCGAATTATTGTGGAAAGATTTTTCCCGATTTGTTATTGAGAACATTGACAAAGATTTGTCTTTACTGTGGGAAAATGTTTTGATTAAATTTGTTAATTGGAAAAAAGAGCATTTACAGAAAAACAAAACATGCTGTATCTTCTTTTTGTTAAAATTTTATATACATAAATGTAAATTTTCAAATTGCAAGTCAGAAACCTCTTTTCTATGCATTGCTTTGGTACGGTTTCTAACCCATGTAACAAAACGCTTTAAAAACAATTGAAATATGCAAGTCTGATCTATTGTGATCTATTCTGATCTAAACCCTTAATATATATTTACATATATATCTTTTTTTCTCTAGTTTATTTCTTCTGTTTTGTGACTGCTTTGTTTATACAATGTTCTCAATAAAAAAGTGAAATGCCTATATTATATTATATAATATTATAATATATTATATTATTACTGTGTTAAAAACTGTTATATATTTTGGCTGGCTATATTCTTTTTTGATATTTGCAGCTCAAGAAACATTTTTGATTATTGTCAATGTTGAAAACAGTTATTTGATGAATAGAAAGTTTAAAAGAACAGCATTTATCTGAAATTGAAAGCTTTTGTAACATTATACACTGTCATTCAAAACTTTGGGGTCAGTAAGAATTTAACATTTTGGAGGAAAGAAATTAAAGGAATTAATACTTTTATTAAGCAAGGATTCATTAAATTGATCATAAGTGACAGTAAAGACATTATAATCTTATAAAAGATTTTTATTTCATATAAATGCTGTTCTTTTGAACTTTTCATTCATCAAAGAATCCTGAAAAAATTTGTACTGTTTATGAAAGTGATAAAAAGAAGACATGGTATTGAGCTGCAAATCAGCATATTAGAATGATTTCTGAAGGATCATGTGACACCGACTGGAGCAATGATGCTGAAAATTCAGCTTTGCCATCACAGGAATAAATTACATTTTAAAATATATTAAAATTGTAAAAAAAAATATTTCACAATATTACTGTTTTTGCAGTATTTTGGATCATTTTACTTTAGTGTACCATACAGAGTTAATGTGAGCTGTTGTTACTCTGTCTCTTAACAGCCAGATCAATACAGTTATCCTTCAATCTTCATCTATGGCCACAGAGCAACAGGAAAGAGTCATGTGGTGCTCACCATCATGAAAGATCTGGAGGTAAGATGGTGAAAATTTGGAAAGGTCTATTCAGATTTTAAAAGTCGTGTAGTGTATTGCAGCCTTTGGAAGTGATTGCAGTAGTGATTGAAAATCTGAGTTTGTTAACGGAAGGTTCCAGCTTGAATTCAGGTTAAAGATTATTCCTATATTAAGTGTATTGCAAGGTAAGTAAAAGTGTTTACTAAATGAGAAATAAGTGAAAGACATTAAGCGTGTGTGTTTTTGTGCAGCTCCCCCATGCTTCAGTGGACTGTGTAGAGTGTGTGTCCGGAGGACTGCTGTTTCACCAGGTGTTGTCTGCCTTTTTCGGGCCAGATGCTGGAGCATTGCTCCCTCGGTGCCCGTCTTTGTCAGATTTTGTGCGACTGTACAAACAGATGAGCTCCAGCACACCTGCTACACAGACACGCTATATAGTGAGTTTTCATTTCATTTGTCATCATAATGTATATTGCTTTTGTTTATGTTTGCAGATTTGTCAGTAGTGTCTGTTTAGCGTTAACATTTGAATGAAATGATCTATAAACACATTGTTTTTAGGTTGGTTAAGTTGTTATTTAAGATGTGCATTGATGTGTAGCCATGTCATGATGCTTCAAGGTTATATAATATCCCTGTAGATTCTGGACAGAGCCGAACGCATGAGAGATATGGATTTCAGCCTGCTTCCTGCTCTTCTGCGCCTACAGGAGCTGGTATACACCCAATTTTAATATTGTTTATTGCAGTAGTAAGAATAGAGTTACAAGCTCTGCCTTTTAGAGGGTTATGTGTTATAAGAGGTTGAGTTGTGTTTTGCATTTATATATTACAGGTGTCATTTTTTGTCATATTTCTTCATCTGACTTCTTTGTGGAGTCTTTATCGTGCAATAGCGAATATCTAAACTTCTGGCTATTCATCCTTTTTTCTCTTTGTGGCAGGTAAATGATAATGTGACTGTTATCTTGCTCAGCGAAATTGTGTGGGAAAAGTTTCGGCCCAACACTGGCTGCTTTGAACCTTTGCTCTTTCATTTTCCAGACTACAGTAAAGGTAAGAGGGAACAGGAAACAATTGACAGATGATTATGTAATAACGAGCTCTCTTTATTATATAATGACTGCACAAGGATACCAGCGTGTTCATGTAAATATGAATGAAGATCAGATTTTTCAATGGCCCCAGGTTTTATATAACAATGATTATTTCGCTTTAAACGTCACATTTGTGATGAGATTAAAATTGCAAGTGCATGTTTTTGGCTTTTTTAGGCTTCAATCACAGTCACAAAATCAGAGACTTTCACCTGAGACGATGTGCAAACAGTAGGGATGAAGCGAAATGAAAATTCTTGGCTGAAGCCGAAACCGAATATGATGAAACACAATACCGAATACGATCTTGGAAATTTTCCACCATTTATTTTGCCATTTTTTTACACCATTGCATATATTAAATGAAATGCTTTTCAATGAAAAATCGATTACAAATACAATTAAAAAATATTTATTTAACAGACATTTTTTTTAACATTCCAGCAGACATTATACCAACAAAGCACAATATAACTTAAACAAAAAATTTGGCCATCTTTGAGCCCCCCCCTTCTTGGCCTATTATGCCTACAGGCCAGAATCAAATCACTGAGGGGTGCTTCTGAATCACTGTGGGTGCTCTAGTAAAGTGCAGATGTAGGCTAAGCAACGGCTCCACCATAGCAGTGTACAGTGAGACATTTAAGATTATTTAGAATTTCAAAAATACAATTTTTCTATAAATCTATTAGTCTGGCTTTACAATGCTTTAATGCATTACTATTTTAACATGTCATATTTCTGTCCCGTGCAGAGTGAATCCAGCATTTATGTAGATCATAGTCCCTTCCGAAACTTTACAGCATGCAATTGGCAGCATGAAAAACAATAGTTTTACTCAATGGATTATATAGGCTGTAGTAGCCTCGAAAGCAAAGATCGCTCCTTTTGCAATCACTAAACGCTGTCGCTTTGTCAGTTCATCGCAATCTCACAAAGTTCAATGAAGCTGCCAACAATGCACAGTAAATCTCTTGCTTACATCGTGTCTACACTTTGTTTGTTAATGAGAGGTTTTGCGCGCCTGCATAACTCAGCACTGAATAAAAACTGGCGTTTTAAGCTGTGAGTGGATTTAACTAACTTTAACACCATTGTGTTCAAGAGATCAACAATTATGTTTGTGACTGGCTGCACTGCTCACCGCTGCAAAAACACGTTTTTTGCACGTACATTTCCCATTCTCCAGAGCACAAACACAAATATGCACTGGAGCGTTTGCCAAATCTGTTTCGCCAATATACTATTACAGTATCAACCTAGGGTGCGCTTGCTTGCGTTTGAGGGTGCTTAGACAATTCAGCACAACAGTGTCTGCAAATGGCCATTTTTACGTCATTCTCGGACACTTTAAAATGCTTCCACACTGTGACATGTTTACTGCATTTATAAAGCGTGTGCGCCTCTCACACACGATGGTTGCTATTTGATCGCGTCAAAAATGTCATTGTTAGGTAAAATTTATTCTGTCTTTTCACATACGAACACCGAAAGTGGTTTTTTTGCTCCCTAGAAAACAGGGTCGATGACATACTTCATATTTGGATGGATGGATGAAACGTTTCTAAAAACCTGTTTTTCTGGTCCCTCAGCGGAGCTTGTGCAGATTCTGTCTCGGGATCATCACCCATCCTACACACCTGAACTCTACGCTTCCTACATAAACATCCTGCTGGGGGTCTTCTTCTCAGTGTGCAGGGATCTAAGGGAGCTCAGGCACCTGGTGAGATCATACGTGTCTTTAATTTGTCTGAGTCTATAAAAGGAGCAGTAGCAGTTATTTTGTAGCAGTTTTTTATGATGTAGCAGGTGCTCATAAACCAGTGAAAAGTGTTTTTGCATCTTTCACACACTTCACAAAGACAGAATAAACTAAGTAGTGCTAAATAGCTTAATATACTTAATATAATTTGTATTTAAACAGGCTGTCCTGAATTTTTCAAAGTTTTGTGAACCCTTGGAGAAAGGAGAAGGTAAAATATTTAATAACATTTTTCCATTTAAACACATATTTTTGCTTTACTATTGAACAAAAATTTGTCTAAAAAAGCTGCTCATTTCTATACAATGAAAGTGCATGGGGACTGGGCCTGTTAAACTTCAAAAATGACAAAAAGGCACCAGTAAAGTTGCCCATCCGTCTTCTGAAGCCATATGCCACTATGTGTGATGGACACACCAAAAAGTTGTTAACTGAAATGATTGACTGTTCATTTAAAATTTTGGTTAACCTGTCCCTTTAAACGTATTAAACTTCTTTTTGTGTCAGTATACAGAGTTTGAAATCATCTTTTTTGTTTCCTTCAGCCAAAGAGAGTGATATTCACAAGTTATGGAAAAACATTGAGCCCCATCTGCACAGAGCCATGCAGACGGTTTACCTCCGAGAGGTGTCCAGGTCTGTTAGTGCTGTGTGATTTCTAAAGAGTGCTCACAGTTGAGATTGTGCTTGAGCTGCGTGTCATCAGTCACTGACTGTTTGTGTGTTTGGCTTTACTGCATTCAGCATGCAGTGGGAGCAGCAGCAGATGGACGAGAAGGAGGCCACGACGCTCAGAGGTACACAGACAGACACACACACACTCTACATGTTCAGACAGTCATGCCCTCTCAGACCATCTGCTGGCGTTGTACAGAGCTGCAAAAAAATTGGGTTCAGGATAGAGTGCCAAGATTTCTACTTATATCTATCCTCTGACAGCACATTAGCTGATGGGCTGCCCTGATGAGTCATTTCATGATTTTGGTAGTGGTGGGTTTGTAAAAGACAGCATGAAATTGCGGGAAAAATTATTTTGTCTATCGGTAATTGATTGGATGGTTGTGGTTTGCTATTGGTGGATCTCATGCGAGTGACAGGTTGTCCTGCCCTCGTGCCCGTAAACACATCATCAGAGAAGAGAAGAAATGAGCCGCAAGAGGGAGGGGAAGTTATTTTGATTAAATATGACGTAAAAAAAAAAAAAGATGTGCATGGATAAATCATTTATAATGCATACTGCAATAGGGATTATACTTATTTTTTAGCATAATTTACAAAGAATGTTTACTTTAAGTTATGAGAGAATAACGTTTTTAAAAATGTGGCTAAAATTTTGCAACACACATTGCTAAACAAGCGTTATTTTTCACTGAATTTATACCCCCAAAGGGGCGACGTGTCCTAGGGGATACAAACATTAAAATAAAAAATAAAAATCATCACATTGTATAATTTGTGTCCTAAGAAGATGCATTCTCTGGCCATCTGGTGGTGTTGCTAATAAGATGGAAAATAGCAATACATTAATTTTCTGATGTTACTTTATGGTCTTGCCCTTTTTAGGGTTAAATAAGTACATCTATTTTAATCTGTTGATTAAAACACACTAAAGCACATGATTTTAATTTGAACTTTTGTGTAGTTCTTTATTACATTTAAAGTAAAGTTTCCATAGAAATGACATTAAAGTGTATTTTAGTCTGTACAATTGGCAGTAACCATATTTCAAAGACAATAGAAGTAATTATGAAATAACATATAAAGATGTACTCAAGTCCTACTCTAAAGTTCAGCTAATTGCATTTAACAAATTTTTTAACAATTAAAGGCACAATATGTAAGATTTTTGGATTCAAATATCCAAATAAACCACTAGAACAACGTTATATATTTTGTTGACTTGTGTACTTACATTATGCTTACCAAATGTTTAAATCCAGAGAAATAAGCAATTTTAACCAGGACACGGACTGTGTCCATGTGTCGCCTATCAATGACATCATACCCGCGTTACCCTCGATTTCTGGTTTTATTTTGCAGAAACCATGGAAACACCAAAGACGCTTTAATGTATTGTGTGTTTTATAAGACAGGTGAGCAACTGTTTGGACGCATTCATTGACAGAAAACTAATCATTGTTATATAGCTCAACATAGTTAGTCTTAATGTTTGAATCTCGTTTCCTTGATTTACCGCGAGTACCATGTTTTAAAGTAGCCGCAAGTGTTTTAAAGTAGCCGCATAGTAGCGAACGCACAGAGTAGCATTCAAACTTTCAACACACTCAATAATAATATGATAAAACAGCACTGTGCCACCCCACATACGCATTACCGGATGAAGCGGTCGTCTGTGGCATAATAAAAGCTCCACTGCTCTCGAGTTGTGTGTCGTGCTTGTCTCTCATTAGCAAACGCTCCAGTGGCCTCGTTCCGCTCCAACGGCTTTCAGCCCCACCCTGCTCATACTACAGTAGAGTTAATAAATCTTTAATACATTAGCTCATCCATGAGCATTATTTCTCAATGCTCATGCCATGAGGATTCTCTTCCACCGGCTGTAGAGGTCAAGACAACAACTTCCGCGAAATCACGGCGTCACCAAGCTACACCTTTGTTTTGAATAAGCGACCTCCAGCGACTAAAATTGCATATTTTGCCTTTAATACGTTTTCATCCAATTCTAAATAACATGAAATTAAGTGTCCAAAAACATTACGTTCAGTTTGTAAATGTATACTAAGTACTCATTTCTTAATTTGTAAAAAATGTTTGTAAATAGCAAATGGAATTTGCTTAGTCAGTCAATTTTAGACTGCTCTTGATTTATTAATCTGTATCCTTTTGACCAATCTAAATCAATTCCCTTTGCTGATATCAGCCAATGAGAAGACTCTTTCTCCTCCTGTAGGTTTATCAGCACACGCTCACATAGAGCTGCCGTATTACTCCAAGTTTCTGCTGATTGCTGCGTACCTGGCATCCTTTAACCCTGCCCGCACAGATCGACGCTTCTTCCTCAAGGTTTATTACAGCTTTCTGATCCCCTCTTTATTACCGAAACATGACTTTTCAGTCCAAAGGAGATCTTACTGAATCATGATTGCACATTCATGAATCATCTGATCACTAAAGAAAAGCTTTTCTTTCCCTTCCTTTAGAGTCACGGGAAAATAAGAAAGACTAATTTCCTGAAGAAACATGAGAAGGTGAGGTGTTTCTCCTGTTGTTTATTGTTCATGATGACTATTCTTTTTTCTGCAGGTTTATTAATGTCACCTGTCTTTTTTCTCTCTGATTTTGTCTTTTTGCTACAGACTAGTAACCATCTGTTGGGACCGAAGCCTTTTCCTCTTGACAGACTGTTGGCCATATTCTACAGTGTGGTTGATAGCAGAGTTGCACCTACAGCCAGTGTCTTCTCACAGGTAATTTCATTGAGCAAATCATAAGGTTTGGCAAATAATTGGGTTTCAGATAATAACAAGCTATGCCATTCATGTCAATTAGCTCAGGCAAGACAATAAGGCAGTTATATGCAAAGTTACAGCAAAAGCAAGTCTTGGAATCATGTTGGACACTGGGAGGCAGTGTTTCATCTTTCTTTATTTTCATAAAGCATTTATTTTCTCAAAACTATGTTAGTTTGCTCTTATAGATGAACAGCATGGCTGTATGTAGGGCTCCTACAATCATGAAAAATATCAGGTTTATCCATTTTAAAATTGTGATTTCAAATTTTCTGTATTTATTTCTTTTGTGTTGTAAAATCTTTCATAGGTTAGATATTGCTCTTTTGTAAGTGCTTGTGTAGTTTAAAAAAAGTGCTGATTTTCAAGGTTAACTGCCGGTGTGACTCATGCAATGACAACATTTGCATTCTGATAATTTTCCTATGGGACACAAATTGATCTTCAAGGTTTTTGGCGGCCCAGAAAGCTGAATAACCCGAACTTGAACTTCAGTAAAACATTATGACATTTTGTTAAATAAACATTATCATTCAAAGATAATATATAAAGTCATGATACTATATAGAAATACAGTTGTTTGTTTTCTGTTTTACAGATTTCGTCTCTAGTTACTCTGCAGCTTCTCTCTCAGGTGGGGCATGATGACCAGCTGGACTCACCCAAATACAAATGTGCCGTTTCTCTGGACTTCATTCTTGCAATCTCCAGGTGTGTCAGTGTGAGATGGTTAGACCTTTTGACCTTGGATTGTAACATCCACCTCTGTGATCAGATTTCGAGTGGAGGATGTCTTATTTTGTGACTGCATCACTGACTATGTCAATGTGTTACTCCATGTTGACCCTTCACAAAACTGCACTTGTATTTGGTTCTTCTGGCCATCTTATTTCCTAAAATGGATGTTAATTCCAGGTGTAAATGGGGTCTTTGATTTGGTTTACTAACCTTTAGCTGCACATCTAATAGTTTGTTTTTGTGTTAGCTTTTTGACTATTTGTGTTTTCTTCATCCTAGAACTGTAAGCTTCGATGTGGTGAGGTATCTGTATGACTTCCTGTGAGCCTGCTGCAGTGGATATGAAGCAGGCATCTGATCAGGCAAAATCACTTGGGATTACTTGAATGGACTGCAGGATGAATAAATGATGTTACAGGAACTTCCTGCATTCATTAGTCCAACCAGAAAATACTCAGTTTAAAGAAGAGACTCATCCCTCCAGAGGAAATTTGATGGGTTTGGTGTGTTATTATGTGACACAAGTTAAAATTGTTCTAATAAAAACTGTATATTTTGTTATACCGGTAATATGGGTCCAATTTACTTTTCATACACTATCGTTCAAAAGTTTGGGTCGGTACGTTTTTTAAAACATTTTTGTTTTAAGTTATGCTCTCCAAGGCTGCATTTTTTTAAAATCAAAAACTGTACAGCCAATAATATTGAGAAATGATATCATTTAAAATGTAATTCATGTGTAATTACTGCAGTTAAAAAAAACATTTATTTTAAAAGGAGATCTTTTGTAACATTATAAATGTCTGTATTGTCACATTTGATCAATTTAATGCGTCATTGCTAATGTTATTTGATTTTTTTTTTTTTTAAATATTACTGGTAATATTAAGGTGGTTTGGTACATAATGTGTGTTTTTCAAAAAGCAAGTGCCCTTTTATGTGCTCTAATGGCAGGTACAGGCTCTACTACTAATTGATTGTACCAAATAATAATTCATTTATATGTATCAGGCTTTATTCCCATCTGCTGATGTTCATGCGATGTTTTTACATCATGGAGACTGGCATAACATCTCTCCCAGGATTCATGGTACTACCACAGTCGCACACAACCCTTCAACCACGTTTAAATGATCGATGCATCTATATTACAAATATGTCTTGTGTTATTTGGATCCTTTATAGAAGGGTAACTCAGCTCAGAGGACTGTCCTCCTTATCCTTTTGCAACAAGATGGCAAAGCTGGCATGAATACCAATCACCCTCTCTGACGTAGACAAACAACCCAGAATGACGACCAAGTGAGGATCTGGGAGAAAGGAACTGTGGGTGCAGTGGAAGTGTAAGTGATTGATTGAAAACTAGGCTTTTAGTATTGTGGTCTGTTAATTCAGCTTTAATTTGAGAGGTAGCTGATGCTGCGTCTGACTCACAGGTCTCTATGGTAATAGATTGCGGTTGTCATAGAAACTGAGGGTCCACGGTTTAAAAAGGCTCCAAATGTGACTCATGTGTTTTCACAAGCTGGTGTAGTCTGGATAGAAGACGGGGGCTTAAGACACAAAGGGCAAAGGGACATTTTGGTGTCAGCAGTTGACTAATTCATGCATGAACTTGCACCTCATGTGTCAGTTATTATGTCTTTAATGTACAAATGGAAGCACAAGCAGTACATTAACAAGCTTATGGTAGGTCCTAGTCCTACAACAGAAGGCACCTTCACCAATGCAGAAGAAGCCATGTCCATTCTTATACACTGCAGAAACTAAAATATGGAAGCTTTAAATATAGTCTGCACGTATCTTTAAAAAAAGTAAACATTCCTGACATGACAGAGTTTGACACGCAGCGTAATACTTCATCTAGATCTATTTTAATCAACGTTTTCTTTAATATTCAAATAATATGAGGTCATTTATTCTTGACCTTTTATTAACTGAGACACTAAATCACATTTAAAATGCTCTAAAATACTTTTAAAATGGCAAAAAATATCAAATTATTAAAAACGGTGACCCTTTACAATACCAAAAATATACACCTTCCCTTGAACATTCATAAAAAAAATTAACTTAAAAGTGGACATACATTTTTGTTCAAAAGATCGGGGTCAGTAAGATTTTTGGAATGTATCATTTTATTGAGCAAGGACACTAAGTTGATCAAATTTGAAGACGGTGACATTTACATAGTTGCAAAAGATTTCGGTTTCTAATAAATGCTGTTCTTTTGAACTTTCTCAAAACAATTGGGAAAACAATTCATCAGTTTCCACAATAAATAAATAAAAGTGTCCTTCGTGAGCATAAGAGACTCCTTTCAAAGACGTCAGGCCCACGAAATCTTACCGACAACAAACTTTTGAATGAATGTATTTGTCAACTACCACTTATTATTCAAATATTTATATATGTCTTTCTCTGAGGCATCTAATACAATAACTATATATATATATATATATTTAAAAAGTCTTCTCTTTTTTTGCTAATAATAAAGTAATAAGAAAATAAAGCTCTAAATGGACATCCACTTCATACTGATTCTTTTCCCATGAAGCCACTTTCTAGCGAGAAGGCTGTTTTTTGGGGAAACAGTCAGTATATTAGATGTGGGACGTCCCACACCAATTTAATCTCTTGGCCCTTTAACTCAGTCTTTGTTTGAAATGATTGTGTTTTTAGAATTAGACAGTGGAGGTGAAGTTTGATAAGTGAAGGTTGCTCTTGTTTTCTGATCAAGAGACTGTACATGACATATATGAATGTGGACAGTCTCTTACACGCTGTGTCTCCGGTTATGGATCATGGCCACTATGTGCGAGAGGTCTAAACTCTTCATCATCACCTCCATAAAGTCTTCATCACTGCGTGCCCCTGCTACAAACTCCTCCAGTGAAAGCTCCCCTGGTGAATGGAGAAAAGTTCACAATCATGCCCTTTTAAAGACTGAATTTCTCTCTTAATATTGGAAGCGTATCATTTCAGTGTGAGAGTTCACTGCACTCACCATCTCCATTGACGTCGATCCGATCAAACACACTGTTTGTGAAGTCCTCAGCGCTCACTTCCTGTGACTCACTTCCATTGATGGCGCGTATGGCCTAACGTAAAAGAAACCATTTTTATGAAGAGTACTTTCATTTTTATTTTCATAGCTGTCTAGTGCAGTTTTACTAATATTATCGTTCCTACCTTTATGATATTCAGGAGCTCGTGTCTGTCTATGCAGCCGTTGCCGTCAACATCATAAAGTCTGAAATACCAGCGCAGTTTGTGCTCCATCTTTCCTCTCATTACAAGACTGAGAGCAGCCACATACTCAATGAAGTCTATATAACCATCCTGCAAAAGATCAAATTCTTTAAGAACATTTCAAGCACGGTTGAGACCACACCGCACTCAAGAAAAAAAATAGGCCTAAATGTAAGATTGTACTTGAATTGCAAATATAATATCATTTATAATTCCATCCATTTGGCATACTAATAAACTAAATTTGCTAATATGAAACAGGTAAGATTTCTGTACTAATAACTAACTGACGGTGCTTTAAATACTTATACATTAATAAATAGATTTTTTTAAACTAATTGAATATTGCTTGTTCCACAGCAGATTCTAACAATTTGAATAAATGCATTTTGAAATTATTATTTAACATTTTTTATGGAAATAGTTAAACTATGCCATGATTTTTTGATTGCAGAAATCTTAACAATTTTATATATGTATGCTCTGACAATTGTGCATTACATTAAGTTTATTCATTTATGTTAAAACTGTAATCCAAATGGATGGAAATTTTAAATGCAATTCAAATACATCTTAAATATAGGGCTACATATTTTTGAGTGCATGCTACGTTGTGAATGACGTAATACTCTTTAAATATACTGTGTATAATGTCTGATCTGGTTGGTTTGCTTCATAGCTTTATTGAAGGATTATGTTAAATAGCTATGCAGGAAATTGATAAAGTACATTAAGGCCTGGTTTCACAGACAGGGCTTAGATTAAGCCAGGATTAGGCTGTAGTTCAATTGGGGCTTTTAAGTAGCTTTTATAAACAGGTCTTAGATAAGAAAACATTACTGTTCAGCATCTTGAGACAAAACAATGGCATTGACATATTTTAAGATATGCCAGATATGCATTTTAGTGGGACTAGCTTAAGCCTTGTCTGTGAAACCGGGGGCTGGGAAGACTTTTGAGATCTATCCACCAATCAGGATCCACATCTGGACCTATCCGTTTTATAAAGTAAGTTATAAAATGTTTTTAATATGCATGTGTTCCCACATTAATCTTTAATGAATCCTAAAGCAGCTGGATACCCTTTGTTCTCTTCTCGTATGCTTGCACATATTTAGATGATGGAGGTGATGAGGATCACGATTAGGATGATGAGGGTGCCCTCTGGAGGATTACTGCCTATTCCAAGGTCTGCGGCTGAGAGACGGACACAGCCACTTGTCGCAGACATAATCCTCAGGTCAACACACTTTCCTCAAAATGTCACCTCTCTTTGTGGCACAACTGTCTAGGGCAGTGTTAGGGAGAAGGTCATGGGCAATGTAGGACTTGAGGTTTGTTAATGTGGAGATATGTGGATATTTTATTCTGCTTGTTGAATAGACATGCTTTAACTGGCATTTGTAGTCTATAAACATTTTTTTCAATAAGGTTTCATTAGTTAACTTCTTTAGATAACATGAGCTAAGAATTAACTCTAATTCTACAACATTTATTAATCTTTATGTTAATTTTAACATTTACTAATACATTATTAAAATCTAATGTTTTATTTGTTAACATTAGTTAATGCACTGTGAACTAACATGAACAATCAATGAACAACTGGGTTTTAATTAACTAACATTAACAAAGATTAATAAATACAGTTACAAATGTATTGCTGTTATTTCATGTTAGTTAATACATTAACTAGTGATAACAAATAAGACCTTATTTTAAAGTATTACCAAATGTATTTAATTTCCTAGATATAATTTCTGTAGAATATTTCTATTATAAAATAAATATCAGGAAACTATAATGCAGGCACTCAATTATCTGCAATTTGTGCCACTCAAATATCAGCAATTGATCAATTATTATACAATCAAGTATGAAATGTGTAATCATGGATAATTGGATAAAAATAATTTAATATTTAAAGAATTAGAAGTTAATTAAAATGACCATCATCGAACATAACAGCATACACTTTAACAGTTTATGATAGAGAATAAAGATAAAATTAAAGGGTTTTTTTTGTGTATTTTGTCATTACCATTAATTTTTAATTTGTCTTTTGGTTGATCTATTATTGATTTCTCTCCGAGCGACGAGGGAGGCACAATCGTACAGTGAAGGGCAGAGATTTAGCTTGATGCGTATTGACATAAACACACATTTAATGGCATACTCATTAAATACCATAATTAAGCTGTATCTTGGTATCTTGGGAATCTTGTATAACATGCTCATATCAAGATATGAAAAGCAATATCATGAGGCTTAAAACCGTTTTAGTGCCAAAAATCCCATTGGCACCCAACTGAAAACAAGTTTTGACCTGGAGAAAACTAGTTGTTACGGCACGTGAATGGGATCGAATTCTATAATACAATCTCAAATCCAAATGTTAATCTCATAGATAAGCTCATTATTCATTGTATTAATATGGCACGACATGAGGTGCCAAATATAGCGCTATAAATATAGATCCAGACAACACAGTATATGATCCGAGCTTTGCTCTGATCTGACTCAACAAATAGCAAACTCACGTGTGCTGACTTTCTGGACAGTGATTGATTATTTATATATATATATATATATATATATATATACACACACACATACTACCATTCAAAAGGTTTTATATGTTTTTGAAAAATGTCTTATATACTCACCAAGAATGCATTTATGTGGTAATAAAAATATAATGAACAGTAATATTGTGAAATATATTGCAATAAATATAAAAAAGGTTTTTATGTTAATATGTTTTTAAATGTAGTTTATTCTTGATGGCAAAGCTGAATTTTCAGCATCATTACTCCAGTCTTCAGTGTCACATGACCCTTCAAAAAATCATAATATGCTGATTTGTTGCTCCAGAAACATTTTGCATTATTATTATCAATGTTGAAAACAGTTATGCTGCTTAATATTTGTGTGGAAACCGTGATATATTTTTTTCTGGATTCTTTGATGAATAGAAAGTTCAACAGCATTTATTTGAAATAGAACAATGTAACAATGCAAATGTCTTTACTGTAAATTTTTATAAATGTTATGCATCTCGCTGAAAAAAAATCTAACTTTTGAACGGTAGTTTGTGTGATATATATATATATATATATATATATATATATATACACACACACACACACTGTTCTGACTGCTATTGAAAGAAATTTGAATAATTTCTCCTGAAAAAAAGATGGGAATCAGCAGAAATCTATCTGGCATGATCTTAGCAAACATAGTTTCTGATCTGTCTGATGTAACAGAATGCAATGAACCTCAAAACCTGCATATTATAGCCAACCTTTTAATAAAAACAGATACTTCAAATACTGCAGCTGTGCTGAAGCTGTCTTGGCAGAAAGTTTTCAAAGGCATCCGTCACCAATTTTACTATCCACTCTGTTACTTTATATCTTGTTTTCTTGTCTTTCACTCACCTTGTTCATGTCAAACGTGCGGAACATCTGCTCGATGTAGGCATTGGCCTCTGGATCCAGACCTCTGAGCCCGAAGAACTGTTTGAACTCATGCAGCGTGAGCTGACCAGATGGACACTCGGTCATGAACTTCTTATACCACAGATGCATTTCAACGGCCTGCAGGTCGTCCACGGTGCTGCCCGTTGTATTCCCCATCGCTAAACTGAGAACGGATTATTGTGGAGAGCTGGACTGGAGCTACTCTGCAGAACGCCCAACTGGTCTGCTGTGCAGGCGAGCGTTTCGCTTCTCACAGACACACGACACTGGGACCTAAGAAAGAGGTGGGCACCCTCAGGAGGCTTTTGTACCAGCCTGGGATCAGACACACCCCACCAACTCCATCTTATTGATATTAACTTTGACTAATCCAGCTCACTGTGTATGTGAGGCTTAAGGATGACCATGGCTGGGATGACCATTGGTAATTGCATGTGAGATTGGGGACATGCTGACAAACGTTCCCATGTGACGGCCTGTGAACAGATGCAACTGCATCAGCATTTCTGGACTTCTAATGAAAAGACAACTGACGTGAAAGTGTCTTATGCAAGTTGTTTCCAAATTTATTGTCAATGATATCGTCAAATGATGATATATTCATATAAATCCACATTAATAGCCATGTTACAATTTTGAGGCATCACACTGCCATGGTAACAAGCTTCAGTCGATTTTTTCATTTAATCAACCATGACAAAACCTTTACAATAATTACATACTGACATTCATAGTCTTGCTAAAGATTCCAAAGAATACATTTGAGAACATTATAGTGCCAAAATAAAATATATAGAAATAGTATAGTGCCAAAAATTAATGGAGCCTCAACATTCTTCACATGAAATACATTTTTCAGTTTGTTAGCATTTGATTGTGACATTAGACACACCATATCCATATTATATTGGTCCGTATATATTCAACAATAATATTAGTAGTTGATGCCATTTAAAAATTCATAGTCTATAACAGGAATGAGATCTCAAGACATTAAGCCTAAAAATACATTTAGAGATCCCAGAGATCCCAAATTTTCTCTCTTCTCAAGCTCAAACTATGTAAAGCTTGCTAGATCTGATATTTTCAAAAATATGATTCGTTACAGGGAAACTTTAACAGTCAATATTGTTATTTTGTGTGGTTAGTAGTATTGTCTAGTCTCCCATTCTCCAGTAGCAGTGCTGGCCAGGGTAGTAACTGATTATGTGATATGGGTTACGTAATAAAAAAAAAGAAGAAAAAGTACTTGTAATTAGATTATATTACATTTTAAAATACTCGTAATCAGTTTATTGATTACATTATTACATGTTATTCTCACAATGGCAGTAAATTATTCAATTAATTGATTCTACTAGTTTGTTATATTTTTAATTTTCCTTTCTATAAAAGTCTACTGCTTGTATATGTTAAGAAGGTCTTCCAGGTTTGTGGAATTGCACACATGTAATGTTTAATGCACTTCATGTTGTGGATAGAGAATGGAATATATTTTCTTTCTCTTTTTGTATCAATATGGTACAAGATTATCTATTCAAATCAATGTTATAAACGAGTTAGGTCAAATGTAATCAGAATACATTACCTAAAATACATTTTTGTAATGTAATTTGGAATCAGCAACAGACTACAATTTGTTAGTAATCTACCCAGCACTGTCCAGAAGTTTCTCAAACTATGACAACTTCCGCTCAGGGTTAACTAAAATTGAAAATTATATATAGGCTATATAATGTAAAATATTAACAAAAACTATAATAGTATATCAATGATACTAAAATAGCACTGCTCGCTTCTGAGAACTCCTGAAATGTGAATGTAACCCATTAAAACATCATATAGCTGAATAACTTATCCCACAAAAATCTGAGTTTTCTCTGCTACCGATGATACAAATCCCACTTGTTTCAGGATTTACTATGAATATTTACGATTATTCTTTTACGTAACATACACTTGCTCAAACCATATAATGTCCAATCGGACACATGTGCTAATAGAAATGATTTGTCTCCCTCACTGCTAAACAGCATTCAGTGGATGATTTATAAAGACCTTGATGGGGGAAAAACAACACTGTTTAGTATTAACTGTGAGGCTAAACGAGTTAGGATGTACTTATCTAAATGTTTGCATTGTATTTTCTTCCAGGAAAATACTGGTCTAGACTTGAAAAACAGGTGTTGAGTTTAGTCTTCAGTCTATCAGGTGTGGTTATAATACAGTGGTGGACTCTCCCTCAACCACTCAACCTCTTTGCTTTGAGTGAGCCCTTTGAAGTGAACAGAAACTTCAGACTTGAAACGTACAAGTCAGAGAGTAGTAGAGAAACACAAACTTCTGCATGCACTGATGCAATGATATTGTTCTCCTTGGAGTCGATAACTCCATAAGATCCATGTCAAATCTGTTTCTTCATGAAGTATTTTCATGTCATGATATTGTTCTCCTTTTGAGTTCATAACAATGTCCTTCATCAGTCCGACTTGGTGTCGCTGCTGGAGAGCATTTCTATGGACGTCCTACCACTGCGTCTTCTGGTCAACCAATGTAGGCTCCTATGAATGGATTCAAAGACCCCAACTGTGCATCTGGCAATCATCGACGTCCACTTGATCACTTCCACAAAAAAGTTCACAGAACGAGATACAAAGCTTACAAACACTGTGGCGTAGTGTGCCAACAGAAGGAGACTGCGTCCTAATTGTTTTACGTAATTAATAATCATGTTAAGTTTTAAATCATGTCCTCCCATTCTGTTTTGAACCATAATGTAACTCCAAAACTAAACTAATATTTGTAATTTGGTCCTATTATCTTTTGGAAACCATGTCTACTTAAATTGTGATTCTATGTTTTATATTTGTTGACGTTCCCTTGGCGTACAGTTATGCGGCTCACAGAGTGACTTCTTGTTTTCAGACACTCCCATGCGTGGTCCAATCACAGCGCTGGGTTTCTGTTTCCGGGATGTTTGGTGATGTGGCTCTGAAATCCTGGAGACGAAATTGATCAAATAAACCACGCAGCTCTTCCCTGCGCCGATTACACAGGTTAGTTTCATGCTTAATAACATTAACAAGCTGCATCTAAACGTTTTCATCCGCTGACAGGCACAAACACAAGTACATTTATAAATATCGTTACAGTTGTTTACGAGTCATCAGCACGAGCTCACTTAAAGCTTGCGCTCATTACTGCCGCTCATTGGGCTTTAACAATACCGTTTTATAACCATTATGAAACATAAAAGTCATACCTTTATGTGTCTCGAACATTTGTGCTGATATCAATCGGTTTCGAAATACAAGGAAGAAGAGTCGCTCAATAATCTTTGCTGTTGTGTAGACAAAATGAAAGCGACGCAGCCGCAGTCAGTTATATTTGATTCGGCGTTTTTCGGTTCTCTTCGTTTTTCTCCGCTATATGGCTCTGCCAAAGGTGGTTAATTATTACGTTACCAGGAAAGATTAGACACAATGTTGTTATTCCGTTCACGCCTCCTTTGGTTACTGTCAGTACAGTGGACACACATTGCGTAACCATTAAAGGATCCTGATTTGAGCTCATCAAGTGCTCTAACGTTAGTGATTCATTATGTATTTTGAGTTATGCGTGTGATGTGTGTGTGTTTTTTTTTTTTTTTTTACAGTCTATGGATGTGCTCAGTCTGTGTCCAATCAAAATCTATGAGAAATACAACTGAACATAAATACATAGACTAAACAAACTGTAATGTTTACTTTGTTCACTAACTTATATGGATTTGATTTATTAATGTGATGTAATGCAACAGAGAAGCGTGTTATAAATGAATAATGCCAAACTGTCATTGCTAGTTGTTGGCTCATATGGGATCTAGAGAGCTAAATGTCCCTATAAATAAATTAATCAATAATTAATTGAAAGTCTATCGGTCGTTATCTGATTCTGGCTTTGTCTTTACTTATATTGCGAAACGTGCTGAAAACAGTTTCAGTAATTCACTCAGTAAAGAGCTTGATAGAAAATACTTGAGCTGTGAACTAACATTTCATTACATATCTTTACTTGCAGATCAGCCATGTTAAGCCGGCTGACCCAAGGGGTGTCCTCGGTCCTCCAGGAGCTCTCGGGTGAGGAACGCTCCGATGGAGACTTACAGGTGAGTACACAAAATCCTGTTGTGGCATGGACCACTAAGGATAAGACAAGCATAAGTGGATGAAAAAGAGAAGTGCTAATTTAAAGTCGGCATGAAATGGAAGTTGTGATGGTCTTTTCTTTCCTATTGTGCTGTACGGCTTCTTGAACAAGCAAAAATTCAGGGCGGGACTTTATATTGTGGTTTGCTATTGCTGTGATGTCATGTGAGTGACTGGTTGTCCCGCCCTCATGCCAGTAAACACGTCATCAGAGAAGAGAAGTCGCTGCAAGAGAGAGGGGAAGTTATTTTGATTAAAGATTATGAGGGCACATGAATCAAAAAATAATAACGAAGTGCATGGATAAATCATTTATAATAAATACTGTAATATTCCGTAAAAAAAAGATTTGTCAATTTTGATATCAGGTTGACTTTAGGACAAGTTGTTATTAAAGTTGTGTTGAAACAGAATTAGAGACAGACATTTGATTTTTCGCAAGGTTAAAATGAAAAAATGAGACGGCGACGCATACATGGATGAACTGTTCACAGTAAGATCTACAACATGCAATTTGTTGAAAAAGGTCCATTTCACACCTACTTTAGTGTAATTAACCATCTAGAGAACCCGCTTTATACTTCGAATGTTGTCTTTGGAGCAGGATGGGCTGGTGCCTCAGCCCCAGCCTGATTCTGAAGCATCCGTGGAGGGCCCGGGCCCCTCAGAAGAGGTCCTGGAGAGGCTGGCCCAGACAGAGCAGCTGGTGGTTCAGCTGAAGGAGCTGATTCGAGAGAAGGACAGTCTGCTCGACAGCACTGAAAAACAGTTCAAGGTGTGGGCTTGCATAATGAGAAAGGAACAAACAAGTGGCACTAATTAGACCATGAATATTAACAGGTCTAAAGTTTTTTTTTTTTTTTTTGTCCTCATACAGGAGGAGAAAGAACAGGCAGAAGTCAAGTTTACTAAACTTAAACTGCAAGCCAAAGCTAAGATGGCCTCCCTTAACAAACAGATCTCTGAGCTGAAAGGACAAGAAGCATTGAACAGCAGTCAGGTAAAGTTGACATATTTATATTATTTAATTATGACCAACTTTAATTCTGATTAATTATTATGACCAACTTATATTATTTAATGTGACAATATATTCCAATATGATTATGATTGTGGTGCTTACTATTGTTCATCTTAATACAATCAGTGTTTGCCAAATTCATTAGTTTTTCCTGCAGCATTATAATGATAATTATTATTTTTTTCATTCAGAATTCAGAGAGCTCTTTCCAAATGGCTCCAGGAGTGGAGGAGGAACTCCAGCAGCTGAAAGAAAAGCTCAGCCAGGCGGAGTCATCCAACAAGATGCTCCAACAGCAGCTCTGGGAGGCTGAACAGCGTGTGAGAGAGGAGGGTCATGCAGAGCAGGTGTGTTTCACCCAAAACTATTCCTTTAAGCACCATTTGTCTTTAAGCTGAGGTACTTATTTTGTTAAAATCTTGAAATGTGTCATATGATGGTAAATGTTTTTGAAGGTACTGTTTTATTTCTCTAATAGTCTGATCTAAGTCTTTCACTCTTAAATACTAGATCTACTTTTTAAATATTTTTAAATGTTGTCCAGGTGCGAATCCTGCAGGCTGTGGTGAAAGAAAAAGATGTTCGATTTCAAGATCAAATCCTTAAACATGAGCAAGAACTCCTCAGTCTCACGCAGACCTCAAATGACCCAGACTTACAGCAGGTATTTCTCATGTTTTGGCACTTTCCATAAATAAGGTCCCCTTTCATATTCCATTTTCTTTGATATTTCTTTTTCTTAGTCTCTACACAGATTTTAGTGTTGACTGCATTCGTCAAGCTCAACCATACCAAAGTTATGATAAAAGGAAATAAAACTTTATCAGTAACTACAAACCAACATTAGGTCCCAAACTAGCTAGCTCCTACTGAGGTATAGCTTAAAGGTAGGGTAGGCAATTTGTTTTATAAACACTTTTTGTTATACTGGTTGAAACTCTCTTCACAACCAATCACAAATATTAAAACATGTACATGTATCTTCTGTGGAAGCCTCAGGACCAAAAAATGTTCGTCCAATCATTGCATTCGGTCCGAATGCAATGATATGATGTCCTACCTGCCTGTCAACATGTATGTATTTCCATGCCTCCGTCTTCACACCCTGCTCACACAGGCATCACATGTCATCAGCGCGTTGTAGACACAGTCATGAGGTAATTTAACACCGTCTCTTGTCTCGTGGCGCTTTGCAAACTCTGCTGTGTGCGTTCATTTGTTTTGAAGGAGGCAAATCTTTAGAGAGCGCTCTGAAGGTAGGGTGGGATCTCATGCTTTCAAAACTAGCTTGTTATTGCTAGCCTCTCCCTACCTTTAATTTAGGATACATTTACAGCCTGTTACCCTAATATGGTTTATTTTTTGGTTGATTAATTTATTGCTTAATTTTATACATTTCTAATTCTATTTTATTATTTTATAATAATAATGCTGTCACACTATTTATACTAGTTATAACCTTCATTAAGACATGTCCCATGTTTTGGTTACAGGGTTTAAAAAATAGCAAGAAACATAGAAAATTAATAGAACAATAAAGATTATATATTATATATATATATATTACTGTGGTTATTATAATATTTGCTGTGACCTTGTGAAGTTGGTGATCTAAAGGTTAAGTTCTTCCTTTAACTCACTTATTTTTTATTTTTTTAAATCGGTTTTTAGGGTCTATTTAGAGAAGTGTATGATAAAGGATTTAACGTAATCTATATTGCTTTCCAAACGTTTGTTGTTTATTTGATCAGTAGATAATCAGTGTGTATATATATATATATATATATATATATATATATATATATATATTTGCCCCCTTGGTAAATATGATCAAAGATGGCTGTAAAAAATAAATCTGCGTTGTTAATCCTTGCAAAAAAAAAAGCAAAAATCTAACCTTTTATTGAAGTAAAAGAATTGAAAGTGGAGGGAAAATAAATGTTTTTCTCCAAAACACGTTGGGAACAATTATTTGCCCCCTTTTATTAAATACTTTTTGCAACCTCCTTTTTCCAAGATAACAGCTCTGAGTCTTCTACTATAATGCCTGATGAGTTTGGAGAACACCGGACAAGAGATCAGAGACCATTCCTCCATTTTTACAGTCATCTTTGATCATATTTAACCAAGGGGGCAAATAATTCTGACCAGCACTGTATGTGTGTATGTATATATATATATATATATATATATATTAGGGCTGTCAAATGATTAATCGTGATTAATCACATCCAAAATAAAAGTTTTTTTTACACAATATATGTGGGTGCACTGTGTATAATTATTTTATATATATAAATACACACACATGCTTGTATATATTTAAGAAATATTTTCATGTATATACTGTATATAGATTTATATATAATTTATATTATATATAAATATAAATATTTTATATATAAATAATATTTTTTTCTTAAATATACATGCATGTGTGTGTATTTATATATATACAAAATAATTATACACAGTGCACCCACATATATTATGTAAAAAAAACTTTTATTTTGGATGTGATTAATCGTGATTAATCATTTGACAGCCCTAATATATATATATATATATATAGAGAGAGAGAGAGAGAGAGAGAGAGAGAGAGAGAGAGAGAGAGAGAGAGAGAGAGAGAGAGAGAGAGAGAGAGGAGCAGCAATGTAAGGACATAATTGTCTTGCTGTTTTCATATTTGTTAGCTTTTTTGTTTTGTTTTGGGATAGCCTGAGGTGTTGTAACCATATTTGTGTGTTATTATAAAGCTTAAAGTCATAGCTCATCATGTTACCATGGCAATTTTGATCTAAGCTGTCTAGTTTCACATTCTGTGAGCAGCATCCAACTCTTGGCATGTTATGTTTTGTTCACATTTTTGTACCGGAGTTAATAAAGCAAGCTCGGATTAAGACTGATCTTTTAAATATTTGTTCATGTCTGATAAATCAAACCCTGCAGCAAGTATCTATACCTCTATATCACGTTCTGTGTTGGGCTTTAATCCTGTTTATTGTTTTACAGGCTCTTCGTGCATCCCAGCAGCGCATAGAGGAGTTGGAGGAGTCCTTGCGTTCTCGTTCAGAAGTCCTAGAAATGTTGCAGCAGGAACTCAACAGTGCAGACCAGCAGAAACAGGTCAGCCTAACACATATATTTTACACTGTGCCTTGTAAATTTGACTGTCGTTACAGAAAGCGAAATATGTTACAAATCATCAGTCAAACTAGAGATATTTGCCCATAACAACATACAACTATGCTGCCCTACAAAGGCAAAGCGCAGTAACTACACATTTGGTCAAAAATGAGTTAAGACTTCTAATGGGCTTTATGACATGTGTTCTGTCTTGTGAAAAAATATCTGGGTTAAATTATGTCCCGTTTCGGAGATGCATTACCACTAATCTATCCATAACATGTTTGACTGGCTGGTATAAAAACTTTAAAAGCCTTTTTTCTCCGTTTCTTTGTTTGCGTAGTTACTGCACTTAGCCTTTGTAGGGCAGTATGTACTGCTGGTGATTTTGAACCAGTTTGATTTCACTGCGGGAAACCCCAGCTGTGTGATCAAAAATAGAATCCAAGTAACCAACAGAATTTCTTGTTGCATGCTGTGGTCTCAGCTGGTTAGGCTAAAATCTCTGATTAAAGAAGCAGTTCATTCAAAACTATTATAGGAGTATTTCCTTTCACAGTTTGTAATATTTGTTGACCCTTAAGCAAGATTACAAACATGATGAATGTTTAATTTCTACAGATTCTGACTGCTCAGTTCAGGCAGATGGAGCTGGAGTTGGCAGAAGCCCAGAGACTGAGAGAAGAGGAGAGGCAGCAGTGGACCATGCGAGCTGAGGAAGAACTCCAGGCTCTTAGAGCCAGACTAGAGGCTTCAGAGAGTGAAAGAGACCAGACCGTCAATTCTCTCAACGATGAATTACAGAAAAAGATAACAGAGATGGATGAAATGAGAACTAAACTTGAATCTGAAGAAAGAGAGAAAGAAGAAACGCTGGAGAAATTGAAAGAAAGAGAAACGGACTTTGAGGCAGAACTGGCCAAAATGAAAGTATGTCTAGAAGCCAGATTGGAGACATCAGAGAGTGAGAGAGAGCACAGCATCAGTGTACTCAATTTCAACGTTACCCATCTCAACGCTGAATTACTGAAAAGGACCACAGAGTTAGATGAAATAAGAACAAAACTTGAATCTGAGCAAAGTGAAAAGGAAGAAATGCTGGAGAAATTGAGAGAGAGAGAGACTAGCTTTGAGGCAGAGCTGGCCAACATGAAAGTATCTCTAGAAGCTAGATTAGGAACACAAGAAAGTGAAAGAGACCAGACCATTAGTGCTCTCAACACTGAATTACTGAAAAAGACAGCGGATGTGGATGAAATGAGAGCAAAGCTTGAATTTAAAGAAAGAGAGAATGACCAAATTCTGGAGAAATTTAAAGAGAGAGAGACTAGCTTTGAGGCAGAGGTGGCCAACATGAAAGTATCTCTAGAAACTAGATTAGAAACAACAGAAAGTGAAAAAGAGCAGAACATCATTGCTCTCAATGCTGAATTAATGAAAAAGACCACAGAGTTGGATGAACTGAGGGAAAAACTTTCAGCTGAAAAGAGAGAACGACTGGAGACATTGCAAGAGAGACAGACAAGCTTTGAGACAGAGCTGGCCAACTTGCAAGCCTGTCTGGAAGTCACAGAGAAACAGAAAGAGGAAATGACAAAGAAGCTGGAGGTGGAGCTTGCAAGTCGCATGGAAGAGCTTCATCGTCTTCAGGAGAAGCTTGAAGAAGTAGAAAGAGCAAGGGAAGAAGAATCTAAGAGTGAAAGAGATCACTTAGCACAGATGCAAAATGAGCTTGAGTCATTGAGAGAGACACTGGACGCCAGTAAAGAGGAACATAAAGCAGGACTTCAAACCAAGGATGCACTGGAGAAACTTTGGAGAGGAATTCGCTCTTTGACAATTACTGGGGAGGCCGAGGTGGAACTATCCATTCCTACGGACTCTGCTCAGTTCTTAGAGGTGTTACCTGCTCTAGAAGCACGGCTGAGCAACATTACAGATGAACAGCAGGAGAGTCAAGCACACATGTCTCAGATCACACTTACTCTACAATCTCTGCAAGGTAAACAGCTCAGGAGAACAAAGTTCAAAGCAGCTTTTGTGGTTTGAGTAAACTGTCCTTGGAAGCATTTTATCAACCAAACGAACAATATAGGGCACGTTGTTTGTACTGTGATCAAAAAGTAATTATGTCTTAATGCACCTGATGCTCTAGGTCAACTTGATAAAAGCAAAGCTGAAGGAGAGGAAGCAGTTGCTAGGATACAGGAACTGGAGCAACAACTTCTGACTGTTCAGGTAGGTGGATTGCAAAAATACGTTGAAGCTTTTTAAACGTTGCATTTTTTTAATGCAAACACTGTCTTTTGAATGCAATTAGTAAGAGTTAAAGCAAGCTTTACTATTACTTTTGCTCATGCTTAAGTGTTCAAATAAGTACCTGGGGTTCTTGGTATTAAATCTGTCATGTATTATTTAAGCTATGGACATGAATGATACTTCAAATCTTACAGATTGCTGTACAGTTGAGCTATTTTTCTATTACTTTTCATAGTCATCGGACTTACAATTTGCAACCAAAAACAAGCATGAAAAGTTATTAATGCAACGGAGATGCTCTACAGAATAAGATGTACTTGTGTAGGGCAATGTGTCTGCTATAGCAAATAGGGATGCTTATATTTACCGTTTAACCGTTAACGGAAAGTACAATTTTTGACCGATTTGTACTATCAGTTTAACAGTTAAAAGTTTTTTGGTTTTTTTTGCTGCACGTTTAAAAAAATACTATATAGCCTATATTTGTTAACTCACGGGGCGCTTCGACACGCACAACCACACGTGCCTACAGACATATTTCGCTGAGCAAGCAAAATGAAGTGCGCGAAAAGAAGTAGGCTAGGTCTACTGTGTGGGACCATTTCGTCAGAAAGGGCGACGAAGTTACTTGCAAAATATTAAAATACAGCAGTAGTACAAGTCCAATGCAATATCACTTGCGAAGCAAACATCCACAAGCAAATGAAAGGTGTTTCCCGAAGCTGGCCACTCTAGGGAGACGTTATCTCTGTATTCCCGGGACATCTGTGCCATCGGAGAGGGTGTTTTCTTCCGGGGGTCTACCTCAACAGGCTGCGCTCCAAACTAACCCCACATCATGTAGACATGTTACTTTTTTAAAATAAAAACTAGACAAGGTGTGGATTGAGGTAGGCCTGCTATTTTTATTTGACGAAAAAACTTAGTCTGACGGAAAAAAAATTGCCGGTTTTTCAAAGCTTCAAACAGATTCAGTGTTTTCTTTTTGTCATCTTAATTTAATTATTTTTTGTTTAAAAAATTTTTTTTAGTGTAGGCCTATTTTTTTTTTTTTTATTTATATTATGTTATTCTGTTTTTCTCTGTTGTCACTGTCAGAAATGCTGCAAGTATGTGAAAATTTGATGTGAATCCAGGTTCTGGTGTTGATCTGTTCTGTATGCTGCTGTTTGCACGTTAAAATAAACCCGTGAATTTTTTTTTTTTTTTTTTTTTTCGTGTCACAGACACTCTCAATTTTATTTTTATTTAATTCAATATTATAATCTTATCAGTCAACGGTTAATACTCGGATAACGAGCGGCGGTTGTCGGTCGGGAAAATTATTTAAATAAATTAAATGAGCATCCCTAATAGCAAACTCATTTGGATGTATCTGTGTCTGGTGCAACAGACACAAGGTGACATTAATGCCTAGACGGTTTGTCTCACAGATTATCAGGCCAGAGATAATATAATCCTCCCGACTTTCATCATCTATTCCTATTTCTGGCCCAACATAAAAGGGCATAGTTATGAAGTATTAATAAAGGTATGGTGTTCAAATAACTGCAGTTACTGTGGGAATTGAGCAGACCAGTGCACTCTCAATAAGCATGCATTAGTGTGAGCAGACTGTTTGTTGTAACAAAGGCTTGTCTTTCCTAGGTTACTGGTGAGTCATTAGGTGGTCATGTGACTGACCTGTCTGTGAAGGATTTGGATAGGGCACACCAGGGTAAGTTTAATATTTGCCCTTGTGTAGCTGAATGTACTTTAAACTGCAGTGATTCTTTTAGTAACAGCAATCCCATTTTCTTCCATAATTGTCTTGCTTTCTAGTAGAGAACATTGTGGTTTCTAAACTAAAAATGTTTGCAGTGTTTGTAATGTTTAGATATTAGTTAGGACAACCAGAAAGACAGGTTTCCTCACAAAACATAAACAGGAAGTTAAGAATTTATACTTGAACAATATGCATTTTAAACGTACATTTTTAAACATACAATGTTTAAACAAACATTTTGCATGCTCGAGTTATTTGATGATTTTCACTTGATTGTCTCATGATTTTGGTTTCAGATAACAGTGGAGATGGACATAGTTCAGAAAATGAAGTCCAGACTGATCGGATACTGTTTCTGGAGCATGCGCTTGCAGATAGAGAAAGAGAACTTTTCACTCTCAGAGAAAAACTGTCACTCACCACAGGCCAAACTCTGAATATCCCAGAGGAGGAAAGTGCAGACAGTGTAATCAGAGGAGACATCGCTGAGTTGCACGACAGCTCTACAGCTCTATCTAAGGTTCTTGAAGGCTTACAAGAGGAAGAGACAACACTTGTGGCAGTAGACACCTCTGTTCTGTCTGTCTCTGCTGGCAATGAGAGTAGCCCTGAGCTTATAGCACCTCAACCTGATTCTCCTGGAGAATCAAAGGGTACTTCCTCGGATGAGATGGTGACAAGCAGTGATTCAGAGGTGGCTCATAGTAGCTGGACTCTTCTGGAAGCAGTCAACCAAGATGGGACTCAAGAGTGGTCGCCCCAAGTTCAGGACTTTGCGACACTACGCTTATCCACCCAATCTTGGGAAGAGACCTGTGATGAGCAGGTCGCATCAACTAGCTGCATAGTTGATATTGAATCACCACATTTAGTTATCCATGAAACTGTACAGGTACGTCTTGGCCAACAGGAGGGAAGTCTGCTAAATACAGATTCAAGCACTGGTCAGGCTTTTGCACAGGTATTAGCTGAAGAGATACAGAAAAGATACAGTGAACTTCTGGGAGAGCTTCAGCAGTTTAAAGACTCCACCTTACAATCACAGGATAAAGTCTTCCAGCTGGAGGAAGCTTTGAAGTCACTTACAGTTTCCAAAAATGAGGCTGAGTCCAGGGCAAATATCTACGAGAAAGAGCTGATCGAAGCTAAGGCATTGATTGAGCAAGAAAAATTAGATGGGCAAAGTATTGCTAATCAGTTTGAGAACTTGAAGGAAGAGTTTTGCTCTAAAGATGATGAGCTGCAAGTTTTACGGGCAGGCCTTGATGAAGCCCAACAAAGACTTGTTGAACAAGAAGGTCAAGCTAGAATGCTGGCTGCTCAACTGGAGGACAGAGAGTTTGCTTCCTCCGAACTGGAACAGAAGCTCTTGGATATAGAGGGCAGGTTAGTGCAGGTCTCTCAGGAAGCTGACATGGCAAAAGCTGCTCTCATTGACAGGAAGGCTGATCTGGAAGACCTACAAAAGTGTATTTCACAGAAAGACCAGGAGATGATGGAAATCAATGATAGCATGACTGGCAAACTACTCCAGGCTGGAGAGGAAAATTTTTTAATAACCAGTGAAGTCAAAAAGCTAAAAGAGCAAATTTATGAACTTGAGAGTGTCAGGGATAACCAGCAGAAAACCCTAGAGGATAAAACAGTAGAAAGTGAGGAAATTGTTGCTTTACGAAATGAAAAAGAGGACTTGGTTACTCAAATGGCTGCCATGAAGAAAGATGGAGAACAGGTCAAAAGAAAGCTGCAGGCAGCTCTGATACAGCGGAAAGAATTGATGAAAAAAGTTGCAGACTTCGAGAAGGGGGCTGAGAACAGGGAAGAAAAGGAAAGAGATGATAATGAGGGAATAACTCTTCAGTTTAAAAATGAAATTAAGGAAAAAGAGCTAGAAGTACAGAGACTTGATGCTTTGTTGCAAGAAACCAGAGATGTCTTAAGTTTGAAAGATAAGACCTTAACAAGTCTGGAACAAAAAATCTGTAAACAAGATCAAGCATTGACTGAGTCGCATGCAGAAATACAACATTTGACAAAGCAGTATGTACAAATGAATGAACAACAAATGTCACAGGCAGTTGATGACAAAAATAGACTCCTTTCACAGATAGCGTTCATGGAATCTGACATTGAAACATTGCATAAAAAGCTTCAGGAAGCTACTGATGCTCATGAGGACACTGTTGTGAAAGCTCAAGAGAAAGATCGTCATCATCTTGAGCAGATGAAACAGCAGAAAGAAGAATGCAGTGAGCTTCTTGAACGCCTCCAAACTGAAGAGGGAGAGAAAACTGGCTTGTTGAATCGTATTATGGAGCTAGAGGGTCTGCTAGAATCAAATAATGCTGCAGATAAAGTGGTGAGTGGGAATGTGGATGGTAATGTTGAGTCTACTACACAGAATCTAGAGAAACCAGAGACAAACGATTGGGTTCAGGAGGACTGGGTGGATTTTGCTTCAGCCGAGACTGAGACACAACAACATAAACTTGCTGAGCAATCTCAGCAGCCCATGATAAAAGATAATGAGGACATTATAAATGCTCTCCAAGAGGAATTGAGAGTTGAGCAGGCTGCACGTGCGGAATTAGAGGTGTGTCTACAAGAGAGCCAATCCTCTCAATCACTTACAGATTGCAAATTCAAAGAACTTTCCCAAGAACTTGAAGACTTGAGAGAAAAGGAGAGGCAGATTGATGCTCTCACCAAGGAAATAGAGGCTCTTAGGGAGAAATGTCAGAGAGCCGAAGCGTATGCAGAGAAGTTGAAAGCGGAGGTGGATGAGGCATGGGAAGCAGCTAAAAGAAGCACATCAGATACTGAGTCCTTAATCAAAGCACTTCAGTCAGAAGTAGAAGAATTTAAACACTTTCTTAAAAACAAGAATGATGAGATTGTTGATTTAAGCCAACAGTTTAGTGAACAAAGTTCACTTCTACTTAAGATGCAGGAAACAGTACTGGCGAAAGATCAGCAGATTGCTTCATTACAAGAAGGGTTTAAAGCTGAGCAAGATAGGGTTAAAAAACTGGAAGCCGAAATGCCACAACGTGAGGAAGAAGAGAAGGATAATAGTGCCAAACTCCAACAGCTTCAACGTAAACTTCAGGCTGCTCTTGTATCACGCAAGGAGGCAATCAAAGAGAGACAGGCGTTGAAGGAGGAAAAGGCTGCTGGTGAGAAGATTAGATTAGAGCTACAACAGAAGCTGGAGTTAATAGAGGTGGAGCTGAACAAGTCAAGAGAAGAAAGGAAGAAGTTAATTGAGGAGGTGGATCGAACTTTGTTGGAAAACCAGAGTCTGAGTGCATCCTGTGAGAGCCTTAAACTTGCTATGGAGGGTGTTTTGAATGAGAAGGATGCATGCAAACGACAAGCTGAGAGTGCCAAAGAAGAATCCGAACAAGTGTGCAGGCAGCTGGAAGAAAAAGTGCAAAGCATGAAAGAAGAGTATGAATCTCTCCTCAAGTCATATGAAAATGTGAGTGATGAGGCTGAACGAGTGAGACGAGTGCTTGAAGCTGCTCGACAGGAGAGGCAGGAGTTAGCAGCCAAGTCACGAGCCCATGAGGTAGCCAGACAAGAGGCGGAGAGGTTAGCTGAGGAAGCTATGAAGGAGGTGGATGTTGTAAAAGAAAAAATGAGAAAATTTGCCAAGGTCAAACATCAAAAGATTATGGATCTAGAGGAGGATAATGAAAGGCTTAGGGAGCAGGAAGAGAAGAAATTGGTCACACATACAGAAACTGCGCTGAAACAAGAGCTTGAGAGAGTCAAACAAGAGTTTGTGACCTTGAAAACAAATTATAATATTGCTATGGATGATAAAAACTCTTTGGAGCATGAAGCTGAGGAATTAAGACAGCGTTTGGCTGAGGAAATTGATACAAAGGGCAGTGAAACCCTGGACACATGCTCCATGGAGACTTTTAAGGAAGTTAAAGTCGTCACACAGCAGAGAAGTCCTGATTTAATTGAAATCCAAGAGTACCAGAATGATAGCATTTCCCTAGAGGCTGATCTCACTAAGCCAGTGGAATCCATTAATACTTCACTTGAACAAGAAGTCACAAAATTGCAAGCAAAAATGAATGCTCAAACAGAGGAGAGGCTCAAGGAGCTAGAGACCTCTCTCCAGACGGCAGAGAGTAAGATAAGGGATCTTGAAGCTGCTCTTGAGGATCACATGGAATCCAGAAACAAGCAAGAATCCATGTTTAATGCAGAGCTGGATTCCCTCAACCAGCAGCTTCAGGAGACTTTAGAGAGAGAGAGCCTCCACAATGTAGAGAGCTCTAAGAAAGAGACCCAACTACAAGAACTCCGCACTAGCCTAGAGGCTGAAAGAGATGACTTGGAGGAGCGGTTGATGGACCAGCTGGCTCAGCTCAATGGCAGCATTGCAGGCTACCAGCAAGAGGCATCTGACAGTCGTGATCGCCTTACGGACATGCAGAGGGAATTGGAGAAACTGGAGAGAGAGCGGGCTGAGCTGGAAGCTGAGGTGGCAAGTGAGAGGGGCCGGGCAGCCAGGATGGAGGAGGACATGAGGCAGGCCCAACGAGAAAGAGCAGAGGCAGAGGCTGAGACAGGCAAACAAAGAGAGCTGGAGCAGAAGTTGAAATCTGCACAGAGGTTTAAAGAAGGTAGTCAAAGCAGAACACGTCAGCTTGAGGAACTGCTGAGGGAAAAGCAACTTGAAGTCCGTCAGCTACAGAGAGACTGCATTGAGTACCAGGAAAGAATAAGTGAACTCGGTAAAGAAGTTAAGTCAGTGCTGTTGGGTAGAGATGAGCTGAGTGCAGAACTTGAGGCAGCGCGCTTGGAAATTGCAAAGAACATGCAAGACAGAACAAGTATTGCATCTGAACTTTCAACATGTAAAGTGAAGCTAGACATGGCACTGGAAGAAGCAAAGCAGGCCCAAGCAAACAAGCTTGCTGCAGAACAAATGGTACAATGCAAAGAGGTCGAGTTGAAGGCAGATGCAGAGCGTACCCTGGATGAAGTCAGGTATCGCCTTGGAGCCGAGCTTAAACAGATGGAATTAAGACTAGAAAAATCTTACAGGGAGCGGGAGAGGGAGGAAGAGGCAACCTTGGAGGCAAGGAGTATTGCTGAGGCCACAGACAAGCATGCCCAGGAAATGCAAGCCCGTCTGGATAAAGCACTGGCTGGGTTAGCAGCCTTTTCGCGCTCCATGTCGTCCCTGCAGGATGATCGTGATCGAGTGCTGGATGAGGCCAAGCAATGGGAGAGCCGTTTTCACAGCGAACTACAGGAAAAGGAGGCTGATGTTCGGGGGGCTGAGACTCGTGCTAAAGAACTAGCTGAGCAACTCCAGAAGGAGACCACCCTAAAAGATGAGCTCCAGAGTTTATTGGAAAGGTTTGTTTTGTTTTTTGCTATTTTGAATCAGGTTCTGTTAACATCTGGTAATTATACTTTTACTGTTACTGTCAATTTTAAATAATAAATAAAATGTATGTCTGCAGAATGCAAAAGGCAGAAGATAACCTACAACTTGAGCTGTCTGAGGTGGAAAAGAAACATAATGAAAGCCTTGCAGCTCTTGAGAAAGAAAGAGTAGATCTGCAGCAGAAGCTCACTCTGGTAGAGACCAACCTGACCCAGACTCGCACCCAACTGACTACCCTGGAGACAGAGGCAGAGGGTCTAAGGCACCGCACCAAAACCCTAGAAGAAGCAGTGTCTAAGCTTCAGGGTGATGCTAATGAGGCACGTGCAGTGCTCAAGGAAAGGGAGACAGAGGAAAGGAGACTATACTTGAGGCTTGAGCAACTGGAGACAGACCTGGGATCTTCAAAGAACCTTACTGAAACTCTTCAGGCTGCATTAGATGAGAAGGAGAAGAGGGAAATGGAGCTCCTTGGTGAGAAGGAGCAAGCTGTGACACAGGTACTTGTACTGAATAATACCATAGTTTCTGAAATGAATCCATGCATATTCATTCATCTCATTATTCGTAATTTAATGCTAAATAATAATACAGGAGGCTTTCTTTTCTTTTAGGCTGTAGATGAGGCTAGAAAGGATGCAGATGGAAGGGCTGAGATGGCAGAAAAAGAGCTGGAGGAGAGGAGAGAAGAGCTACGTGGTTTAGAAGAGAGGCTCCGTAAGGCTGAGGAGGATACCTTCCAGAGCAGAGCGCAACTGGAGTCCTTCACCAAGGCTATGGGCTCCTTGCAGGATGACAGAGACAGAGTACTCAGCCAATACAAGCAGCTAGAGGAAAGACACCTCCAGGTAATGCTACTCTGAATAATTTGACTATCGCATTGAAATTGAAATTTCAATCGCATAGCCTCATTTGCATAATTTCTTTTTTTTAATTCGGACATGTTAAAATCTCATGTTCTCTCAGGTAATGATGGAGAAGGACAGCCTTATCCAGGAGGCTGCAGGTGAAAACAATGGATTAAAGGAGGAGCTTCGAGCCTTTTTGTCACAGCGGGATGACCTCAATGCAGAGAATGCCAAGCTGGCTGCCCAGCTTCATGGTTACAGAAATGACCTGAACCAGGTTCTTGCTATGAAGGACTCCCAGCACAAGCAGATTCTTGCTGCCCAAGTAGAGCGCATCAGTTTCCTGGAGAGAGAGAAAGAAGGTCTTGAGAGCCATATTCGGGCTCTTGAAAAAGACGTTGCGCAAGGGAAGGTACCTCCATTGGTGCAGGAGAACTTAATCCAGGCCAGCGAAGGAAATGTTCGAGTCGATAGGCAAGATGCTCCCGGGGCCGAGGTAGAGAAGCTCAGGGAACAGCTCAAAGCTGCTAGAAAATGCATCACCACCTTGGAGGAGACCTTGGAATTGGAGAAGGAGACCCAGGCACTCCACAGCAAAGAGTTGAAGGAGCTGCGGTGGGAAGGCGGCGTTCTGCGAACCGAAGCTGAAACAGCAGAGGAGAGGGTGGCGGAGTTGGCACGAGACCTGTTGATGATGGAGCAACAGCTTCTTGAGGAGAGGGAAGCAGCCTGTCAGCTTCGAGCTCAGAACCAGTCTTTTGGTCAAGCCATGACCTCTCTGCAGGTTTCAAGAGATCAAGCTGTCAGTGAGGCCAAAGAGCTGCGTCTCCGTTTAGATGACATAAACCGGACGGTTCACCCAGCTTCTCCCCCTAGTGGCTCCAAAGGAGAAGTGTGGAGCCTAAAAAATGCTCTAGCAGCACTGCAAAATGACAGGGAAAGAATGGTATGTAATGGATTACCTAAGAATTTAATGGAAATATAAAAATATTGCATCCTGCCGCCTTTAATAATGTTTGCAACCTATTAATTGCATCCCTCATGGTTCCTCAGTTGGAACAGCTGCAGTCGCAGCGCTCTGAATTGGATCGACTTGGATCTGGTGAACTATCCAGGCTCACTCAGGCTTTAGAGGAAGAGAGAAGAAAGGCAGAGGAACGAGTGGAAAAAATCATGGCAGAGCTGAGGGATAGAGATGCCGAGATGGACAGAGATAAGCAAGAACTGGAAATGCTCAGGTAAGATTGATAGGATTAACTTATGACATGCCCTCATCCATTCTGCTGTTTTGGTGGTAGTCTTGCAGAAAACGGCTGTACAGACAGCCTAAAATGAATTAGCCAGAAATGTTTGCATTCTTTGACCAGAATTTCTATCCCTCCAAAAGTGAAAAATACTGTTTCTCTTACAATTTCTTAATTTTTTTGTTTACATGTGTAGGTTTGAGATGACGGACTGGCAGGGCCAGGCCGAGCTCTTGAAGCAGCAGACCCTGGCCACCCTCTCAGACAGGGACCAACAGGTTCGCCAGCTTAATGCCATGCTGGAGGAAGCACGTGCATCAAAATTACAGCATGAGCACACACAAAGACAGGTAAAAAGCTATACTCTCCTTTTCAAGAATGAGATATTGGAAGCAGCCTATAAATGTTCTATTTTCAGTCAATTCATCTACCTCTTTTCTTGTAGCTAGAGACATTTATAAATTATAGTCTATTCATTGTACTGTTGTTCTGTAATACGCTTTGTATGAAATGGGACTTTTTTTTTTGCTTATTTCTCTGTGGTCTCAGACTTTTGAAGACCCACTTTATATTTAAGTATAGATCTTTGAAGTCCTTGATCTCTTTCATTATCTTTAGTTTGATGCATCCAATGTTGATTTCTTTGTCCTTTAGGGAAGCCTTGCAGTAGATGCTGCACCTGGTGGTCCTCTAGAGCACAACGAGGGATATAAAGCGGAGTTCACTGAACTCCAGAGGAGGTACTGCTGCCAAGTTTAGTCTTCTCATTAATTATACTGATCTACAGTTGCATTTTGTCAATCTCTTTAGCACCGGTGCCACAAACTGCATTATTAGCAGTTGTAGATAATACTTCATACTGTATTTGAAAGGAATTGTGAAAGCATGTGATAAGTAATGTTTATCTTTTCAAACATAGTAATTTTTTTTCTCTCTGTTTGATTTTTTTTCTATTAGTCTTATTTTTTTTAAATCAATGGGTGTTCTTCATAGTGTTTTGAATATATTAACGATTTACAGTAGGTCAAAAGTAATCCAAAAGTAGTCAGATTATATTACCTAAAATGTTTAATGTAATGGATTACGCTACTAAATAAATTTTTTCTCATGTAATTTGGAATCAATATCGTGTAACAATTTGTAAGTAATCTACCCAGTACTGTGTTTACCACACTTTGCTGCTCTCTCAAATACATGGTGACCAAATATCAACAGTAAATTACCTGAGATAGAGTCTAGAGATACTTCTAGACTATTTGAGTAGGTTATTAAACTATAAATCATTGGTTACATGGGTCTCTCATGACTCTTTCAATGACTTTCCATGTGTTAACTTTAATTTCCCCCTTACCACTGCTGTATAGTAACTCTTCAATTCTATGTGTGTGTTTCCATCAGGCTGGATGAGGAGTCAGAACAGAGACTCAGAGTAGAGGAGGAGCTCATCGCTGCACAGGATTGCCTCAAACGGTTTGACCCATATCTCAGATTAACATCAACTCTCACTGCCCCTGACTCTGGGCATTATTGCTGCAGACTGCCTTTATGTGAAATGTATTAATTACATAATTTGGAAACTAACATATGTCAATTTCCTTCATAATTTACAGCTATACACAGGGGGAGTGGCAGACAGCATCTGAAGCCATGACGTCAGAGACAGCTGTACTTATTGAGCCACCGGAGGGTGCTGTTACACGGGTAAACAAAACCTCAATGCAATTCCACACCATTTGGTATAAACATGCCATGGATATATATATATACTGTATATATTTGATATATATTTTCTTTATCTCAGACTCGTAGTGGTGGACCTGGGCTGCTGCGGATGCTGCGAGTCGCCTTCTGCTCTCGTCAGCGCACCCCTCTGCTGGTGTCACTCTACCTGCTGACTGTTCACGTACTGTTGCTGCTATGCATGGGAGGATATCTGTGAGAGAGACTCATCAGGCTTTACTGAGCGGAAGACAGTTACATATTCATTCACTTATACTAAACAAAACAAATGGACAGGATTAGCTAATTTACATTTGTCTGTGAACATTTTTCCTTGCTTTTTTTTAATACCAAAGTTGCATCTGATTCTGTTTGTTTTGTTCTCTATTTTTATCGGAGCACTCTGACAAAAATAATTTCCACCCAGTTTTAATGGGACTTGTCCTGACTAGTAACACTAGAGCACTACCTGCACTTCCTCAAGAACATTGTTTTACCCTTTTAAGGACGCCCTCATTAATGAAGGAATGTTTATGCATCATTTGTAAAATGTAGATGAAGTTGACATGGTATAGTATCAGTTTTTTTTTTCCTTTTCTGTCAAACAGGGTTTCACATTGTCTGTGAAATTGTGTAAAGGTAGACATAAAAATACTTATTTTGACCACATTCCAACTTCCTATAATTAGTTTTTTTGATATCTCTTTATTTCTGCATAAAGTCAGTGCATTCAAATGTAATGTAAGGGCAAAGCTGATACAGTTACTGTACGCGTCTACTAGAAACGTCCTAGTTTGCTGACGTTCTCTTTCATGGCAGATAAGTTTGACAGCTTGGTGCAATACTGTCATTTATGTTTTGTTTTTTCCCGGTTTATTTGTAGGTTTGGTGGTTGTTTATTTTCTTTAACACACTACACATCATGGTCTTTACACCTGGACTACTATTGCTTTTATTTACCCTTAATGGCATAAATGAAATGCCTTAATCTTGGATTGTTTTATTACCAATTTCTTTAGATGTTTTGATTCGGTTTCAGGTCAAGTCAGCTTCATCAAGCTTCAAGTCATTCATGTTCCGAGTAATCAGGTTTTCTGAGCCAGAGCCAGACTTCCTATTCTCACTATTCTACTGTCACTCAGATCTGTTTGGGCTGTATAGGGCTGGATTAGATTATGGTTAAAATGTTGTCTCTTACAGTGAGATTTTAAGCACAGCCCAATAAGTGTTTAATCTGTAAAATCTCTGTAAATGATCCTTTCTCTCCCTCCTGCTACCCTGTTGTAGGGGCTATTTTTTGGAAATAAAGTCTATTTATGTGAAGACAAACACATAGTGGTGGTGGTGCTGTTCTTGTACAGCAGATTGTACAGTAAACCTTTGATTTAGTTTAAAAAATTTGATCTTTAGAATGTTTCATTCCTTTGTGTTTGAAATAAATACACAATCATTGCGTTTTGAGTTCTTTAAAGGGTGCCGAAATGCTTCACTCGACCTGCCCGGCTCGGATCTGACCCAAACATAAAATGTTTCATAAATGCAACGAAGAATCATTAAAAACATATAATACTGCTTCTATTACATATTAATTTATTCGTAGTTTTTTAAGACATTTGGATCACTTACAAAATTAAGATTATTATTTTAATATATGTTTACCTTTTAATTGAATCGGTCAAAAATGCGCTGGTGGAATTCAGATGCGCGTGAACGCGTGCCCGACGCCTCTTGTGCACTACGCGCGGCGCGCATTCGAGCGCAGGTCTGATGCTGTTTATCGCGCGCACTGATACTACTGATACTTAACGGACACAAAGCCAGGAATAAAAGCACTATAAAGTGAGTAACCATGATTATCTGCTCGTATTGTTATTACGGATGCATAAACAAACCTAAACTTTTAAGTCAGGAAGTGGGTAATACATCGTGAGACTTTGCTAGAACTTTTTTTGTAGCAGGAAGTCAAATTTATATCTTTTTGTACATTGCCTGTAACGTTACTGTGCTTGCAGTACAGAGTTCACGGTCTGGATTACTGTTGAAATTAAAGTACTGGTAGCCTATTCTCGTGAAGTCGTGACCATGCAAAAGTTTCTGATTCTCTAGTAAAAAAGAGGAACTTGCAAAGTGCAACAACACTTGACTCTTTGTTTCACTTATAGAGATTAAACGAAAATATTTTAGTTTTTCATAAAACTTAAAATATGTGTAATTACACCATTAAGATGTGATCATGATGTCTTACTCTCTCTTGACATTGTCAATTTGACTATTTTACTACTGCTTTACATTTTATTACAATAAGTCACTTACTGAAATATTACTTTTTACGCATTTATGAGTACATTTATATTCTTATGGCTGGATTTTAAGCATAATACATTTAAATACTCAAAAATGTCTGTACATGAGGAAATGTAACATGAGCCATGACATCTTGGCTTCTCTTTCTATAGATGTGGAAAGCTGTGGTGGGACATGATGTTAGTGTGAAGGTCGAATCAGAGGGGGACGATTGGGACACAGATCCAAATTTTGAGGTAAGCAGACAGGGATAATACTTAAAAGTTCTCTAAAGGCACTACTGTAAAGTACTGCTCCTGGAGGGTAACTGTCCTGCAAAGTTTTGCTCCAACCTGCCTCAACACACCTGCCTGGAAAATTCTAGTATGCATAGTAAGACTTTGATTAGTTGCTTAATTGGGGTTGGAGCTGAACTCTACAGGACAGTGGCCCTTCAGGAGCAGGATTGGACACCCCTGATTTAGAGTTAAGATTTCTATATAAAAATGTGTTTGTGTTTCAGAATGATGTTTCAGAGCAGGAGCAGAGATGGGGTGCTAGAACCATAGAAGGATCAGGCCGAAAAGAACACATCAGGTAACAGTTAATACACATACAGAAAACATTATCTCGAGATTTTAGACGAAATATCAGGTTGCTTTAATGGCACCTTGCTTTAAAGCACTGCTGAAAAGAGTGTCACTCTCTGCAGTGAGGAAATAGGAAGTAGAAATGCTGCCGACTTGAGTTGCATTTCCAAATATGGACTGATAAGTTCAAGCTCACGTCATGTCAGAAGCGGAACAAGATGTTGCATTGACGCACTGCATTTTAAATATAAGATATATCTATATATTTTATTTTATTTTCATAATGTTCATGCTGAACACATAGATGAGCACCATAAACAAATGCAAAGATTTGGGTGCAAAACAAAAGTGCCACATTCCATGGTAAATATGCAGCGTGTAGTAACATGCGATGTGCCTGTTTTTGTGTGCAGCATTGCAGATCTCAGGCAGAATGTGTCTCGGGAACATGAGGTGGTTAAGAAGAAAGAGATGGACCAGGGCCCTAAAGCCTCTTACGGCTACGGAGGGAAATTTGGAGTTGAGAAAGACAGAATGGACAAGGTTAGACTTGAGAACAGGCCAAAATGTAAAGGTGCCGTCACATTTACTGTTGCTCTGCAAATTTTCGCTCACTAAATCCAGTCATTTCAATAGGATTCCACACAACTGGGAATTGGCAAAAGATTTCCCTAGGCAAATTTTGCAGATTCGCTGCACTGATTTACAGAAAGCTGCTTGGTTGAAAGTGACTTCTGTGTGAGCTCTGCTTCATACATCGATTCATTATTATTAATAGACCAATTGGCATCAAAATCTTACTGAAAAATCACTAATGTGACCGCACCTTATGTCTACAAATATTTATTGTGTATTCAAATATTTTGAGTGTATACATTAGTGTACAGTAACTCGTTTGTATAGTGGCCAAAAGTGATGTCCGGCCTACCGAAATTTACATCTTCACCCTTTATTCAAATCATATTAAGAATTTGTAAAAAAAAATTGTAAGGTTATTGCATAGTTGTGCTTGGAGTCACTTGTTTTATTGGTGATAACGCAATAAATCATGCCAAATTGTGCGAACATCGTTTTTAGCCAGTCTGTCATTCAAAGTAATTATGAACACATGCGAAAAAAGAGAGAAAACAAACAAAATATTAATAACTGATTATGGTGTAGTTAATGTATGCTTTTTCCTGTGAGCTTTTTTTTTTTTTTTGCATAGTTAAATCAAACCTGTAGCTGTAGTTGCCCTTTTTAGCCAAATAATTTCATCAGATAAATACCTTAACCATATTTAAAAAATATCAAATATTTTCCTCATATTTTGATGGTTAAATCAAACTTATAGGGTCATTAAAAACAAATATACCCTCTGGACATCGCATTTGGCCACTACTGTATGTATGCAAATTCAAACAACGCTATTAGTTTGATGATTTTAATCAAACAAATGATGTGTTGAATTTTCCCAGGGTGCTTTAGGACACAACTATGTGGCGGACGTAGAACAGCACTCATCCCAGAAAGATGGAGCAAAGGGTTTTGGGGGGAAATATGGTGTTCAGAAGGACCGTGTGGACAAGGTTAGAAACCCTCTCATAACGGTCCTATGATTAATAATTTAATAAATGTGGTTGAATACATGAATTTGAATCTTTTATCATTGATTCACTACAGTCTGCCATGAGCTATGAGTATAAGGGTGAGGTTCAGCAGCATGCATCTCAGAAAGGTACTCATACATTCAAAACACTTCAGGCACTATGCATCTTCTCTTCTGTTTTGTCTGTTCTTTCTATAATAGTCACTTCTTTGCTGTTCATAAGATTACGCTAAAGGTTTTGGTGGCAAGTACGGTGTACAGAAAGAGAGAGTTGACAAGGCTGCTTTGGGTTACGACTACAAAGGCGAGACTGAGAAACATCAGTCACAGAAAGGTCATTTCAATCTCTGCTGTTATTTAAACCAGCGTCCTGGTCCTCAATCCATATTTTGTTGTCTTTTTGGTGGAAGAATTGTTTATAAAGCATAATTCTGTTTTCTGAACTTCTCACAGACTACTCAAAGGGCTTTGGAGGAAAATACGGAGTGGAAAAAGAAAAGGTTGACAAGGCTGCTTTGGGTTACGACTATAAAGGAGAAACGGAGAAACATCAGTCACAGAAAGGTAAGGTCAATCTCTGCTGTTATATTGACCAGCATCCTGGTCCTCAATCTTTACTTTGGCCTCCTTTTGGTGGATGGATAGTTTTTAAAGGATAATTCTGTTTTCTGAACTTCTCACAGACTACTCAAAGGGCTTTGGGGGAAAATACGGCGTGGAAAAAGAAAAGGTTGACAAGGCTGCTTTGGGTTACGACTACAAAGGAGAAACCGAGAAACATCAGTCACAGAAAGGTACTGTAAATATTTCCTGAGATCATTTGACTAATGGGAAACTCTTTCAAAACTCTTATTTATTCTGATGTTTTGTAATGATTGTAATAGCAGAGGTGTCACAACACTTGGCATCCATCTCTGAATGTTTGTCCTTTGAGGGTCCTGGGACCATGACTTTGGGGCCCCCTGCCACAACTAGTGCCCCTTTTTCTTAATTTTTGTAACAAGGGTGACAAAAATTGTGTCTTCTATTATTAGATGATTGAAAATAGTAGCTGATATTCATCTTCCTTTGCAAGTCTCGTGGCCTGAGGCTTTGAAGACCTCTGACAGTCAGAGGCTCTTGGGAACCAGTTCTGATTTTCCAGATAACTAAATCTCAAAGTTCATATTACAACATGTGATGTATTAAACTAAACTGAAGCTAGAGATGCGACACTTGTTATTTCAGACTATGCAAAGGGTTTTGGAGGACGTTATGGAGTCGAAGCAGATCGCATGGACAAGGTACATTTCAAATATTTTTATTATGCCATCATTATTTGTGTTGCACTTACGAGAAATAGTCACAGTCGTGAGATATATAGTCACTTTGCGATTTAGACGGCAAGTTGAAATTATGAGAAAAGTCACAACAGTCAATAATAGTAATAATCACAGCTGTAAGATATAGTCACAATGTGAGATTTACATGAAGGTGCAATTACGAAAAACAAGGTTGCAAAAGCGAAATGCATTGTGATACGGTGAGATATAAATTCTCTTCTTTCTTTCTTTTTTTACTGTAAGGCAAACATGGGATTCCATACATTATTCATTTGGTTTGACAGTTTCCCAGTGAATGTATATTGAGTGTTTTTTTTTTTTTCTCACAGAGTGCAGCTTCCTTCAGTGAGATGGAGTCACCATCATCAGCTTATGAAAAGCCTCAAGCTTTCGAGGCCTGTGAGTGTTTGTTGCACAGGTCTTTGGAAATTATACATTTAATATAATTTGGTTTTGAGTAGTGATGCAATGGCATTCATGCATTTTAACTGTTGAATAATGGTTCATATACTGTTCAGGGACACTGTAAATATTTGATTATCTGTTCTTGGTGTTTATAGCAACTGTTGGAGCTGGAAACCTTAAGGCTCGGTTTGAGAACATGGCGAAGTCCTCGGATGAAGAGAACAGGAAGAGAGCCGAGGAGGAGAGAGCCAGAAGACTCGCTAGAGAGAAGAGAGAACGTGAAGAGGCACATCGCAAACAGGAGGTACACATTTGATACATACATATATATACATATATAGAGAAATACTCGCTGCACTTTAATAGAAACGCATGACAACAATAGATAGCCCACCCACGCACACCAGCCTTTTCTTTTTCATACACTAATAAACACTTAGCTGATGATCTTCTCTTTTAAGGAGAAGAGCGAGCATGAAGAGGAGGAAGAGAATCAGAGACCTCCATCTGTGCCAGCACCCCGGAATCCTCCAGAGGCGTTGTTCAGAAGACTGCCTGAAATTCCCAGAGATGAACCAGAGACAGAAGCTCAGGCAAGACCCTTTTTGCTATATTGTTGTTGCTTGTTGCTCTTTTGAAAAAAAAAAAAAAATGTTTAGACATAATGTTCACAACGCACAACTCCTACCCAGACCATATACGGAAATCAGTATGACATCACAACCATGAGCACATTAACATACTGATGCCCGCGTTTATACATAAACATCTATTCAGCATTCAGCAACCTGGTGGGGCTTTTATCACTCATTTCACATGCGAACAGCCAATCATAACATAGATGATTTACATATACAGGTACAGTCAGAGGGAAGTCATTTTTGACAGGGGTTGCTGGGTGCCGGGGGGGGGGGGGGGGGGCTATATAAATATAACGAATTATTACTACTCTCCCTCAAAACCTTTTTTTTCCATTTGCATTCACGCAGGCCAAGTGGCCATAGGGACTATAGGAGGAGTAAGGGAGTGATGCAAGCACGGCAACGATCTTTATAGATAAAATCAAAAAAACAAATGAGGAGCTCTTTTCCAAAATGCTATAAATCCATTTCAATAGTTTTCAGGAAATTTAAAATTTTTACCTAGACCCACACATTTTGTGAATATTCAATTTATCCTGTTAAAATGTTTTTCCCCCTCAGTCTTAACATGTTGAACAATGATTATTAAATCAAACAACAATATTGTTGATGATAAATTCAAAGTTAATTTTCTTTTCAAAACGCTATAAATCCAAAAAAAAAAAAAAAAATCCAAAAATGGATGATTTTGGCCACTTAATTAAGTTTTGTTTTGTAGAAAGCCTTTCTTTAAAGTGAATTTCGTTTTGTATAAATTGTATCTTAATTTTAATAATTTTTTCATCAACCAATTGCCTGGATTTAATAAATAATAAGCAAATAGACAATATAATCATGACATGGAGGCGCCGGCGCGGTCACGCATTGCACGTGAACTGGAGCGCACCTCATCATAAATTAACCGAAACTCATCGTATGCCTCACAGACATGAGAAATATATCTATATACAGAAAGCTTGAAATGTCTTTAAACGAAACAATTAAAAACGAAAATAAATAGGATAGCCTACTCTCTGATTATGTAATCCATTACATGCATTTCTCTCTATAGGCGCGTTCACTACAGAGATGCTGATCGTCAATTTCATCTTTGCAGACACTGACACACAGAAAACAGTTGATTAATAAAAAAAATAATAAAAAAATAGATTTTCGAACGAGATTCGACTTTTGCTCCTTGATTGTCGAATGCCATTTTTGGCAGAAATTATACAATAAACAGAAACCTTTGGCAGCAGCATCTACCCCAGGTGTAGGTCTCTCTGGCTCATCAAGGCCATCAAAAGTGTTATCACTCATTTTGAGGAATGAATGAACATAAACAAACCTCTGTTCAGCGCGCAGATGTTTTGCGCAGGATTGCGCTCAGTGAATTCTGATTTGTCGAGAGGATTTATCGCGTCTAGGCTAAAAATAGGTTTGGCGCTTATCGCGTTTTGGAAAAGAACTGCATCTTGCAGTACATTTTAAACAAGGAAATATAGCGATTTGGCATGAAACATTGATGGAGCAGTGAATAGGCTCAGAACACAGCAAAATGACATGACAAACTCTTTTTTTTTTATGGCGTTTATCGCGTTTTGGAAAAGAGCTCATCAAATACACACACACACACACACACACAAAAGTCTAGTAGGCCTATCTAAATGTTGCCGCGTGCATATAAACTAAAATGTCATTTATAACGTTAGACTAACATTAGACTAACTTCATATCACTAGCAGTTTTTTAGACTAGGTGTTTGTTTGTTTTTTGTGCTGCGTAAGTGCGTATGCTGTGATTCGCGTCAAGACACCTGATTGGCTAATACTACACACTGAAGATAAATTAAATAATTTTTAATTAAATAATTACTAAAAATATCCCTCTCTTCATCCCACACCCCAAACATGACACACAGAATGTTGTGGAACAGAAACAACAACCAGAGATATATTTCTAAGCTATCATTTTATTGTCATCACAGTTTGCCAACAGAGGGTGCTGCAGCTCCTGCAGCACCCCTACTTCCCGCGTCCATGGGTACAGTAGGCAAAAAAAGTGTGTTAAATTCTAACAGTGACTGAATGTCCAAAAATGGTCATGTTCAAATGGTAAAACTGCAGAATATTACCCCAAATTGTGAATTGTTTTCCAGATTCATTAATCGGAAACAACTCAGAACACCCTACGCTAACACTTTATTTTACAGTACATATGTTACATTAACTTACTCGGAGGTGTAAAGTCCAGGTTCAGAAAGTAAAAGTCCTCCTCAGTATTTTGTTCCAATCACCTGGATTTGCTAATTAGCACAGTTTTTCAGCCAGGAGATAGAACTAATTAGTGAAATCAGCTGGCTCAGTTCATGGGTGGAATAAACATATGGCAGGACTTTTTTAACTTTCTGACCCCTGGAATCTGAATTTACTGTAATAATAACAGTAAACTATGCATAATTACATGCAACTAATCTTAAACCAAACCCTAATCCTAAAGTGTGCACATGTAGTTGATTAATGTTATGCAGTACTTAAATGTATAATTTCACTGCAATGAGAGCACTTTAAAATAAAGGGTAACTGACCCTAGCAAACGCATAATATTGTGGTAAATAAAACTACATAGAACCGCATAGCAGTGCCTACAAATTTTCTTCTGAAAAATGTCAACAGTCTTATTGGTGATTCTTATGTACCCATGAAGTAAGTTGATAAAATGTAAGACACAATTAAGTCAAGTAATAAACTGTCATAGTCTTTTTAAGCTCATATAGTGAGAGAATTGATCATCAGTTTCTCTGTGTGTTTCAGGTGGAGGAGCAGCCGGACTATGAGGAGCCGCCATCTCTTCCGCCCCGCTCAGATGACCTGATTGAAGAGGAAGAGGAGGAGCAAACGTATTCTGAATGTAATCCTGACCCCATACCTCAGGACCAAGATTATGAGGATATTAGCTCATGCACTCTCGCAGGTTTGACACACAATATTTACTACATGTATTCACTGTGTGGGAAGTGTGATCAAATAGATGGTTCAAATTAGCCTGGTTAAAACCAGACCATTCTCAGTTGTAACTGAGTTATGGTCTGGCAAAGCGTCATAGACAAATCATTTCCAGAGGGGCGTCACCAACGGACGTCGCGGATAGACCTAAACCCAATCAGAGCGATGAAGGAGATGACGTATGCAGAGCGGCGGAGAAACATCTCAGAGTGTTGTTCTTTGCTCGGTTTTTAACAAAAAGGAAACGTTTAAATCGCTTAAAACAGACGCGATAGCCGATTCGAACGAGTGATGTTCGACGGCGGCATCCATCTTTGTAATGTAGGCTACAAAATCTGCTTCAAAATCCCAGCGCTGTCGTCATCGTGTAAAGCCCGCCCCAACGTTTCTGATTGGTGCCGCGGTTTCGACGGATTGGAAACGGGTTTGAAGGAGCTCTTTGCCAGACTAACTTTCAGAGCAAATCTAAATTTGCCGGAAGTTGTCTGGGTTTTCCCAGGCTAGGTTCAAATTACAATTGCTATAAATTTTTGTGATTGTTAACAACTGTAGTTCCTCATTTTTTTCAGTTGCTGTTGAGAATGATTATGAAGATCTAAGTGGAGGGGGAAATACAGCCAAAGCCATTTATGACTACCAAGGAGGTACGTACAACCATAACAGCAACTGATTAATGACATTGTATCTGCTTGAATAGCTTCTTAACTGACTCTTAAGAACTATGTAATTTATTTTCAATCATACTATTGCAGAGGCCAGTGATGAGATCTCCTTCATGCCAGATGACATCATCACTAACATTGAGATGGTGGATGAGGGTTGGTGGAAAGGAACGTGTCATGGTCGCACAGGCCTGTTTCCTTCCACCTTTGTGGAGCTTATGTAGTTACTAATAATCAATGATCAAATCTATGTTTTTTAGCCACTTGCAGACAATTCTCTTTTATTTCATTTTTCTGACATACAAGTGCAATATACTAACATGTTTTAATGAGCCTGTATCTATTAACTGAACAACATTTTCCTTTCAAGTCACATGGTTAGTTACCAGATTACGTGGACATGAACTGTTTTCTACAAAGATGTTAGATTGGGTGCACTACCGTTCAAACGTTTGGGGTCGGTTTTGTAGTGTTTTTGAAAGAAGTCTATTATGTTCACCATGGCTGCATTTATTTGATCAAAAATACAGTAAAATAAAGTAACATTATGAAATATGACAGTTCTTTTTTCATATATTTTAAAATGTAATTTATTTCCGTGATGGCAAAGCTGAATTTTCAGCATCATTTGAATCCAGTCTTCAATCATTCTAATATTAGTTAGTTGCTCAAGAAACATTTATTATCAATGCTGAAAACAGTTGTCCTGCTAAAAAAAAAAAACCATGACCATTTTTTTTTTACAGAATTGTTTAATGAAAGTATACAGCATTTATTTGAAATATTTTTACTGTCACTTTTGATCAATTGAATGCATTAGTGCTGATTTAAAGTGTTCATTTCTTTATAAAATGTTTTTTGAATGGTAGTGTATATATTATGACACATGAAATAAATGTAACTAGTCATATTTTCCAATGACGTTTTTGCCCAGTTCCGAACTTTAAAACAAAAAGTATGGTAGCAGTAATATTTTAAATTGTTAGCTGTTAATTTCGAACTTTATTGCAATCATAAAGACTTTTGCTTGGTACAAAAATTGACCATTGTGCTTTATAGAGATACATAATTTTATACTTCCAAGATTTATATGCCAAGAAACTGGCTTTTGCTCTTTTCTTTGACTCAATATTATGCATGTGTTGACAACAAAATAAAAGACAATATTTCCCATGAGATATATTGGATTTATTAAGATAAAAAACAGGATGCACATCCATAATTTTTCTGTCTGCAAAGAAAATACATAATACTTCACAACTTTAAAGTAAAGCAGACCCACAGAATGACATGGATTGGAGTAGAGAAAAAAAGAGACTTTTATTGGAAGAGTCAGTCGTGTGTGGTACGCTGAATGCAGGTAACGTACAGTGTTTTTACTCTCCTTCACCCATTACATTGCACAGTGTCTGTCACCAACAGATCACAATTACATTTTGCAATTGCAAACACTGTAAAGAATATTTCTGCACGAGGTCATGCAAAAAGTCCATAGAAACGTACAAACTGTACATGAAAGTGATGCACAGCGAGGCTCCCATGCAGCTGATACTGGAATAATGTCCATGCTCAAGCAGTTCAATTCAACTACCAGGCGAGACCCTTCTTTGTCTTAGGCTTTCCTTTTTTAGCCAAACGTTTGGCTTTCACTTTCTTCGCCTCCCTTTGGTTCATCCAGACGGGATACCGTCCTTGATCGTCCAACATTGTCTTTTTATTGCGTTTAGTGTCCAAATCCATCTTTCCACCATCTTCTGCAAACCAACAACAGATAAAATTGAATATGATCAAATAAAACACTTACTATAACTAGAAGTGCTAAATGTTTCTATAAAAGCTCACCATCTTCTTCATGTGTCTCTGCATCTTTTGATTTCTCCTTCACTTTCTCAGGTGGCACCACGGTGGCGATCTCAGCTACATCTTTCATGGTGATCTCTCCTTTCTCTCCCAGACCCAGCACTGTTTTGAGTCGTGCCAGTTCTTTGGGGGCATTTTTCTTTCTTTTCTCAGCCCTCATCTTCCTCCTCCACTTGCTGCGTAAACTCTTTGCCATCTTGATGGAAACTAAGGTGAGAAAAAAGAAAAAAAATCCAGAGATATAAGTATCATTTTCTTCCTGGGCTGAAATACACAATGTTTCCTTGATATTTACACATTTTTGGCATCTCCCTCATTAGACACCCGATTCGCCTCAATAACGCATTATTAGAGGCTCCATGACTCCTGTAGCCTGTCAATCTAGTGAAACACCTACGTTAAATTGTGTAAAATTGGTCACTACATAAGCACTAATACAGATATCAGACATGACACCCTCACATATCTGTTGTCATCTTCATAACCAACCCGTTTATATTTTAGTATTTTCAGAAGCATACAGATATCAGACATGACACCCTCACATATCTGTTGTTATTATCTTCATAACCAACCACCCGTATATATTTTAGTATTTTCAAAGCAAGAGATTTGTGTAAGAAAACTCAGCTGTGAAAACGAAGATTATTGTTAGCCAGTTAGCCACCTCATATGCAAAACTAGCTTTCTACTTTAACAGACATAATGTAAAAGCACCACTTATAGACGTAATTATTGCCAATATACGGACGATATTCTATGTTTAAACATCTTCAAAGCTGTATTTATATTCGCAGTGTGTAACTTACATGTATCTTCACAACTCCGAATACACGTGTATCTGTGTACAGCTGCCGCTAAGGAAAAGGTCTGTTACGACAGTTCCTGATTTGCGACAAAACATCCCGTCTTGACGGCTCGTGGGGGTCGCGCGCTTAGTCCAGTAGATGGCGACAGAACTGCGGTGGCCTACTTTTCAAAATCTTAAACATTTCAAAATTGCAGGTGAGTTAAAGTACAAAAATACCGGGGAAATATATTATAAATGATGTCCTCCTTCCAAATGAAGCTTTGTCTTCATTTAGAGGTGAAACGCTTTCTTAGTCACAGCTTAAAATGCCGAGAAAACTATTAGTAAGTTGATTTATCCCCAAAATGCGTAAACACTGTTGCTCTGTGCCCTAAGCTCTGTTTGTTTTGACCAGCCCAGTATGTCGTCTTTTGGCTAACCTAACTGTAGTTTTGGACAAACTGTTTGTGTGACTCATGGCAGATGGAGGGAAGACGGGAAAGCTCATTTGAAAAATATAATTATTTTTGCAATTCCATGTGGTGAGGCTAGCAGTGCTGAAATTACACAGCCATGGCTCGACAATGCATTTTTCGTTACTGTGTTGAGTGTTGACCAAGGGGTCAAGGTTTGGTGGGTTTTGGGTTGGGATGGTAGATGCAGTTTTCAGTTGCAAATACTTCATTATATTCTTGTAGATTTTTGGCCAATAGGCCTAGTTTCTGAAAAATAGTACTTTTCACTGTTTATCTTTGGCATTACAGCCAGTGAAGTGTTTCAGACTGTGTTGTTATGATGCACATTTGGTGTTTGGTGTTTTCCTGAAAAAAAAAAAGTTTGTTCAATTATTTATATATATATATATACTGTATATATTTAAACTTTTTGGAGTACACTAGCACAGGGGTTTTCAAACTATGCCCTGGGGACTCAGAGGCGGGCACAAAAAGGTTATATGAGGTCTGTAAAAAAGCTGAGATAAAAGTTGTGTTTTTATTATCACATAATCTGTTTTTGTTATCTTTCTTTCTTTTTTGTAGGGCTGTCAAAGTGTAAAACTGGCCTGGAAATATATATATATATATATACTGTGAAACATTCTATACAACTAACTGAAATTAAAACAAATTGAAATTGTTTCTCTAAGAAGATACATTTGATACAAAGTAAATATTTTCTAGGTTATTTGTATTTTAATATTTTATTTGAATTAATGTTAATTTGATTTATTAGTTTATTTGAATTAATATTAATTTTATTTATTAATTTTATTTGAATGATTTAATTTTAATGTATGATTTAATTTTAATGTATTATTTAATTTAAATTCAAATTGAGTGTATATGGGTTTTTATGAAAATATATAGCTGCCTTTATTTTTTAGGAGAGGGGATCATTATATTTGGAGCAAATATACATAGGAGCAAAATGTTTGAAAACCCCTGCACTAGATACACTACATTTTTTTAATTTAATTGAGTCTGATCATCTTGCAAAGAACAAGGACTCAAGGAGGGTTATAGAAACAAGAGTAGTTTGTGATTTGATTATTGGAGCTCTCTTCTTTCTCATAATATTACCTTTGAAATGCCCCTTTCTATTTTTAAACTCCATCACACACACACACACACACACACACACACACACACACACATATCTGTACTGAACCTTGCAGTACTTTGTACGTGAGCAGATTATAGTGTAACTCCAATGTTGAATGGAAGAGAGATTAGTTCTGTTCTTCTCACACAACACAAATACACACACGGCAAAGAATTAGACACAGGCTTTTGTTCTACATGGATGGTGGATATTGTTCTCCTCTGATATTGGATGTCAGGAATTGTCTCGGGATATGTTTAACAGTCCTGATATTTCCCTCATGTTAACATCATTAGCACATTTACAGTGGACTCCTTTTAGCTTTTCTATAAATAACACCCAGTGTTGTAACTTGTATTACCCCTCTACAGCCACACAACTAAGTAGATTTTGGTAACACTTCATAGATTAAGCAAACATATAGAGCATAACCTGCTGCAACCAGTCTGCCATGGGACCAGCAAGCACTCGCATCAGGAACGAAAACTGAAAGGCCCATCTGCTGGGCTGTCCCAGTGACATTGCCCTTGGCAGTCAGCTGAGGTCTCTTTGTAGATGGGTGGGGGAGTTGTGTACATTGTTGTGTGTTTGTTTTGAATCCCCCAATTAGGGTTCCTTCAGTGAGAGTGATGCGTCTGTGTGGAATAATGAAGTCCCAGGACATCACGTTCTGAAATGATCAGCAAACGGCACACACAAACACACAGTCTGCGGCTCTCTTGCACACCCGCTCACTACTTGTACTGAATGCGTTGTCTCATAGGGTGTGTGAATGTAGCATTGACAATATTTTGTTATAATTTGAGCCTTTTTTTTAATCAAGGCTTTATTTAAACTGCAAAAATATTTTCTTTCTCAGTATTAGGCTACTCAGTACAAATATCTAAACATTCTTAAACCAAGATACATTTATTTGAGAAGCAAAAGTCTTACTGAAAATTTGTTCAAAATGAAGTGAGGTAATGCTCAACATAAGAAAGAAATATCTGCCAATGGGGTCAGATTTATATATTTTTTAATTTATTTTTTTGACCTCACTGAGGTAAATCTTTTCTTGTTTTAAACAAAAATTCACTTAATTTTGATGTTTTTTGCAAAGAAAAAGAGACCTAATATTTTAAGTAATTTTGCTTCTCTGAATATATCTTTATTCAAGATTTTTTTTTAGATCTTTTAAAGGAAAAATAATACAAAATACTAAGCAAGATGTTGCAACAATGCTGTTGTTGTTGAGCACGTTGCTAAGCTAATCTTATTCTAAAAATAAAATAAATAAATAAAATGTACATATTGGGTAACATTGGTAAAAATGTTACTATTTTATAGATTTTTGGTGTTAAATAAAATATAGCTATTTAGAATATCAACATTTCTTTACATTTTCTCAGAGAATATTTTACTGAGCTACAATTTCACCTAATATTTATGTGTGCTATTATTTTGTTTTGTTTATTAGCTTAGCATTGCCTTTGTTTGTTCCAGTGATGACAAAGGGGCCGTTCGCACATTCCACTCACTGCACTACCTTTTCATTGTTTTTTCTATGTAAACCTGCGCTGGACGGACGTCTTTGATTGATGCGTTTGTGTCTTCTCTTGTATCTCGGCTATTTTAGGCTGTTCTAAAAACGTGGCACTCGAATTAAAAGAGTTCAACTTTTTAAAAAACCAACGCATCTCAAAACCTTGCCTTTTTTCCTTCCACTGTCACGCATCTCAAGCTTTTTTGCATTTTCTGTTGTTTTTCTTTGAAAACATGCGCTAGTCAGACGTCCTTGACCAATGCAATCCCGTCTTTTGGAGCGTCTTGCGCATGGTATGGCATTTTTGAAAACCGCGCTCAAGTTAAAATAAGTTAAACTTTTCCCCCATTCCACTGCCCTGCATCTTGCGGTTTTAAACACAAAAACGTGTTCTGTGTGAATGGTAACACAACAGACACCCAGGCAGCGTAGATATGGGAACAGGGCTACAGTCGCCAAAAGTCAGATAAAAGAGCTGGTCATACCCTTCACTTCTTGTTCATTCATTGTTTCTCTTGCTGCTCTAGGATTGCCATCATAATCCCCAAGCTTCTGGTATCCTGTAGAGACAGCTGATGCATCAGCTTCGGCCTGATACACTGTCATGTGCGGCGTAAACACTCAGGAGGGATGTTGCTCTTGGTTTTGGTCTCCATGGAGCTAAACTATGAAGGCAAGCATCGACTGAACAACACTGAACAACCCAGGTGAAAAAATTCAAACTAGAAAATGAAATGCGAATACTCTGTTTTGTAGGATTTTGTCTCAAGTCAGTTTGCGAATTTCCAGGTCTACCCTACTATCTTTGCTGGGTGGGTTTTCTTATTTACAGAATATCAGGAGACTTTCACCCCTCATAACCTGCTTCTCCTTGTAAAAAAAAAAAATGGAAAGAATCTAGATTAGTTCTGGGGCATTTTTATTATGATATCATAATAACACACGACTACCGTGAGTGTTGTTAAAGGCCAGTCTATCACTGTATTATTAGAAATTTCACACTACAACCGCAGGCTACATTCCCCAATCTCTATTACTTTTTCATCATGGGGAAGTTGATTACCCCATAATGGTGGGTTATATGACTCTCTCTCTCTGTGTGTGTGTGTGTGTTTGGTTGAAGGCTGCATTGGTGGCCTGTGTACTTTTTTTATTGTGGTTGCTTCTGGTTTTAAAATCAATTCGTTGAGTGAGGTTTATCAGCGTGCCTGTAGCATTTTTTTCTCCAACATATTGACTCGCGATGAGAACAATGTTATTGAATTGCTTTTATCTCTCTTTGCCATCTATTTGCAATTAAAAATTGTTTGGACAATGTACATGTGCATCTGCATCTAATACTTAACAGCTGTAGAATATTGCATACCTGCTGGTGAGGTTATAGAAAATCAAATTTAAAGTCAAGTTCAACTTGGAAAAGTATATGATGTGAAAAAAGTTGCCATCTGCAAACAATTGATATAAAAGTGTTTCTTAGAACTGAACTGAACCAGAACGAAACTGGTTAAAATTAAATTTTTTAGAGAGTTACCGATAAACCATTTAAACTAGTGGGTTTCACCATTTTTGACTAACACAAAATTCAAAGTCCACCAACAGAAACAGGGAGTATTGATATATTAAACTAATTAATGATTCATTTTGTGATTCTAGAAGTTTCAAGCATTGTAAATATAAGTTATATTGATTTTATGTTTTTTTTTTTAACATTTTAATTTGTGAACATCACAAAAGTGATGTCCGGCCTATATGTAAATTGACATCTTCACCATTTAGTCAAATATTGTTAAAATGTGTTGCAGAAATTATGTGAGCATAATGTTTGGCCAGGCTGTCATGCAAAGAAATTATGAACTCATGCAAAAACAAGAGAGAACAAACTAAAGATTAATAACTGGGGTCAATGTATGCTATTTCTTGTGAGCTTTCTGTTTTTATATGCTTTTTTTTTTGCATAAATAAAAAGCTGTAGTTTGCCTTTTGTTGCAAATAATTTAGTCAGATAAATACCTTAACCAAGTTTAGTGTTTTGTTCTTCCCTCATATTTAAAATATTAACAAATATCCTCTCCGGACATCACTTTTGACCTCTTATAATAATGTATTCATTTAAATACTTTTAAGTCATCCATAACAGTTTAAAGAACTGAAAAAAAAAAAAGAAAGTTTAAAGTCTGTTAAGAACCACTAGTTTAAACAATTGTATAAATTTTTTTTACCGAAGTTCACACTTAAATGTCGCAATTTAATGGGTTTACTGCTACTGCTAATAATGCATATTATGTAAGGGTTAATGCCCGACGAGGTGTCCGTTGTAAGGTTTTAATGGACGACGGCGAGGTGTAAACCGCCCTCCGCCGAAGTCCATTAAAACCTTACAACGGACACCTCGAAGGGCATTAACCCGCTTATACCATGGTCACTTGCCAAATAAAACATTTTTAAAACATTAGTTTATATTTTAATTAGGCTAAATCTAGTTTTTTCAAATAATAACTTGCCTGACGATTTATTTAGCAACTTGAGATATATAACGTTAGTCCGCTCAGCTTGTAGAACCCTTCAGGTTCAAAAATGTATTTTTTTTTCATGAAACACAAAGGTAGGCATAGTTATTTTTTTATTACACATAAAACACTATGTGTTACACTAGTCTACACTAACCACAGCCTCCGAAGCACCGCTGTAGGTCGACTCTCCGATGCTGGACTGGAGAGCCGTCAAATAATGTCGGTGACAGGCCATCGATGCGAGAGCAGTCTGCGGGCTTACTGGGCTCCGTCAGTCCGTGAGAGACTGAAGATGAAATAACGAAGTCGCTCATTGTTGTATTAGTAGGCTATGTAATATCTAACTAACGTTAGATGTTTGTTTTGATAGAGCAAATTGTTAACGGATACTTTGACTGCCTGTTGCTATGGTTACTCACAGCTGTTGTAGGCAGCGCATTTATTTATTAATTTCGAACGGTAAACAGGCAGTTTCACCAGAACTCCTTTACTAGGTGTCCTCTATCACTTTTTAATGGACACCCTGCAGCCAATCAGAATCGAGTATTCACCCAGACCATGGTATAAGTTACAATAGAGTATCTTAATCTGCTTATTTTCAGAGATATCCTAGTGGCATATACTCCATATAGAAAACCCTACGCTTTTTTTTTTCTTTACGAGGATTAAGGTCTGTCCAACATGTGCACTCATCTCACACTAATCTGTAATCAAGCGATGTAAACAGTATGGCAAACAAGATGCATATGTACTCAAGACAGCAATGGACTCCAATTCAGTGAGTTAATAGTGTGTTATCGGCCCATCTGTGCTGTTGCTCATGTGCTGCTCTTCTTAACTCACACATGTCTTCCAGTGATCTCTTTTTAGCGGCCAAATTAACCTTGGAAGGTGGATTTGAACATTTCCATTCGTTTAAAGAAATCTTACACTGCTTCCAACAAAACTACCAGGGAAAACAAAAAAAATCTGTATTATGCATCAATGTATGTTTAAGTGAGAAGCAATGCAAACATGCTTATATTGTAGTGAGGACCATCAATAAGCTATCATGGCATGTGCATCAATCGTCAGTTTGATACATGTTGCCATGGGGAAGTGAATGAATGAATGAGGCATTTATATAGCGCTTTCATACATTTTTCAAGTGATTAAAATGTATGGAATACATGGAGGTGGATAAATTTTGAATGGAATGTGTGTAGTCAAGGTTTATAAACACTGTGTTTAGAATGTCCTGAAAGAAACCACAGTGCTTGAAAGGCCACTTTGCCATATGTCATGACATTCAGCATGTGACTTTATGTACTGTATATAGGGTTGTGGGTATACAATTAAATATATATATGCAAGGAAAACAAGACCAATCAGCCATGCTAATAGATGAAGACCAAAGTAATTAATTATGCAAATACCAATGATGCCATCAATGTTGGTTACATTTTGAATGCTGAACATTCAAGTAATGTAAGACAGTAGAAGATGTAAAAAAAATATTTAAAAAATAATACACACGTAAGGCTACAAAAGGGTTTAAATGGAGTTTGTATGTAATGCATTACTAGTCTTAAATTTAATACCCTTAAATAGAATGTTTGAGGAATATTTTTCTTATAGAATTATAAATAAAATATGGCCATCCAAATTTGCATATCACCTATTCCAGTAGTTTTCTACCATTTTGACTCCGTTGTCCATAACAAAATTCAAAGACCCTAATAACTTTTCCAGTTGTTTGTGATTTACTGAATAAACATTTTTAAAAATATTTTTACTTACCATTTCTACAACAAAATATTTTAAAGCTGGGCATAAAAATGCTGATTGAATTATATAATTTTGATTAATTGTACAAATTTCTTCAGTAGAAAACGTCCGAAAGAAACTTTCGGCTTTGTATATCCAGGTTTTTCTAGACAGTGGGAATTCCTGTCATTCAAAGGAAAAAAACATTTCGTACAGAATAAGAAATATCCTTTTTTGGTTTATTGTATTGCTGCAAAGAGGTTAGCAACTCATTTAAGCAAAATCCACTGTAGCAAAAAGACTAAATGTGACTTTATTTTGGGCAAAAGATTTAATTTTACTGTAGTTTTACTAAGCATTTTTTAGACGACCATCACACTCTGATTTACTTGTAGGGCTTGTAAATCAGTTGTCATTGGGAAATGTTTCTAAATGCTGTGATACGAGTTCCACACATCCTGCTTACACTTGCATTTCGTGACCCGTTTCATGGTACTGTCACCATCTTGTTTCATAATCACTCAATCAGCACATGTTGTCATCCGCTGCTCCACATTCTTACCTTGAGGTGACACTTGTTCTATACCTTCAGAATAGGCCACTTATATAAGCCCTGCTTTTCTGCACAGCAGCGAGCGCACTGCTCCTGCCCAGCAGGGGGAGCAACACCTGGAGGGCCTGAATGTGCAGATGTACAGTTGGGTGGCTGCTACATGAGTGTGCAGGAATATGCCAGGCTGAGTGCTCTGCCCTGGGCTTCAGTGCCCACTACTGCCCATCTGGGGACACTGGCAGGCCACCACAAAATCAGCTCACACCACTGCACAGAGAGTGAGGGTCGTTGCATTTGTCCATTTCTGTAGATGTTTCAGACTATGCATAAAACATAAAAGACATGTCTGAACATCTCATTTAAATGAAAATATTTTTTTATATGTGTGTCTATGTATATATTGGGCTATATAAGTGTCAGAGTGAGAACAAATCTATTTATTTAAATATATAGTATATAAGTATTTGTTTAATATATATTAACAAATTGCTTTAGCGCAATGACAATTTACAACCCTATTATGTAATCAGTTATTATATACAATATCACACATAATAGTTTTTTAAAACTGATACATGTATGTATTTTTTCATTTTATGTTGTCATATTGTTATCGTACTAAAAGGAAATTGTTAAAATATTTCTTGGAAATAATTTACTTTTTAAGTTGTCAGAAATTAACTTTTAAAGATTTGTTTCTTACTGTAAAATACTCGTAAAATGCTACTGATGTCAATAGAAAATAAAATTTGATGATGCAAATGTAAAAAAACATACATAATTCAGTAATGGTTTAAGTCCACCTTAACTTGACATCTCTAAAACTTTTCTCTATTTTTTTACTCCCTTGCACCGCTTGCGATCCTTCAGTTAGAAAACCCTTTCCTTAAAAGACAACACAAAAGATGACATATTGCTCAGAGCTTAATGCTGCCATCAATAACATTGACAGTATTGATCATTTTTGTGGTATAGAATGAAGTTATCACATCTCCGTTAAACATCTTGTTAGCAGTGATCCTGAGGAAGCTTCGCCACGATAGTGTGTATTAGCGTTATTGCAGTGTTTGAGAAACTCCCTCGCAGATGGCTGTATTTAAAAAAAAAAAAGATGCTGGAATATGCATGTTTTCTTCTAGAATGAGAAGGCTGACTCTGCTTTTGCAGAGATTAATATTCCTGCTCACCATTTGCATTCTGTTCCTTCAAGTTTCTTCAACACTTTTGGCCCTGTGGACTTTTATAAAAGTAAATCTTGAGCACATTTTCACACTATTAAACAATGTCCTAGAGTGCATCACAGGAGAATTGACATTTTATTCTAAAATTAATAATAAAAAAATTAAAAAAACTCCACACAACTACCACACTCAAAACAATAGTAATTCGTTGTGGAAAGGACATTGGTGGAAATTGCTTTGGAACAAAGTAGTCGTCTCCTGTGCCTTAATTGCTAAGGCTACTTCATAGCTAGAATTTGATGTATTGTGAATATTATTTTACAAATTTTGCGTAATTTGACAGCTCGTTTGGAAATGACACAATAATATTCTGTTCACAAGTTTTTTCACACATATCAAACATGTTCTTCACTGGCACCCTTTGTTCTTTGGTAAACAACTACACAGACTTTACAAAAACACTTTGTTATTAGGAGTAAAATTGTTCATTGTTGTGAAAACGTCACCTAAATTATGGGACAGTCGTCATATTTAAAAATGCATAGAAATCGTTTTCACGCAATAAAAATGGTGGTTTATGGTTATATCACTTTTTGCTTGATGAACATATATCTATGATGAACACTATGGCGATCTAAAGTTTCTATGATGGATTTTCATACTTTTCAAATGCATATAAAAGTAAAAAAAAAAATAAAAAATAAAAAAAAAAGACCAAGGTATGAAAAGTTTTCAAAAGAGTTCTGTGATTTTTGGCTGTTTTGACAAATAACTGTACTTTGGAGGGAACTGTTCCACGTTAAAGAACAAGCACTTTTGACAGCATCCCCTACATTAATTTCAATCCTCCTGTAAAATAAAACAAAAGTTGTACAGTAATGCACTTATACTGGAAGTCTGTGGGGTGAGACTTTGCACAGGGTTTGAGAAACTGGGTATTTAAAAATGTGAGAATCTAAGACAAGGCAGTTATTAGCACAGATGCATGGCTGCAACTCACTGATGCTGTCCGTCATCCTGACTAGATACAGACCTTTGACTGTATTTACACAGAAATGATGTGACAGATCCGGTGATGAATGGGATCGGGAGGACTTTCCCCATTGGTGTTTGCCTGGATCTGGCCATGCTCCAGAGCTTGACGGGACTCTGAGCTCAGAGGGTCCCTGTACAGCTCAGGTGGATTACTGTAAATCGATCGCAGAATTGATGAGACTCCAAGCTTTCGCCTTAGCCTGACAAAGACAAATGCACTTAGTGAATAACGATTAGAAAATGCTAACGATACCTTTGCGACAGATCAAATACTTCACTGTGATCTGTCTGAGTATGATTTAATTGGCTCATGTGATCCCCCCCCCCCCCCCCCCTTCATAGTAAATCAGTGCTCACCATATATCAAGCCTGCTTAGTGGTCTTTTCTCATAGTCTAGACTGACGGTTTGCTCTAGTGCTCATGCATGGGCACTATCAATATCCTGCCTTTATGCTGAGTCGGTTAGCTTTGTTCGGCATCTGTTGCCTAGCAACACGTTTCCCTGCCCAGTTTAATGTTCTGCTGCCTCAACATTGAAGTGTTTTGTGTCTCCCTCTTCACACACGCCTTACTCTAATAGAGTGGTGCAGGGATGATGTATTTTTGTAGGCCAACACCCTGAAATGATTTTTATTTTATTCTATTCTATTTCATTTTATTGTATTCATTTTAGCACCTCTGTTTCCATCGTCCTGAAGTCAATGGTTTTTTTTAATGGGTTTTTGGTTAAATGCTTGAAATAATATTTGTGGTGAACACAAGCTCAAGATATTTTCACGTTTTATTTTTCGTTATAAAATACATCACTAATACCCTCTTGTGATTTTTTTTAAAGCTTTTGCTTATCTTGTAAAAGGAGGTTACCAACAAGTATCTCCTACATTGTATTAACTCAAATTCTTAAAGATACAATATGTAATTTCTTTCGCCGCTAGGGGTCACTAACCTCTTATTTTTGAGCCTTCATTCTATTAACTCATATTATTAATTTCAATGAACTAAAAATTTTAAGTCAACTAGGTTTACTTACTTTTTTAAGTTAACCCAACAATCTTTTTTTATATAGTTTATGCTTGGCTTTTGACTGCTGCCGATTGTATTTACGATTCAAAATTCATAAAAGTTGTGTTCATTTGTGACGATGAACAAAACGTGTAAGAATCTGTAAGCTTTTGCTATAGTCACAGACCTTATTTTCTGCAATAATCCAAAAGCCAATGGAACAATCTTATTGTTTTTTTTGTCGAGGGTACAGGGTGAGGCTAACTTTTGGGTTGGCCTACAAAAATGCATCATTCCTGCACCACTCTATGTCTTCTATGTCAAATCCTTGAGATAGTGAAGTAATCAAAAGTGTAGTCCCTTACCATGTCTGCCGGTGACATGTCCGAAACACGCTCGAAGCGGTTGACCAATCACAACACACTGGTCCAGCCAACCAATCAGAGCACTCTTCACTATAGAGACGATATTCACTATATTGGTTTATAAGTGCATTAATGTAGACACAATTTTAACATTAACCTAACTTGTATTTGTATTTATATCCATAACTTTCCTTTTAAATATCTTGTCGCGTTGAATGTGAAAATTAAAAGAGAACATGTATCAATATAGTATTTAAATGGGGTTATGTTTTTTTCTTCACTTTTTCAACTTTAGTTATAGTCCCATCACCGCAGAACCTAAACCTCTGGGTAGGAGAGGATCCCTCTTGTCCTTTGTGTTTATCACCTGCCACATTAAGGCACATTTTGACAGGATGTAAGGTGGCTCTTAGCCAAGGTCGGTTTACTTGGCGCCATGACCAAGTATTGCGATGTTTGGCTTTAGCATTGGAAGGCAAGCGTAGTATGACCATTAAGTTGCCGCCTGTTCTAGCAAAACATTACACGCAGAAGACAATATTCCTCCGCCCAGGCGAGCAACCACCAAGAAAAGGTGGTAACACCAATTCTCGGCCAGGACAACTGGAAGCTGCTAGGGACTGGAAGATGCTGGCTGATCTTGATCAACGGCTTATTTTTCCACCTGAGATTGCCACCACTAACCTACGACCAGATATTGTTTTGTGGTCTGGATCAGCACGCATTGTTCAACTGATAGAGTTAACAGTGCCATGGGAGGATGCGGTAGATGAGGCATATGAGAGGAAGAAACTGCGGTATGCTCAGCTGGCCACTGAAGCAGAACAGCGAGGATGGAGAGTCCAGGTTTATCCAGTGGAAGTGGGTTGCCGAGGTTTTGTGGCACACTCTACAACCCGGTTCCTCAGAGACATCGGATTCAGCGGCCAAGAGTTGCGTCGCACAGTAAAGAACTTATCTGAAGCAGCAGAAAGGAGCAGCAACTGGCTGTGGTTGAGACGGAAAGATTCTAGCTGGCTGTGTACAGGCCGCCACGCTACGGTTTCGTAGAGTTCTTGAAAACTTGAAGAGTCTGTTGGTTTGTTTGTATACGTTCCTGTGGATAGTGCGTGAATGACGGGTGGTTGGGCAGATATTGTGTTTTGCGGTAGGTGGTATGCCATACGGAACCGTTGTCCACTGAAACTGCATATTAACCAGTGGGGCTCGACAGCCTTAGTCAAACGGGTTGGCGCGTATGGTCGGGTTGCGGAGAGATTGTGAGATTGTGAGATTGTGGTTAGGTCTCAGCAGCAGGAGGGATGTAGAGTCACTGTCGAGCCCTCTTGAGGTGTCGTGGGCTAGTCGACGAAACACTGAGGACGGAAGGTGCCCACTTGAAGACCCTAGAGATGTCCCCTACTCGGCTCAATCCAGACGGTTGTCGTGCTGGTCCTGTAGTTGCAGCCGTCGCGTGTGCTGACGCGCCAAGTACACTGCAGCCGTTAACGCCGGACAGAAGGGGAGTCACACCACCATATGGAAAGAAGCGTAAATGGATGGAGAAGCATAGTTTACTGTAAAGCTACGTCTTAGTTTTGCTTATCTTGGCGAAAGCCGAGTACAAATCAGCATGAAGTTTTAACATCTACTCTCGTGTAATGGAAATCATGTAATGTTGCTGTTTGAGCATAAAAAAGATCTGCAAGGTTACAAACCTGAAAGTTTTTTGATCGATTACTGTTTGTATTATCATAGTTTTCCAACAAATATCATGATTATATGGTGTATAACATTGTATCAAAAATGTATAAGAAAATTACAAAAAAACATACCACTTGTAAAATCCGTGCTTGCAAAACCCGTGCATGAAATCCGTTCTCAAACATCCTCTTGTTTGTTAACATTCTTAAATCTGAATCAGGCTTGAATTGGTTTGAAATGGACTTGATAATATGACTATAACATCCTTAATATTTACATCTGATTAGAGCTCACGGTTAAGGTAAGAGCTGTGACATTTCCTGAACATGCTAAGTGATGCCAATCACAACACACTGGGCCAGCTAACCAATCACAGCACATTTTGTATTTCGGGAGGGGGTTCATCGTAACTGGCACTAAATGGCGCGTTCGGGACAGACTGAGGAGAGAGGTGCTGTAATAATGTAAAATATGTGAAAAATTATGTTTTTGAACAATCAAGCATGAAAGCATATTCTAGTACACTCCAAAAACAAAATCAAGACTTTGTAAAAGGGCATAATAGGACCCCTTTAACAGTTGCAGATTTTTGGCCCTATTCGACAACCTTGGCTTCATTATAAGCAGTGGTGTGTCTAGATTGCGCCCAATCAAACACTGAATGTTTCTAGCCCTGTTATTTTGTTATCCAAGATATATATTTTATCATTTTATTACGTTCAAAATGTAGACTTATTCATCACGCCGCCATATACAGCATACCTCAAATTTCCTGTCGCTTTCATAAAACGATGACCACACAATACAAATATAAAGCACAAAATATATGTATTGACAGTACAGTATCATTGAATTCCATCCTTCCTCTAGAAAAGTAGTCCCTGACAGTGTAACATCCCTAATCTGATGGAGCTCAAATAAAAACAGGCAGAGAATTGTCTGTCGAGTCTGCCTAAGATTTAAGAAGCGGCAAGGGTGCGGCCTCAAAATCGAATGAATGAAGTAGACAGAAGGGGTCACACATACTTCATATAATATATATTTGAATCAATTATTGTAGCATTATGTAGCAGATGCATCAGATGCTATGTTCTTATCTGATTAGGTGGTGAGGTCTGCAGGTGTTGAGCTGGTGGGTGGATGTCGGTGACTGTTTTCGCCTGTCATCAGCTTGCGGTAAACAACAGGTGGTGCAGTGCAGAAAGAGTAGATGGTATATAACCTCTGCAGAAAGCTATTCTGAGCCTCATTCTCCCATAGATCCACAGATTCCCTGCAATTTCACGATGCACACCCTCTATGGGAATCGACAGCATATACCTCCAATCTTTCAGATTACCATCTCCTGTTCTCTCTGTATTATTGTGTCTGTTTCAAATATAGGCTATTTCAGGATATGAAAGACCACACCAGCTAACACGGCACAACCAATGCCACATTCATCTCCGATCACCACCCACAACTGACGCCTTTAACTGTAATTTGAAAAAGCGGACTAGATTGCATCTCTTCTGGTTATAGCAGACAGTCTGTGTTAAATATTGCTTTATAACACCTAGGGCACCCATTTCTGTCTAATACAGAATGTTGTCTAATGTTGTACTGCCTAATATTTGAGATTCATTGCACTGAAAAGGAAAAATATCGAAACTCTTTGGTAATTTTTTTTAGAAATGCTAATGGTCTTGTCCACTTCAATGATGTATGCTAAGCTATGCTAAAAGTGGTACCGCCAGAACCGGAGATCGGCTGAATGGATTCTAAAACGGTAAAATCAACAGTTTAACTCTGGGGGAGTTGTAAAATGAGCCTATTTCCAAAAAAAGTGGAGTATCCCTTTAAGATGAGAGTTTAAACCTAAAAATGTCAATGAATTTTAGAAATGTTGACTTGGCACCTGCCTGAAATAAATGTAAATACTAAAATTACTAAAACTGAAAGAGAAATAAAACAGACAAAAACTGAAATAAACATGAAATAGTTAAAGAAAAATTACAAAAGCACAGCACAATTCCTGACACTTGAACCAAAATTAAGATGAAAACTGATAATTGAGTAAATTCAAAACATTACAAATTATACTAAAATAACATTGGTTTATTTGGTTAATTTCTTATTTGAATCCAGCGATAGTTTAAAAGCTGTGTAAGATCAGTATTAATTCAGATAAATAAATGATTTTATTTTTCTATTGAATTTTTTTTAGTGTTTTCACATGAAATCTGTTTTCAACTACAAGATTTAGTGCATATTTGTCCCTTGTGATTGATATTTTGTGGTTTTCTCTGTAATACGTTTTTCCATCTCAGGTGTAAGGCTTACTTTACAGAATCTGAACTTAATGTGTGTGTAGAGGAGGAAGTGTGTGAAATGATCTGCTCGATAGAGAGTGAAGACAGTCTATAGTCGCCATGGTGGCAGTGTGTATGTGTGTGGGGGAGTTTAAACACAGCACTGTAAATGAATGAGTGTCTACAGCATCTTGCCTTTGTAAAATAAATCTTCAGACTCGATCGGATCAGGGACAGATTCTGACAGAATTCCACAGAGATTCACATGCTATTGTCCATATACAACTTCATAGCCTGTGTAATATATAAGTGGTGTTTTCCATTGGCCTTATTTATGGTTCAGAGCAGTGTGCCATAACAGAAAGCGTTTCAGCGACTATATATGGAGTAATTTTAAACAAGCTTCATGTTTCACCTGCCTACGGGTTGTCAGAAGCTTTAACAGGAAGTTACTTGTTGAGGATTTGGCAGCATTGAAATGGCCAGTGGTGACAGGATCTTTATAATATACCTAGGCTTGCGGGGTCATCTGACACTTTGTGAAATTGATATTGATTTTGTTATCGGGGTGCTATAGTGAGCAATGAAGAACTGAAAAGGCAACTGTGCAATATTCACACTGACATATTGTTGGATTCTTGTTGTTATTTTTTTTATTTCTCCAACTCTTTTTTCCATTGTTGTGAATTGTAGTCTTATTTGTTGAGTTGAACTGTTGAAAATGTGCCACCACATTTTTGCCAAGACTGGTTGCCCACTGAAGCTAAGCAGGGCTGAGCCTGGTCAGTACCTGGATAGGAGACCTCCTGGGAAAAACTAGGTTGCTGTTGGAAAAGGTGTTAGTGAGGCCAGCAGGGGGTGCTCACCCTGTGGTCTGTGTGGTCTCTGGCTGGTGACACTATACTGTCAAAAAGCACCGTCCTTCGGATGAGACTTTAAACTGAGGTCCTGACTCTCTCTGGTCATTTTAAAATACCAAATTTGCCCATTGGCCTCTGTCCATCATGGCCTCATCCCATATATATACTTATTGGCTCCTCTCCACCAGTGAGTGTGGTGGGCGTTCTGGCGCAATATGGCTGCCGTTGCATCATCCAGGTGGATGCTGCACATTGGTGGTGGTTGAGGAGATTCCCCCTTCCATGTAAAGCGCTTTGAGTACAGAGAAAAGCGCTAAATGTAACAAATTATTATTATTACCATTCAAAAGTTTGGGGTTGGTAAGATTTTAAATTCTTTTGAAAGTCTTTATATGCTCTTTAATTTATTTGATCAAACCAAGGCTGCTAATGTTTGATGAAAAATACAGTAATATTGGGAAATATTATTCCAATGTACAATATTATTCCTGTGATGCAAAGCTGAATCTTCAGCATCATTACTTCAGTGTTCAGTGTCACGTGATCCTTCAGAAATCATTGTCATTGTTCAGAAACTGTATTATTATCAGTGGTGGAAACAGTTGTAAAACAGAACCTGTGACACATTTGTTTTTCAGAAAGTTCAAAAGAACAGCATTTATTTTAAATAGAAATCCTTAACATTATAAATGTCTTTTCTGTCACTTTTGATCCATTCAATGCATCCTTTCTGAATAAAAGTATTCTTACTGATAGTGTAAATGAAAATAATATTAGGTATAGCATTGTGAAAATAATTGTTTTTCACCCTCATTTTATGTTTTTGCCTGACAAAAATCATAAAAAAACAAATTGCTTTAGAAAAATGATTTTAGTTTCTAAAAACCAAAAGTATATGAGCAATAGTAACAGCAAATACCACTTAATATAATCACAGAATGAACTTTTTCTATCAGGTTCAGGCAGCATTTTAACCTTGCTCATATGATTTGAAAGAAGCAATTAGACTAATATTTATAGATGCAGGTAAATATTTTGATAATCTCTAAACATTAAAATTTCATCCGAAGCTCTCATAAACTAATCTCTTTGATTTTCTGTCATACAATGGATTATATTTCATGGCAGATAAATACCTCATGTTAGCCGTCAAGCAAGCTGCAAAGCTGAATAATTCAAATTTAACTGCAAAAACTGAGGAAAAGAGGCAATTACCTATATTTTTATAGGCATAATGCTGTTATAAATTGCTGTCACATTTTCTGTGTTGTAGTTCAGGTTTGGTGTAGATTGTTTGTGGCAGTGTGCGGTAAGCTCTGGTGGTCATGTGTGATTTGAGCGTGGTTACGCACACACACTGAGATCTCAGTCACAAGGGTATGTGATGCCGTCCTTGTGACTGAGATCTCAGTGTGTATGCGAATTTATGGCTGTGACAGACGGCAACAAAGGCCCCACGTTCCCCATCGATCTCATGGAGTGTGAGTGACAGCTTTTGTCAGCGAGCGCATACTTATCAAGAGAGTTTTATACAAAATAAAAATTTTTTTGTTGTAAGATAAGTAACAGTGCTTTAATGGCGATGTCCTTTGTCATTTCAGACTGCTGGCAATACAGAATATCACATAAGTGAATCTACTTCATCTCATTATATTGTATCCTGACCCCGACACCATCCTGTATACTGTCAATAAAGAGCTAATATAACTGTATAATCTCAAAAATACACTCTCAAACAATAAAAACCTGAGACTGTGTAATGCTGAACAACCAAACATTTTATTTAACATAAATTATTATGTACATTAGTATTTACACTAACAAAAAATACTGTCACAAGGAAGTACTTTCAGAACTTGTGGAGCAAAACAAATCTAAATAAATAAATATAATAACCTTTTTCTATTATAAACACTTTTTACCCTCCAGTACCTCTAACAAATACTCATACTCACACTCACGTTAATACCTGGGTGATACACATGTGTGATACACACATGTCATAGCATTCAACACATCATGTTTATATTTCAAAGCAATTTAAATATGAAGGTGACATGGTTTTGTGGATTAACAAATCCATTATTATTATTATCCATTATTACAGTATTCTATTAATACTAAAATTGTATCTTCTATTCTATATCAAATTCTATTGATATATTCTATTCTTAAAAAAAAGTACATTAGATTAAACTGGGAAGGGTCATAAAACTTGCATATTGTTATCCTAGGTTTACTGCTTCTATTGTTCTCAATTGTAAGTCGCTTTGGATAAAAAGTGTCTGCTAAATTAATGTAAATCTGTTGTGGTTTGATGCTGTCTTCCCTGCATACAAAATGGTTAATTAATTTTGTAGTCTATCCTGGCTAGCAAGTTTAACCCTCCTACCAGATATTGTTATTTGGATATTATCAATCAAATAATGATTCATTATATTTGAATAACCAACAGTGTTAACTTTTGCCTTTTTAACATTGCCAACATGTTTTTCCAGCACATGTGTCTAGCAAGTAACTTAGGCTACACTAACAAATACATTACATAAACAGAATGTAGAAACGAAAAATGTCTCAGATGATCCACTGTTTATGACTGCAAGATTCTAAGTTAAGGTAGGCTTATTAACATTCAGTGACTTGCTAACGTAGCATTCTATCATGATAGCGCGACTTCTATGAGTCTATCCGTGCTGCACACCCTAATGCTCCTAACCTTGAAAGATTGCAGAAGCTAGGTTTAACTGTAACAATATCCTGGGTAACCAGGATCACCAGTTAATACTATTTTCCACAGTAGAATCTGCATTTGAAAGCCTGGTCAGTCACTATTTGTGTGGCTAGTTATTTGTGCCTACTTACACTCTGCTTTATGAAAAAGCTTCGTATGTCCCTTTTCTTATTCTTGGGTGACATAGCTGGTCTACAAAATACAAAAAGGGACAAAAAAACGGAATATTAAAATGCTTTACTCTGGCCTTTGTATATGGCAGGCAGAGAGCCCTGGTAACTTACCGTCGGCGTCGTCACGCGCACACACACGCACACACCACCCGCTCGCTGCCAGTGAGTGCAAGCATAAAAAGTAGTCCCGGCCCGCGCGTGTAGCCTGCCTGTCAGATACCCCGCCGCCAATCAAATTACGGCGTATCTTGTACTGTCGTCGTCCTGGCCGTTGGAATCGATCCAAATAGCAGCGCAAAGATCCAAATGCAGCGCATATATCAAAATAGCAGTTCAAAGGAGCTTGCTAAATATTGGTGGGGACAAATTTGTCATCTCAAAATATTGATTGGGACTAGTACCTAGCGTCCCCCCCTAAACCTACGCCCTTGATTACTAGTATACACAAGTTTACGCGCCAAATCATGGGCGCCGCCATAACTCTACTTAAATGCACTTCATTTCCGCCGGAAGAGGTTTGCACACAGCGTCTGCCGGTGTACACAGCGACGGTTCCACGACTGGAGATGGCGTTACTATCCCCCACCCGAATTCAGTGCAGAACACTAACATGACGACGTGGCCCAGCATAACGTACAGCGAGATTTGCTCCTACTTCGTGCAATCCATGGCAATAGATGGAAAAGCAATTGGACAATCTGAAAGCCGTCGAGGCATATCAATATCTGCACAGCAACAAAGTCGGTTGTGTCATGTCATACACAGCTAGATAAAACAGACATAACGTGCAAATAACTATCAGTTTATGTCCGTGGTAATAGCAAATGTATCTGTGTGTTACTTTAATGTTTCTTTTAACATAATAACAACAATTGTGGCTAAATAAGTGTTTGCAGTTTATAGCTTAATCAGGGAAGACATTTACATGATTATAGGAAATAAAAGAAGCATGTTGTTGCGGATGGAATACGTGTTTGTATTTGGAAAACGGACTGTAACCTATAACATGACTTACTGCTGAGCTATAAATAAAGACATGATCTCTTTTGCAATTATCCTTATGACTCTGCATTGTTTTACCTGCTGTGTACCAACCAACCATTTTACCGGTTAAAATACCTTTAAATGTCGAAACTAACCCCTTAAAATGCAGTAGCCTATTCTACTTACAACAAAACGATTGAAGCCTCTACTTATTGCAATAAATAATGCAATCACTTTTCGCCACCGTGCCGGATCTCCGGCGTGCGGCCGTGAGAAAAATATTTTCCCGATTCATTTTTGTCCAGCTTTAACGTGTTAAAATATTTAATGCAAACGCAACATCTGTTCTTTCTGTCATCCTTTTGCTAGGGTTATGACCATTCTCTTATTCACGCAAATGCTTTAACCACTCATGCGCGACAAGACAAAAGAGAACGCGCTGTCAGTGAATGTCCTCCTGACGATCCGAACTATATCATAGGCTTCTTAGCTAGAGTGCAAAGTGTGTGTGTGTGTGTGTGTGTGTGTGTGTGTGTGTGTGAGCCATGATGATAATAATTAGGCGATCGAACTGTGTGTGAGAGAGAGGCGCGGGCGCGATACTGTGTGAGTGTGTTTGTGTGTAAACAATGGAGCGCATGGACCTCTTCGTAGCTGGTTTGCGGTCGTAGAACTCTCTATCTAACCACTCGTTCAGGTGCTTTCTCGAGTGTTTACAACCAACTATCACACACATCGTTCCCGAACCACCTTTCTTCATGTTGTAATTGTTATGTCACTGCGATATCAGCGCTTTGTCGAAGCTAGCTAGCAAAACAAACCCAGACCGCCAGAACGGAAGTGGGTTGCATCGACGGGAGGAGTTTAGGATGTAGAGCGGAAACGGCTCATAAACTTGTGTATAATAAAGGCACATAATATGATATAATATAATATAATATATTATAGGCCTAATATAATATAATATAATATAATACAATATTGTAAAGTATCCTGAGAACGCAGTTCAACCTTTCAGTTGAAATATGACTTCATTATATATCCACATGTATTCTTATTGTATAGTGAATTTTTATTTTGTTCAGTGGTTTAGCTAACATCAACAGCAAATAATTACTGCTTTTTCTTTTACGTTTTGTTTTGACTAAAAACCTCATATGTAATAATAAAGACCAGATCACAATGTCTTATGACCAAGTAGCAAAATGTACATTGACTTTTGAAGTCTACATGAGAACGAGGTTTTTCCTCAGGTTTAGGAATGTCTTTTTACAGTCAGAAGTGCTGAGCCTTTGATTTAGACTCCTGAGCTGAAGGACCAGTATGAGACATCTGACAATATTCAAAGCTCAGTAGGAATCAGTCTTCTCCAGCATGAGGCAGTCAGCACGCTCTATAACACGTATATCCACAGCATGGGGTCCAATTAAAAAAAGGTCCTCTTCAGTTTCCAATTGCCGTGATGTGTGACATAAAGGTTAATATCTCCCATGTACTTATAACTGTGTATTTTATGTTCTGTCCGTGAAGAGCTGACTTTAGCGTCATTTGAGAACGTAGCGTCTGCCTGTGTGGGCCAGACAGAGAGACAGGGCTTCCCCCCGACACCAGCATCAATTCTTTTCTTTCCCGTAGTATTGATGAATGATTCATGAGGCTGCACAACGGGAGGCCGAGTGGAAATTGACAGTGTGCTTTGGACAGAGAGAACGTGTTAGAAGCACACGGGCAGAAATTAGCCACTGCACCTATTCTCAAAGACGGCTCGTGGTCGTGGACCAGTGAGGGGCTTCAGTGTAAAATCTGCTTAAGATGTTGGTCTCATTAGCTTTAATGATTTTATAATGGCCAGATGCTTGAGACTCATGTACACCACCGCGAAAGGTCCCCTGATAGTATTTATGCAACTGGATTAGCCACTACAGGAAACGAAATCTTGCTGTTGTTGTTGTATTACTTTTTGGTGCTGCAGTGTAACAGTATCATGGATCAGTTATTGGTTGTTTGCTTCATGTCTCAGTTACTATTATTTTACAAATAAACACAGGCAGTTGGATTTGTGGGATCTGTTTTTACAGAGTCACAAGTGAGAAATTAGTACAATCCAAAATTGTATTTCTTTGTGCGTGAGAGTTTAATAACATGCGGTGACAATGGCGGATGCACCAAGTTTCAAGGACCAACCGAAAGATGAGCGAGAAGGAGAAAAAGTGTCATCTACATCTGAGCCTACTTGACCTTTCCACAAGAAAAGCACCTGAGGCTTCCCATTTCCAGGACACATATTTCATCACTGGACTGTAGTGAGACTTCCACGACACAAATCGACACGATCCCATTTGATTTTGTCTCATTATAATAGCAGAAACAACTTCAAATATGTCATTTATGGTCAGACACGATATTGTCACAACCACTGATGGACGAGGACACAAAGATAACAGTTAAACAGGCTTTATTTATACACTGATGCTAAACCCGGATACCGGGAGGCTTCAAGATCAGCACTGTTGAAATCAAGGGAACCAGAGTCTTTGAACAAATGCAGGAACAGAAACAATCTCTTGATACTTGAACAGGAAGAAGATTCAGAGATACATCAAACATAAACGTTGACTCGCAGAACTCAGAACTTGGTTGCAGACACGTAGATACTCAGGACTTGCATATAGATTCGTAGATTCTCAGAACTTGGGTATAGATACAAAGATATTCAGAACTTGGACACTGCTACGTAGATAGTAGATACAGAGGTCCGTTGATACTCAGAACACAGAGAGGATGACTGGAGAATCCTCGAGAGCCACCACACACTGAAGCTGCTGAGATACACACACAAGAGTGATTAGTGATGAACTTGATAATACTTGTTGTGAGATCAGAGATATCCTGGAACCAGACTTGATGTATGTAAGCCAAGGAGTCACAGACGTCGAATTACGAGACCGGACCCAGAGTGCAGGGTGAGTGAGGCTTATATCCAATACTGGTGTGTAGAGTAAAGTGATGAGGTGCAGGTGCTGTGAATTCGTAATTAGTGAGAGTGCGTGCAGGTGAGGACCAGGGGAAACTGTGACAGATATATTCAGGTAGGCCAAAGTTTCTGAAGATGTGTTGAAACAGGGCTTCTGTGGTTTCCATGGTGGTAGGGAGGCTTTTTATCAGGATCAGGCAGCAGGCTTTGGAGAAATGGTCTACTGCTACTAGAACACAGGTGGAAAAAATCGGACTCAGGAAGGTCAGTAATAAAATCAACTCCTAGGTGTGACCAGGGTCAGCGTGGTATGGGTAGAGGGTGATGTTTACCTTCCGGTAGGTGGTCTGGTGACTTGTAGATGGAGCAGGTGGGACAACCTTGTACATATTGTTGCACTTCCTGGGTCATGTGGTCCCCAGTACTGGTTGCAGAGGAGTGAGTGGGTTTGCTGACTGAGCCTAAGGACGAATGAACAGATTCCATGAGGGTTAGACTTAGAGAAGATGGAACATAAGGCCATTGCACACTGAGTCCGAAATTTTCATATGCGTTTTTTCGTGTTCGTCAGCCTAAAAATTCGTCACACACAGAAACCTTGCACACTGAGTCCGATGCGTATTTATTAAACCTTTGCGGAAAAAAACGCACAAAAATACAAAATGGATTCGTCAAGCAGTAAGGATGATTTTGTTGCCCTCCCTCTTATTGAAATGAGAATAGAGAGAAAATCTTGGGTCCATCCAATCCTGAAATTGCGCCGAGAGGAAGGAGAGTTCCACTTCCTTATCAAGGAGTTGCGAATTTATCCCGAGCGATTCAAAATTCACTTCAGAATGTCAGTGGAACAGTTTGATGCTTTGCTAGCGATTCTGGAGCCACATATTAAAAAGAAGACCACAAATTTCTGTGAACCAATCGATCCTGAACAGAGACTGGCAGTATGTCTAAGCAGGTATGGACACACACACACACAGGCACACGCGCGGCCCGGTGCAAGCAGACAGAACAGCTGTATAGACCTAATGCACCAGAGAAACGTGGGCGCCGTCAACTTTAGAATATTGTCTTTGAACTTCCGTTTTTGCGGTCGCTCTGTATATTTCTATGGCATCGCTGTCCAGGAGTAATTAGCTGGTGAAGTGGATTTACTTATTGTAGAGTTAACAAAAGTTATCATGAGCATTGTAATGTTTATCATAAGCATTGTAAAGCAGATGTCTTAACAAATGTCGACCGGGAATTTTTTTACTCGAGCAGTTCATTCATACCTATGCAAGATCGCTGTGAAAATACAGACCGGAAGTCAAAAGACAACGAGCGCAGCGCTGAAAAGGGGCGGGGCTACATAAGGTCTATAGGCTACAGGTTATATGCCTATATTGTACCCAAATAATACATTAGTTATCGAATTGGCTGCTCAATCAACCGAAATTTCGATCTGATTGAAAGGGGAGGTTTATTACTTTTCTAATCCGATCGAGAGAACATAAACACTTGATCGAATTGAAAACCGAAAATGAAAGGACTGCGCATGTGCAATGATGTGCGGAACGAGCTCCCCCCGGCCCTGAATTGTCAAAAAACCTCTCAAAATGCTGGCTGTGGATGGAAAAAACGCAAAAAATCGAACCCGATCCGAATTTTTTTATGACGGACGAAAGTTTCGGAGGCGGTGTGCAAGCGTGATTAACATAACTTGAGGTCGAATTTCTTTTTTAACGTGCGAAAATTTCGGATGCGAATTTCGGACTCAGTGTGCAATGGCCTTAAGTCTTATCCTCAGGACCTCCAGCGGAGGGAGTGGCTTTAGCTATTTGACCCTTCCATTGTCATTAAAAATCCCATGGCACTTCTCGTAAAGAGTAGGGGTGTAACTCTGGTTTCTGGCCAAATTCCCTCCATTGGCCCTTACCAATCATGGCCTCCTAATAATCCCCATCCATTGAATTGGCTCTATCACTCTCTCTCTGAGTGCACTGGTGCCGTTGTACTGTGGCTGCTGTCGCATCAACCGAGTGGCAATAGCCTTTTTTAAGGTTAGGTTTTTATGAAGACTATCTCTGTAACCTCTCTCACCAGACATTCACAAAGAAGTTTGGGCCTACATCACTCTGCAGTGTATCCTAAACAGTCTTTAGCCCTCCAGCTCTGCTTTAATGTGTGAACGTTAGCTTGAGACTGTCCTGAATGGATGTGAACGCTGTCCCCTCTTTCTCTAATTGTATTTTTCATCTGAATGGTCTCGCCGGTGGGCTCGTATGATGAGTGGTGTTGTTTTTCTCTGCCTGGTCGAATCTGTTCTAATAGAGGGCATAAGATGAGTTACAGCAAAGGATGGGAGCCATGTGTAACGTAGCTACATAAAAACCCACAGAAAAACTTTTCCTCCCTCACGAAACCTAATCCATCAGCTCAGTGGCTCAGTGCTTAAAATCACAAGGATGTGTGCGTTACTCTGTGCGTTGACTAAGCAAATAAGTAATCGTAACGGTACATTAAGCCACAGGATACACAGATCTATATTACAGCGATAACTTTGTTTTATTTCTTTTTTTAGCACTTGTGTCCTTGGAGGCTTTATTTGAAAAGATGTGTTGTCATGGTTGCAGTATGTTGATACCAGCACCATACATAGAGCTGTATCTGTGAGCAGAATGTAGGGGAAAACAAGACTTTGGTGAGTCATCATTGATGAGAGTGGGGAAGACCTCAGTAGAAATCTAGGCTGCAATCCCCTTCCAGCAATGAGAGAGAACGATTTTGTACATGTACCATTCTTTGAAATACTGCTATCCTACTGTGGTTATACTATGGCATTCTTACCATGAAGTACCTAGAATGAACTATGTTTTTTTTTTTTATATATATATAAATACCATGCTATTTTTGTAAGTCAAGTCATCCTCATTTAAGATGAAACTCGAAAAATTAGAATATCGTGCAAAACTTAATTTATTTCAGTAATTCAACTTAAAAGGTGAAACTAATATATTATATAGACTCATTACATGCAAAGTGAGATATTTCAAGCCTTTATTTGTTATAATTTTGATGATTATGGCTCACAGCTTATAAAAACCCCAAATTCAAAATTAGAATATTGTGAAAAGGTTTTCATATCTGTAAGCCATAATCATCAAAATTATAACAAATAAAGGCTTGAAATATCTCACTTTGCATTTAATGAGTCTATATAATATATTAGTTTCACCTTTTAAGTTGAATTACTGAAATAAATGAAGTTTTGCACGATTTTCTAATTTTGGGCGCAGTACCAAACTTTTTCACTAGGTCACAACCAGACTCAATTACTGCCCATATAAGGGTGCCTTTCCATATGTGTTTTGAGTGATCTGAACCATATATTTCCACAATTCTCATACAATTTATGAAGGAGGCATCCTATTCAGAAGTAGTAAGGGAAGTTTGGCATATTTTGATATGAATTCAACCTCAATAATCACATAAAAATAACACACATGTGCGTTATAGCTCGCCTCTGCATCATAAATGGTGAATCTAATTTTTTCTTTATATTTAAATTATTTTCAGACCTTTTTTTCTAAAAAAAAATATAATGGATGTTATCTTTTGAACTATTGGCATTGAAAACAAACTGAGGTTTCTACCATTGTGTCATGATTTTCATGTTCATCACTATTTCAAAGTAAAGGTCTTAACACGCCTTAGGAGTATGAAAATATTCTTGTTGCAAATTGATAATTACGGCTCTTCTGTAATTTATTTTGAATCACCAAATATGAAAACTACAGATTGTAAGCTTTCAAATGATATATAGTTTGTCAATATTAGTTTAGGTTTAGTATATGATATTACCGTTTTAAATATGTAATGGCTATGGGTTAAATAAGGGGTTAAAAAAAATTGGGTAACACTTTACAATAAGGTTCATTAGTTAACATTAGTTAATGTATTAACTTACATGAACTAACCCTGAGCAATACATTTGTTACTGTATTTGTTCATCTTTGTTACCGTTAGTTAATACAACTACAGCTGTTCATTGTTTGTTCATGTTAGTTCACAGTGCATCAATTAATGTTAACAAGATTTTAATAAAGTATTAGTAAATGTTTAAATTAACATTAACAAAGATTGAAAAATGCTGTATAAGTGCAGTTCATTATTAGTTCATGCTAACTGAGTTAACTAATGTTAACTAATGAACCTTATTGTAAAGTGTTACCAAAAATTGTGGTATTACCATATTTTGAGGAGATGTATCATGATAATACCATTGTATTCTTTAAAGTGTCTTGGTATTTTTTTTTTTTAATTAATACCATGGTATTATTGTGTCTCGTCATAGACATGGCATAATTACCTGTTTTGTAACTTCACATAATTCTAGAATTAACTAATGTACCATACTACCATGGTAGTATTTTTGGAGGTAGCTTGGTACCATTTAAGTATATGAATTTTAGTACCGTAGTATATTTCAAGTATCGTAGCACTATGAAACACCATTACTGTACCATGGTTCCAAGATTGTAATTAGAATTACCCTGGTAAATATCTTCTATCCATGTTATAAAAATATGATGATAATACCATACAGTGATTTCCAGTGTATTCTTTGAAGTAGCATTACAAGGTTATGTGCGTGATAATACCAGTATGATGATAATTAGACAATATGGAGTTTAAAAGCACAATGGTATTAACTTCTGATACTATCACTGACTGAACCATTTATGATTGAGTGCAACAGTGGAGCTCTGTTGTGGTTCATTTGTCATTCACACTTTTGAGGTGAATATAATATTTATATAGAATAAATACACTTTTTGACATTCACAGTTGTTGTCAGACCAGTCATGTATTTGCAAACAGTTGACATCTCTACGTGACACGTCCTAATTCTAGCTGATTGCACACATTCACTGAGTCGCAGCATCTGTTTGCTCTCTTGCTGTCCCTCAGGGACTATGCAAATTATTAGCATTAGCATAAATTCTCAACGTCTTCAATCTAGAAAGCCTAATCCGGTGTCATGAGAAATCCTCCCTCGAAATCGAGTCTCCATTAGGACCTCAAGCAATTGGCTCTAAGACCTTGTAATGGGTACTGTCTTTAGTGCCTGAATATAATTCCTACAAAATAACGTTGTGATGCATGTAGTTTGAACTGTTATAATGACTGTTAATGTGTGTTTTAGTTAGTGTATTAGCATAGCATACATACACCATTAGCCTGGTAGCTTAGCATAAAATAAAGCTTTAAATAAAAAAAAAATGTACTTTGCACTTAAGGCCTGTTCACACCAATGTGTATGTTCGGCACAAAAATTCTGTACGAATTTTGGATGCAATTTGTCTGTTCAGACCGATTTGTCTGCTTGTCACAGAGAAGAAAGTAAGTCAAACAGTATTTACATGTTTGCAAACAGTCAGATTTTTGTATTCACTATTTTATTTAAAAAAAAATTATCAAACAACAGCAAATACTAGAGAACAGAGACAAAGTATTCTGTTCATGAGTGGCACCAGGTCTTGGTTTTAAGGTTTTAACCATAGACTGGTTTTAACTGCAGCGGCTCTAGCCATGTGACCAAAAGCGCAAATCTTATTGGTTTACTAGTTTTCTCGTAGAGATTTGAACCCTTCTCTGTAAAAAAATCTCATTGACGGCATGCAAAAGTTCTCATCGGCCTGAACAGACACATCGCACCAAATTTTCACAACGAATATTTGTCTTGGTGTGAAAAGGCCTTTACACTACATGTACACTCTTAGAAAAAAAGGTTTAATGGGGTTCTATTTAGAACCCTATAGGGTTCTTGACTCAACTTTAAAGAACTATTTGTGCCAAAAAAAGGTTCTGTATAAGGTGAAATGTCTTAAATGATTGCATAATATTTTCAGATTTAATTGGTTATTTAAAAAATTTTCAACTGATAAAGTAATTTTAATTAATGATTAAAATAAAAAATTAATTAAAGTAAAATGTATTAATTAGAACTAAATCCTAAGATGGGACTCCCTAAAAGCTGTGTATATATATATATATATATGAAGCCCCTGAAAGATAAAACCATTTAAGGTTCTATACAGAACCTTTTCTTTTTAAAAGTGTACTAACAACAGTCTTTAATATAATTACTTTAGTGTGAAATGTCCAAATATTTCAGTTATTAAAAGAATGATGTAATGATGCTCTATTATTTGTATTATTATTATTATTTATTAACAGTTTATCAAGCAAAATAAATTACCTTGTCCAATTAGTTTTACACACTACATAGTAAGCAATTATGTACGTATTATAAATAAAAAAGGTGCTGACATATCATGAAAATCTGACTTTTTTTCCGTGTTTAAGTTATAATTGGGTCCCCTGTGAATCTACCAACCCAGAAAACGTAAAAAGTGACAACCCAGTAACTATGTTTTGGTGAGCCTTTCTCTGCAAGCAAAATAAGCCGATCAGATTTCTCTCCCCTTCTGACGTAGGAAGGGGATCTTATTATAATATTACCACTCCTTAATCTGCACGTTTCCACCCATGGCACCGCCATTTGAGCAAAGCATGCAAACTGTTCTGTCACAGATGAGCACACAACACTATTTAGAGTCCCAGCCTCAGATGAGACAAGAGAGCAATGAATTATTTTTATTTTCAACAGAAATCCCCCAGAAACAGATGAATCAATGTAACTCCACAACAACTACATAAATGTATCCACTAACCATTCAGAAATATCCAGGTGCATCTAAAAGTTGCAACCTCTTTCTGAGTCTCTCTGTAAGGCTGCACTCCACTACTGGTTATTTCTGAGATTATTCGCGTGTTTTGTTATTGTATCTGAAGCTAAAGTAAAGGATCGGCCGTCTTCTGAACAGAGGCGGGGAGCAGCAGCTCATTTGTATTTAAAGGGGCACACACAAAAACGGAGCGTTTTTGCTCACACCCAAAATGGGGCAACTTTGACAAGTTATAATAAATCATCTGTTTTTTTTTTTTTTTTGCTGAAATTTCACAGACACATTCTGGGGACACCATATATTTATTATTACATCTTGTGAAAAGGGGCATAATATGTCACCTTTAATGTTGTTTGTGTATACTTAGTATAACTTAATAATTGATAGTTGATGGAGGCCCGATTTTGAGACCGGGTTACTCAGAACACAGTGTTTTTTCGAGGCACAGTTAAAATTAGCTTGCGTTGTTGTAAGCAAATGTTTTGACTCTTAAAGGAGAACTCCGGTGCAAAATGAACCTTTGGTCTAATTACACATTGTTACCTAGTCAACCGTTATCAGAGATTTGTTTTCATGGTTATCGAATGTAAATAGTTTTATCTCTAAAAACAGTTTAGCCTATAACGCTAGTATAACGCTAATATATAGGGCATAGAGTAATGACAAATAAAAATCGCTTGTTAATACCACTAACAAGGCTCAAAATAGCCCCACACTAACACGGTAGCATAATGAGGGTCCCTACCTTCAAACCGAAGCATTGAGAACTTTGTCAGTGTCCAGACAGTTTAATAAGAAGATATTTTATACATACAGTCAACTTCGCGTATACAGGCAGAAGCCATCTTTGAAAAACAGTCTCAACCAGTCGATCTACGAACGCCGATCCAAGCCTGCTGTTCGCGCTCACCTTATCACAACTATAGCTCGTTCACATCTCACCAGCGGACTTGGATCGGCGTTCGTAGATCGACTGGTAGAGACTGTTTTTCAAAGATGGCTTCTGCCTGTATACGCGAAGTTGACTGTATGTATAAAATATCTTCTTATTAAACTGTCTGGACACTGACAAAGTTCTCAATGCTTGGGTTTGAAGGTAGGGACCCTCATTATGCTACCGTGTTAGTGTGGGGCTATTTTGAGCCTTGTTAGTGGTATTAACAAGCGATTTTTATTTGTCATTACTCTATGCCCAATATACTAGCGTTATACTAGCGTTATAGGCTAAACTGTTTTTAGAGATAAAACTATTTACATTCGATAACCATGAAAACAAATCTCAGATAACGGTTGACTAGGTAACAATGTGTAATTAGACCAAAGGTTCATTTTGCGCCGGAGTTCTCCTTTAAGAGGTGTACAGGTATACTGCCGCTTCTCTTGATGTGTGATGGTGCCTTGATGTTCCTTGTTGGAGCATCCGTTATTCTGTTGGTTTACCTGTGGGTCTACTATCTGTGGATCTGTTCATCTAGCCATGGTTTATTACATCAAAGCATCATTTTACCAACTTGGAAGATCATTTATGGCAATTTGTCTTTATGGTTCTTCACACCAAGACATTTTTATCTGTATTATCCACTTTGAAACCTTCTTAAAGATCCCATTCCTGCTTCTGTCTAAAATTTTAGGAGGAAAAGCCATCATGCGCTCTTTGGAATGACCTCATCTATCTCAGCTCCAAGCGGTGCACTCTCATCAGTCCCTTTGGACATTCATACCATATCTTGCGATGAGATTACCCCCTTCTTACTCCGACCCTACCCCCTACAAGAGCCTAACACACCTCATTTTTAGCCAACACTTGGTATTCCCTCCATCTGGAGACTCATGTTCATCCATTCATTCTACCCTCCTTCTCCGTTGTGTATGAACTTTGTGTCAAATCTCCCAGGACCTTTCTGTTTCCTCACCCGAATGATTTCTGAATTATTAATCCCCTTCTGCCATTGGAATTCTCCAAGGATTTCCAAGCCAGTGGTAGATAACCTTTGATGTTGAGGTTGAATTGGGCCTGAACAGTTGGGTATATAGGGGCCAATTCACAATTAGATGGCAAGTTAATGTGTTTCTGTAGACTTGGCCTTTTCCTTTCTCTTTTCTCTTTCTCATTATTATGTTGTCTATAAAATGGGAAACAAACATCTCCATTAAAATACTGCCTGCTGAGGCACACCCACTTTTATGTAGATTAGTCAGTGAATTAATTCACACATGATAATTCTCTGTGAATAGGTTCCCCTTTGCCTGTCTTAGGGGGATAATTAAGTCAAAAAATCAATATTTACTCACCCTCATGTCATTCCAATCATGACTTTCTGTCTTCTGTGGAAGAAGATATTTTGAAGAATGTCCAGAGTGCTCTTCTCCATAAAGAGGACTGGGGTTGCCGGCAGTGTCAAAGTACTCAAGACTGGATTCGGTCTCAAGTCCGTCTCATGCTCTTGGACTTGGTCTTGACCCTGAATCAAGGACAAGTCCGATCCCGAGTACTACAACATTGCGGTTACGTTGCATTACATAAATATGCTACAATAAAAAAAAGGCTGTGTCAAACCTTGCTTTTTGTGTCTCATAGACGCAAAAGCTGACACAATGTGTCTTGATGAACCATTTTTAAATTGAACACATGCACAAATATGATTTGAGAGCTACGGGAAAAGGGGAAGAATTTGATTCTCATGGATAACAGATTAAAACTATTTCTGAAAACTTCAAGGGCAGTGTACAAATCAAACAGGCTATGTTTATGATATGTTTTTATGTTGATTTTTGAAAGCACAGAAAAAAGAAAATCAGGAACAACGTGAGGGTGAGTAAATGAATGTTCAATTTTGGATTGACTGTCCCTTTAAGAACTGTTTATCATATGAAAATATTGAAGAACAATCTAAGAACATATATCCCACAAAATCAATTCCTGTTCAGAGCAAAGTGGCAGAGATTTTGAAAGGATGACTCTTTCTTATTGATATTGAGGCCTCAGCCCTTTTGACACTGCCACCATCAAACTCTCATGAGGAGTGATAAATCAACTGTCACATGTAGGAAGCATTAAGAGACCTTTAGAGGAAGCTCACGATTTCCATTAAATTGAAACTGCTCTATATCCTGCTCTCTCTCTCTCTCTCTCTCTCTCTCTCCTTTTTCTCCTTGAACAGAGATTAATTCTGCAGTTCTGCTCAGTCAGGTACTTCACTCCAGTCCGGTGTGATGCTCTTTTGGCCAGACTTCCTTCTCTACTGCCAAACTGAGAGTCTCTAAGGATACCTGACTAGAGCCGGCTAGACGGAGGTTTTCTGAGCTAATCTGTGTGTGTCTTTGGCAGATGTAGTGTGTGTGTGTGAGCACTATATTTAGTGCGAAGACATAGTTTTAGTGTGTCTACACACTTGAGATGCTTGTTTTGCCCTTGTTGCTACTTTTATTGATAGCTGTTGAAGATAGACAGAAAATGATGGCTAGAAGGTGGAGGGTTTTGAAATAATGTAAACCAGAATCGAACATGCATCACCAATTTAAGCACCACAGCTCAATGTCACAGAGGCAGTGTGTCCAAAATAAACCAAGTCTTGGGGCAAAAAGGGCCACCAAAACTAGAGTTCAGCGCACACACGCACGCACGCACACAGGTGTGCTATTATTATCAGGTAAATACATATCTAAAGTAGTTCAGGTCTCGACTGCATTACAGTTCCATGTCACTTCGCCAAATGATTTCAGTTATTTCAAAGGTTTTTACAGCCTACAGAAACAAAACCCACAACGACACTGACCGAGCAAATACATTTATTACACAATAGGATAAAAACGAACAATTATTTCAACGTTTTTGACACAAAATTAAGTTTTATAATGTATTATGCATTTATTAGTTATTATGGATGAGCACATATCTTTCTAACCCTCTCTATCAATTGATCAATGAAATGAGAGGTGGAGAGCAAAGTAGCTTCTTCTCAGAGCACCGCATGTAATTACGTCACAGCAGTCTCCTACACTAGTCTCCAAACAAGCTTATTTAGAAAGATTTTGGATTAAGTTAGCTGAAGTTTTAGTTTTAGCACCAACAGTGGGGTAACAGCACCGTTACCGGATTGCTGTGATCATCCATGGTAAATCGATCTAGATCCTGTTGCTCTTAGGATATGAGTTTTTCAACTCAGTGATGTTTCTGTGATTGCTTCTGTTGAATGGGATTGAGTGCAAAAAATGTATCTCACAAAATAACCATGACCAACAATCACTCTGTGATTGCAGACCTAACCTATTTCATGCTTTCTAATTGTGAAAGTTGATAAATTAGTGCCGTTCAAGTTCAAAGGTTTGGGGTCAGAAAGATTTTTTGAAAAGAGTCCGCAAGGTTGCATTTATGTGATAAAAAAATACAGTAAAAACTAACATTGTAAAAAATATTATTACGATTTAAAATAACTGTTTCATATTCAAATGTAATTTATTCCTATGAAGGCAAAGCTGAATTTTCAGCATCATTACTCCAGTCTTCAGTGTCACATGATCCTTTTAAATAGATTTAAAAAAAATCAGATGATAAAACCATTTAACCTTAACAGACATAATATTAGGGTTAGGGTTAGTATATTACATAAAAATGATTAATATTACCATGATACATTTCCAAAGAAGAATTGGAATACCATACTACATGTCCAAATTACCATGATAGTGCCATTGTGCGTGTCTAAAAAAGGACCGTATTACCACGGCCCGTCAAAAAAACAATATCATGATTCTTTTCTTGTAGGTGTTCCAGGAATTTGATAAATATAATTTCCTTTCAGACTTAATTTTGACATAATTGGCACTAAAACTTGTGTCAAAATCATTTCATGTTTTTAAGCTTCATTACCCCTGTCGGCTTGACGCAAGCTGTGTATGGATGCAGTTGTAGCTTTCTGTGAATAAATATCTCAGCACTGATACACCCCTGAGACATGGAGTGAATGTAAGGTTTGCTCCACAGGCTTCAGGTCCCCTCATGCATGTGTGTTACGTGTTGGGCATCAGAAGTCCGGCTATGTTGTGTTGCGCATTGCCCTAAACCCACCACTCAGGGCGGAACAGCCATTAGCAGCTGCCTGTCAGCGAGCTTCAGCCTGGATGGTTGCTTGGCAACTGAGACCCTACATGGCCAATCAGCATGTAACAGGAGGTTATTCTGCATAAAGCAGGTCAAGAATCACCCCTTAATTCCACTCACATGTCCTTTCTCTTCATTTCAAGGGAGATGTGAATGCCTCAAGGACATACATGTTTTTTGGAACACTATTCAATCTTTACTCAGAATGTTTTTATATGGTGAATGGTAAATGGACTGCATTTATATAGCGCTTTCACAGACCCAATGGCCACCAAAGCGCTTTACATATTGCCTCACATTCACCCATTCACTCACTCATTCATACACCGACGGTGGTATCAGCCATGCAAGGCGTCATCCAGCTCGTTGGGAGCAGCTGGGGTTGGGTGTCTTGCTCATGGACACCTCGACACTTGGTCAGGTGGAACCGGGGATGGAACCACCAACCTTCTGGTTTGTAGACAACTTACATGAACCACTGAGCCACTGCCGCCCCAAAATATTCGAAAATAATATGGCTACTACATTTTTAAACACAAATTTAAAATACAGGTCCTTCTAAAAAAAATTAGCATATTGTGATAAAGTTAATTATTTTCCATAATGTAATGATAATTCAGGTCTTTTATTGTTTTAATACTGATGATTTTGGCATACAGCTCATGAAAACCCAAAATTCCTATCTCAAAAAATTTGCATATCATGAAAAGGGTCTCTAAACCAGCTATTAACCTAATTATCTGAATCAACTAATTAACTCTAAACACCTGCAAAAGATTCCTGAGGCTTTTAAAAACTCCCAGCCTGTTTCATTACTCAAAACCGCAATCATGGGTAAGACTGCCGACCTGACTGCTGTCCAGAAGGCCATCATTGACACCCTCAAGCAAGAGGGTAAGACGGAAAGAAATTTCTGAACAAATAGGCTGTTCCCAGAGTGCTGTATCAAGGCACCTCAGTGGGAAGTCTGTGGGAAGGAAAAAGTGTGGCAAAAAAACGCTGCACAACGAGAAGAGGTGACCGGACCCTGAGGAAGATTGTGGAGAAGGACCGATTCCAGACCTGCGGAAGCAGTGGACTGAGTCTGGAGTAGAAACATCCAGAGCCACCGTGCACAGGCGTGTGCAGGAAATGGGCTACAGGTGCCACATTCCCCAGGTCAAGCCACTTTTGAACCAGAAACAGCGGCAGAAGCGCCTGACCTGGGCTACAGAGAAGCAGCACTGGACTGTTGCTCAGTTTTGCATGTCATTCGGAAATAAAGGTGCCAGAGTCTGGAGGAAGACTGGGGAGAAAGAAATGCCAAAATGCCTGAAGTCCAGTGTCAAGTACCCACAGTCAGTGATGGTCTGGGGTGCCATGTCAGCTGCTGGTGTTGGTGCACTGTGTTTTATCAAGGGCAGGGTCAATGCAGCTAGCTATCAGGAGATTTTGGAGCACTTCATGCTTCCATCTGCTGAAAAGCTTTATGGAGATGAAGATTTCATTTTTCAGCACGACCTGGCACCTGCTCACAGTGCCAAAACCACTGGTAAATGGTTTACTGACCATGGTATTACTGTGCTCAATTGGCCTGCCAGCTCTCCTGACCTGAACCCCATAGAGAATCTGTGGGATATTGTGAAGAGAAAGTTGACAGACGCAAGACCCAACACTCTGGATGAGCTTAAGGCCGCTATCGAAGCATCCTGGGCCTCCATAACACCTCAGCAGTGCCACAGGCTGATTGCCTCCATGCCACGCCGCATTGAAGCAGTCATTTCTGCAAAAGGATTCCCGACCAAGTATTGAGTGCATAACTGAACATAATTATTTGAAGGTTGACTTTTTTTGTATTAAAAACACTTATTTTATTGGTCGGATGAAATATGCAATTTTTTTTAGATAGGAGCTGTATGCCAAAATCATCAGTATTAAAACAATAAAAGACCTGAAATATTTCAGTTGGTGTGCAATGAATCTAAAATATATGAAAGTTTAATTTTTATCATTACATTATGGAAAATAATGAACTTTATCACAATATGCTAATTTTTTTAGAAGGACCTGTAATTAAAAGAAAAAGAAAATGAGTCATGTTTGCCTGGAGCTGCCCCCCGACCAAAAGTAGTCGTTCATTTAAGCCACTAGCCGCACGTTTACATCTTCACAGTATAGTGGATGCGCCTATAGAGAGAAATGCAAGTTAAGTTAAACGTCATGCAGGTAGCGTGGTACTAATTTAGCTTCCACACTTGAACACTTGTATAAGAAGCACCTAATAATAGTGTACATTTATAGGTTAACATTATAGCAAGTGGCCATGTAAAGTTGCCAATGTTTGGCTACAACTTACATGTTTCAAAGGCCATGTTTGAGCTCGATGAGTTATTTGCCTGCAGAGTTTGCACGTCACCTTTTTGCAGTCCTTTACCCTCTCGTAATGATCTCACACTGGATTTCCTCCCCAACTTAATTACCACATGGACCAGCTGTGTTAATAATCTGTCGGTCATGGACTACGTGACTACACTTACTGTGGATTTTTTTTCCTGTGACCAATGACCATCAACGTGTGGTTGACTATTAGCGGCCAACCCTTTTATAATGGTTGCCAGTGTGTAGCTATGTAGTGTCTAAGCTGTTTTTACCATCCATCCATCCATGCATCCATCCATGCATCCATCCATCCATCCATGCATCCATGCATCCATCCATCCATCCATCCATACATACATACATACATACATACATACATACATATGCACGCACGCACGCACGCACGCTATTGGTCCCGTCTTCAATGCGAGTAAATTGTTTTGCCCACCTGTTTTATCCTCCATAATTGCTTAGAAAATAGCATAACTCTCCTCAACAACTTGCATGATTTGATTTGAGATATCCCCCATCTCCATAGCACAAATGTTTTGGGACTAACTGTGAGCCATGTTTAATGCTTAAGGTTAGGGATTTAAAAAAAATATGCCTTAGCAAGCTGTGCTAATAAGAATACGATAGCCGTACTTGCAAGTGGACTCTTAGCAATAAGCAGGGCATCTTCTCATTTACATTCTCATCATGCCAGATGGATAAACACAATGATGAACTAATCTAGGATTGCCTTCAGCATGAGAAGATATGCAGCATTTTATCTCTGATTAAGTTAATCCTGTCTGTAGTGTATCTGAGTGTTCGGTGTGTCTTCACAAGAGACATAATTTCTCAGGTCTTGCAGGGTTTAGCCATCTCTTTGGTAATTAAAAAAAAATGTATTTACGGTACATACATCTCTCTACATCCAAACACCTTATCTGTCTGCAGATTGATATCACCAAAACGGTATTTCCCCCCCCCTGATCTATAGCATTAAAATGTGTCTGAGCTCACCAGTTTCTTCTTTCAAGCAAAATCCCCACAGGTTCTGCTGCAAAAAAAACACCTTGCACAGATTGAAGATATACATCATATCTGGACACTCAAGACGTGGAATGTTTTATTCATGTCACAAGTATTGTCAAAGAAATGAGATAGAGGCGGGTTTGTTTCAAGGCTAGTGACTAGCAGTCTTTGAATTGAGATGTTTGGAAGGCCTGATGCATCGTCGCTTAAAAGCTCTTTGTGCTTTAGGGACCATTTTGTTTATTGAGTCCTGTCTCAGATTTGGAGGAGACTATTAAAGTTTAGTTTACCAAATAACATGGTGGGAGGACAGATACGAATATTGTGTTCGCAGTAGGCATGTGCCGGTATCAAATTTTCATGCTGCGATTAATTGATTGAGCTTTTATCACGGTATACGGTATTATCACGATATTTTAATTGCACAAGAGAAACAGATGGATTGGGGGTATCTAAAAAAAACTTGCATCACAATGTGTAATTGTGATTGTCAAAACATTAATTTTATTTTTTAGTGACAACATGTTACAATGTTTACATGGTACAGTTACTGAGGCTACTGTTTGTATTATTGCTTAACACAATTTTCACGATTTCAATTAAATTCTTGGATTTAATTTCAATCTTGATTCAATATTGACTCATTTGGATAAATATTAGGTAGGCTACAGTAGATAGTCTGCATTAAAATTTTTCTCAAGAAAAAATATCTCACATAATGCTGTAAACATACAGAGAGAAATTAAATATAATGCATACAATATAAATATAATATTAATATAAATATAAAAATGCAATATGCCGTAATTTTCATTATAATAACAATTATATAATGACAAGTAAACATGTATTAAAATATGTAATATAGTGCACATATTTAGCAAAATACTCCTCTCTATAGCTATTTTCTTATAGTCAACTAACATTAAACGGCTTTCCTGAGGTAAAAGTAACGTTCTGTGACATAATTGTTCTCCTGCAGTTTTATTGACCTCTTTCCGTGGTTGAAAAACACTGATTGATCGAAAGTACGTACCTTTCGGTGGGTTGTACTGTATCTTTAATAAAAAGTAACAGATGATCGGTTTACTTGAACTGAGGCGCGCGATCTGTCACGTCACATTTACAAGCAGCAAAACAGTATTTATTGTCTGAATTTCGTTATAAAATGGACAGAACCTGAGAGCTGATGTTTTTCATATCAAAAGTAGCCTGCTCTGTCTAGTCTGTCGGTGTCAGTGTCCTCTTTGGTCCGCGATTTTTCTCTGCGTGAGAAAATGGATGTGTGGCGCGAGACCGTGTGAAAGTGTCAATTGCGTGAGTCTCAAGCTGAATGCGTGAGAGTTGGCAGCCATGCGGGGGATAAATAGTCGGCAGCGTTCCTCCTTCCGCCGTGCTTCTTCTCCACGTGAGGATTGTTTACATTAGACTAGAGTGCGCACTGCATGCACACAGTGCTTATACATGTGATGTGGGGATTGTTTACATCAAAGTGCGCACGTGTTTTGCGCAGCATAGGCTTACGCATTGTTTTTTAAGCGGTTGATGGAAAATAAGCTGATGCGCGTTCTAAAAATCTAAATTCGGATCTATTATTTTTCACGGTATTTCGAAGTCCCCGCGATAACAATATCGTGCATATTCATTACCGCGATTTATCGCATTACCGAATACCGGCACATGTCTAGCAGTGTTCTAGAGAGGAACTGAAATAATCTGGCATCTTTTATATTTTAAAGATGTAGTAAGTATTTTCCCACTTACATTTTTTCGCAGAAAGATATATTTAGTACTTTTGACAAACATTTAAAATGATGAGAAACATGGTCATGTCAGTGGCCTAGAAAAAGTAGTTTTATTCTCTTTATGGGTGGCCAGGTCATTTTCTTCAACAAAAGTTGAGTGTGTGGTTACAAACAAAGAGAACAGGGCTAGTTAACAGCCTGGAGAACTGGGATCCCCATCCGGTCTGAAGCCAGTGTCTTTTGTCACACACCACAGTCCAATTAGCTCCTAGCTGCAAGGGGCCAATCTGTTGGAATTCCCCGTATGGTTTGAGTTTGCTCTCATTTTCTGTCTCTTTACTGGAGTTAGGGAAGCCCACCAGTGCTTTGGCAACTAAGCCCTACAAAAATGAAGAAAGAACACAGGTGGAAATACATGAACAGCCTTTCTGTGTTTGATATGTAAATGTTCATGTTGGTAGGAGCTGCTAATTAGAAGGATCGTTCCATTGGAGAGATACGCGTCCAGTAGTTTCCAGCACATATTTCAAGACCAAACCCTTTATGACCAGACACCCTTTTTTGGGAATAAATTAGATAGAAATTAAACTTTAAGTTCACAAACGCACAATAGAACTTTATTATATCGCTGGATGCTTGTTGTTTCTAAATGCTTATAGTCAAAGAGATTTGTTAGATCTGATGCTGTTCTATTGTGATTCAAGTCTTGTGTGAGTGAAGATTTTTTTTTGAAGTTTTTGAAGTAAATTTTGTTGATTGATTGATTGAAGATGGGAAAGGGTATTTTCTGCATGGTATGTTCTGCTTCTAACTCTTTAATCAGTGCATATGAGAATGAAAGCTGTACTATTGTTTATTTGTACATTTAAACACCCTGGCAACAATCACATCCAGTGTTTGTGTGCTGATTTGTTCTTGAGGTGGTTTTTAGCATTTACATTTATTAATTTAGCAGAAACATTAATCCAGATTGGCTTACAAATAAGTAATGCAATCAGAGTAGTACAATATTAGTGTAAAGTGCAAAAACACTAGTTAGTTAGTCAAATCTCCTCAGAAGAGGTGTGTTTTCAGTCATTTTTAAAAGAAATTGTATGATGGGAAGTTTGTTCTATGATTTAGGGACAATGATTATTTCTGAGTTCTGTATGCAGCAGCAGACGATTAAATTCGATGTGTACGGCGTTCGGCACTAGTGGTGGGGATTTTGATTCATCCCAGTCTCTTTTAAATCTTTTCATTCTGAACCTGTTCACCAAAAAGATTAATTCGCTTATTTGTTTAATGGCTCTTTCTGTAGGCAACATCATTACACTAGTGAGTCGCTTTTTGTGCGTTATGAGTGAACCATTTACCATTGAGTCGTTCACAGCCTAAACTAATTTTTAGGGTACTTACAATTTTGGTTCAAAGATATTACATTTTTCCAGATCTATTAGACCCCCCCCCACAACCCCCCCCCCCCCCTCAAAAAAATACAAAGCACTTCGAACATATAATGATTTGAATATATCTTTCCTATGATATATATAATTGTGTCAATGTCAGTAAGTCTTTTAAAATATTAGAAAAATGTACATTTTTAAGACAAGTTCTGTTCAGGTTGTAAAATGCCATGTGGCATGATTGTCTAATTCATGATATGTTAAAACTAAAATGTGCACACATCTATGTTCTATGCAAAGGTAAATATATTGTATTACTTTCATGGCAATAGCACACCTCTGCTCAACAGGTTGTATGGTTTGAGATATTTTTAATGTCTGTTGCATGAACAAGTTACACACTGAAGTTTAATATTTAGGGGTTTGTTCAGCTGCTGGCCACCATTTTCATCAAAATATTAAAAATCTCAAAAAGCATGTTAAATTACCAATTTGCCCTCTGAAGGATATCATGATGTTTCACATGTGATTATTATGCAGAGTGTGAGTGTTGATTTACATGAATGTTGTATAATCCAGAAAATTGGATTAGCAACAGTGGAATTAATCCTTTCCACTCCAGGTTTAAAGTGTTAGATAACAAATCACCTGAATTTATTAACAGCTCATTCGAGCAGCTTTATAGAGCACCCATCAAACTTTGACACAAATGAAATAATAAGACAAGCTCTAGTTTTTATTTCACTAATTATTATTGTTGTAAATAATTCTGAATTGATAGTTTTAATGCCCTGTTCCTTATGATATCCATCACTGTGATGAAGGGCAGTAAACAACTTTACTACACAGCTTTATGAGGAGTTTACATGGTAGTAGTCATGTAATAACTCGGCTTCCGCTGGGATGACACACAGATACAATGGTTTATCAGGAAGTAGGGTCTCGTAATCCCTCTCCAACAGCTCTCAAACACCGGCCTAGTTCATCTGCACCTCTTCACCGCATCAAACACACACACACATTCAAAACACGGAGATATCCTTTACAGACCTCACAGAAATCACAAGAGCTTATCTATTCTCTCCTCTCACACACTAGTCATATGTCGATTTGTGTTTCGGTAACCTGAGTCACTGGTGTGAAATCAGCAAGGAATTTGCTCAAGCTGAGCAGGAATTAGACGATACAGCACGATACCGCTGCAAATGTGAAACCTTAAAAAGAGCTTGTAAAGCTGGAGTAAATGTCAAGCTTGATAAAACACATTCTCTTTGATCTTTAAAAACCCTAGCTGCAGTATTCAGACACTCAAAGCAAGCGAAACTCGACCTAATGTGCGACTGTTCCATGTTTATTCATATTCAGATTTTCTGTTTTAGCATCAGCATTTCTAAAGGCTGAATATCTTTGGCAGGACTGAAGGATGTTGAACCAGTACGAACTTCTTTCATCACAAAAGGACATGTACAGCATATACACTCACCGGATACTTTATTAGGTACACTTGTTTAACTATTCATTAACACAAATATCTAATCAGGCAATCATATGGCAACCCAATGCATTTAGTTGTGTATACATGTTCTGCGTCCGAAATTGCATACTCTCTTGAGTAGGTACTTATTTTGAATAAGTAAATGACCGCTAAAATAGTATGTTCTATATAGGATGAGTGTGTGTAGTATGAATGTAATCCGGATGTACTACATTCGCCTTGCTGTCATTATCACGTGACCTACAGCATCAGTTGCGTCGCTTCACTACCATTCACAAATCCTCTCCCGTTTTTGCCTACGCTTTTATGAGTAAGTTACTGTGAATACTTCTTTTGTCACATACTGTTTTTCACTTACTATATAGTAGGGAAGTATGCGATTTCAGCCATGGTCAAGCGGATCTGCTTACTGTAAGTTCACACTGAGTGTCAGCTGGGGCCAGTTGCATAAACATAGTCGCTAACTTAGGACTGTTACTTAAGAACTAGTTTGATCATTAGACCAATCTACCTTTTTATGTAACTGACTTTAACAAGTTATGACCAGTGTGGCCTTGTATTAATGGTTCAGGCTGCTGCTGGTGGTGTAATGGATTTGAGCCCCTTCGTACCAACTGAGCATCTTTTCAATGCCACAGCCTACCTGAGTATTGTTGCTGACCATGTCCATCCCTTTATGACCACAGTGTACCATCTTCTGATGGCTACTTCCAGCAGGAAGCTCACAAAGCTCAAATCATCTTTCTTGAACAGGACAATGAGTTCACTATACTCAAATGTTGCAGTTTATTTTTATTTTATTTGACAAAATATATGTACAGATATAATATAAAAAACGTGAAGCCATTTACATCAAGTTACTACCTGAGATATTATTCTCCCTACAAGAGGCAATTACTACAGTGTGTGTAAAGATGTTATGTGAACTATTTATTTCCAGTGACAAGTACAACATAGTGTTGTTGATACAGCGCACTTCAGTGACAGCTCTCTCTCTCTCTCTCTCTCTCTCTCTCTCTCTCTCTCTCTCTCTCTCTCTCTCTCTCTCTCTCTCTCTCTCTCTCTCTCTCTCTCTCTCTCTCTCTCTCTCTCTCTCTCTCTCTCTCTCTCTCTCTCTCTCTCTTTAAGGAGTTCGTCCCTTGCCACAAGAGTTCAGCTCATCACAACCATGATCACTTGGTTCCTATAGGAAACATTTGAAGTCAACATGAAATGGCTTTCACAACCCATTTTACTTCCCTTAATGTGACATGTTTGCGCAATGGGATATTAATACCTAATAAAAAGCTATTAGACTATTGGTTATCATTATCCAAGATCCTGCTCGCTTAGGTTAGATCAGCCAATTTTCACTGCACAAAAAACACTTTGCTACTAGTTCGATTACAATCGGATTATTAGAGTCCATGTAAACACAGTGTTAACACTCTTTGAGAAATCTACTTCTGATTGGCTTATAGTTGGTTTGGCATATTAAACTAGGAAAGGATAAACTTGTTTTTATTTTAAACATGACTGAAATGCCCAGGTTTATGTTTGGCTGTCGGCTCTTATTTAGGCTCAGCTCACTGTTATGACCGCTCCTCACTGGAGCAGCACCATGGACAGCGACAAGTCCGCCAGCCTAAGGTCTTCCCGTCGGGAGTGACACTGCACACACTCCATCTCTATAGTCTCTAACATCTGTCCATAAAGGAGGGACATTCTAGCTGCACCAGGTCTGTTTCCTTCTGTAGTCACTCCTAACTTAACATATTTTGCTTAATTGTTCATTACTCTGTGGTGCTTTATGATCTGTGGTGTAGTGCTCCCTGGAGCCACATTTTATCAAGAGACTGTGTGCTTATAAATTTCTGCAAATGACATTTTATGCAAAGTGGACAAAAATGATTAAGGCAGTTTGATGCTATACGGAGAACTTATAACATGTGCAGTTTTTTTTAAGCATACAAAAATATTTATTTTCTACAATAGGCAGCTAAATGTCATATTTTTTAAATCACAGTGACTAGTAAAGTGAGAAAGTACGGTCAGTATATTTGTTCCATACTTTGTATATTGGTTTTATGTTTCCCATACTCACTGCAAAGGCGTAAATGCCAGTTCTTGTTCTCAGCTGTGGATTTTAGTCAAACAAACCACTCAACAATCTTCCTAAGTGTTTTTTTTTGTTGGTCTATTTAAAATAGAAACCTTTTGTAACAATATACAATACCGGTCAAAAGTTTGGGGTCAATAATTTATTAATAAAAAAATTAAATGAATACTTTTTTCAGCAAGGATGTGTTAAAATGATAAAAAAGATTTATATTGTTAAAATATTTTTATTTTGAATAAATGTTGTTCTTTTTAACTTTTTATTCATCAATGAATTCTGAAAAAAGTATCAGGTTATTAAAAAATATTAAGCAGCACAACTGTTTACAACATTGACAATAAATCAGCATATTAGAATGATTTTGGAAGGATCATGTGACTGCAGACTGGAGTAATGATGCTTAAAATTTTTTTTTTTCAAAAACATTAAAATTAATGTTTACAAACTTTTGACCGGTACTATGTTGGGTGCAGCTCTTTATATGTAGCTCATGTATTATATATTTAAGTCATATATTTGTCCGCCATTAGAGAAGGACTTAAGGATTTTATAACATTTATAAAAAATATTTATAAATTTTGAGCTTCAGCTATCCGTGGCAATGGCATGAACAAGGATCTGCATTCCGAGTTGCATGTCGTTAGTTTGATGAATCGTCGAACGATTAAAAAATGACTCATAATAAACAGTGATCGCTTATCGCCACCTACTGACTTAACGATGTAATCTGCAGTAAGAGTCACTGAACGAGTTTGTTTGTCTATCATTTCGCCTCTGCCATCGAGAATCTTTACATTTGGTTCTGTGGTTTTCGGTTTTTGTCCTACAGTAGCCTAGTTGGTGCAAACACGCACTGTAACATTCACTTTTGCAGTGTTTGCAGGTATTTTATGTTTAACAGTCATTTTTTTATGGAGTTATGTCCTGGAGGATTCGGGTAACATAATTAAGACGATGTTTTCTAAATGTTTTAAGTGTTCCTAAATGTTAAATAGCATACACAAAACATTGTGCTTACGTAAATATGGAAACGAACGGAGATCCTACTATTTGTTGGAAAGCTGCAACTTTAAGACAGAAGCGAACTCCCCCTCTTTTCTTGAACAATGGTCTCTACCAACCACCGCTGCTCTCGCCGCTGAATCCTTAACGTGCCATTTTATTACTAATGGGCATATCTGGAAATCAAAATGTCATCGATATACGGGACAGTATCAGGTTTCTGAGGATGCCAGCGGTGGATATTCATGCGGGTTTCTCCGGACCAGTGCTGATTTTGGCCAGTGAAGCTTCCTTGTAGTGAATCGGATGATTGGAGCAGCTGTGCGCTCGCGCTTAGATTGCAGCTGTCATTGATATTGCATAGTGAACAGTGAGTATAAGACAGCATGCACACTACAATGCAACAGTCATTGTGTCTGACTTATGTGTACATGCAATATTCTTTGTGCACCATTCTCAAGGTGATTTGGAAATGCCCGTTTAGTGAGAGGAAACTTCCAACAGATGTGAGAGGTTTTGCTGTAGTAACAGAGATCAATGAATGAATGAATGCATGAATGAATTAATGAATGAATGCAAGTGTGTTCTGTTGAACTGATGATAATCTTTCATATCTCATACAGGGAAAAGCTGTATAGATCAATGGAAGACACTGACAGAGAGAAAAGAAAAGAGAGAGAGGAGGGAGGGAGAGAGGCAAAGACAGGCATGATGTAATGCGCTTGAGACAATGGTTGAGGATTCTCTCCAATTAGAGTCACAGCAGCGGAAAAGGCTGTTTTGAAAGAGATGAGATCACTATAACATGCCGGCTTGCAAGGTGTACTGGGAATGTCATGGGAATTGTTCTTGCATCTCCCGCTCGCCTGTGGTCCGGCTGTAATGGACCTTATTCACATGTGCTGCTGGACTGAGTGAATGTGAACGTGATGCTCTAATGTAGGCTACAAATACTTGGCTCTACACTCAAAGAATGTTTGAATTATTACAGCATGAAGCTTTTATTGAAGTTAGACGGATTAATCAACACATTTAATTGTGATATTACACAATTTATTTACTGTCACCTTGCCAGATTGTGCTGAAATTGTCATGGCATCACATCATGTCTATTAAAGGAAGTGTGACTGTTCAGTGCATTTTTTTTTTTTAAGTATAAAATATCTTGTAGTTACCATCAGAATATTCCTTTAAGTTCAAGTAAAAAAAATGATGGATATAGAACCAATCACACAGCACTATCTGCTTTCAAACTTCAAATGTATTCATTTTTGCTACTTTGTGGACACTAAACATTTAACGTGGAAGCAACTGGGTAGTTTGGATGGAGAATCATGGCCTCTAATGGTCTGTACTGTAGACAGACAGGCTGAGAATAGACGGCCTCCGTGTCCCACTGACCCTGTTGGTTGTGCTGGTGTGTAAAGTCTACCTCAGCCATTTTTTTGCTGTATTTTATCAAATGTACAGCTAGTTTGTATGACCTTGGCAAGGGGGTATGTGGTGGAAAGGATCTTTTTCACACCACTGAATATGTGTTGATCAAAGGTTATATCAGTGAAAAATACAGTGGAGTCCAGTCTGAGACTTGCATTCAAAATCAAATTTAAATCTCGAAATAATCAAAAACATTAAGTACATGAGAAACATTTAGGATCACTAGTCTGAAACACTGTTGAAAACCTGGGATTTAAAAAAAATATTGAAGTCTATTTGAAATGATACTTTATATTAGTGCTGCGGAACGATTAATCGCATCCAAAATAAAAGTTTGTGATTACATAACATGTGTGTGTACTGTGTATAATTATTTTGTATATATTTGAGAAATATTTGCATGTGTATATATACTGTATATATATTTATACATAATTTATATTATATATAAATCTAAATATTTTATATATAAATTACTTTTTTTTTTTTTAATATGTACATGCATGTGTGTGTATTTAGAAAATAATTATACACAGTACACACATATATATTATGTAAACACAAAATTTTATTTTGGATGCGATTAATCGTTGCCCAGCACTACAGTTATATTTAATAAATAAAAGTAATGCCATAAAATAAATAAGAAATGTTTAAAATAATATAAGTCAAATAAAGAAAATTTGACACATTGACCGTGTGAATAAACTTATGCAGATCATGCTGTAAAGCTATAAGCACACACCAAATACTAAGACATTTTAAAATTCATGTACATTTTCTCAAAAATTAAGTTTGCACAAAAATTTCAATTCAATTATATGCTTATAATATATTGATTTCGTTTGCATTAAATTAAGAAAATCAAAATAGTAGCACTAGTCTTTGACTACCCACTGTATATCAAATGCAACATGATATCATTATTTGTGTGGTTGGTTATATAGAGCTGGTAAGTCCCGCCCATCCGTAAAACTCCAAGTGGACCTCTAGGTTGAAAAAGCGTCAATGCAAGTGAATGAGAGAAAATAATTATTTTCTGTTCCCGTTTGAATTGTGCCATGAATGTGAACATATGTTGTCTGTGATTTTTTTATATAATTTCTCATGTAACGAGTTTGACAGTATATTGTATGATTCTTTGGCTAGCAGTTGTGGAATAGACATAACGAGAAAGACTACACGTCGCATATGTGACGTCACCGCATAACACATTTTCCCTCCACAAATCACGGTGCGATAATCTAAGGAATTAGATCGAGATGCCTGTGTGTTTTGTAGGCATGTTTAGCGGAATCCGTGTGCTAGTGGTGGTGACGTATATCAAACGCGTCGAAAGCAGAAGAGTTGTAGTCCACAAAGTGCTCTCACACAAAGTCTAACCGTATGAAAATTCTACCCGCTAAATTGTAGCATTCTTTACACGAAAAATTATATAAAAAATTCACAGACAACATATGTTCACATTCATTGCAAAATTCAAAGGGGATTAGAAAATAATTATTTTCTCTCATTCACTTGCATTGACTATTTTTCAACCTAGAGGTCCAGCGGGGTAAGCGGAAGGGGCGGGACTTACCAGCTCTATATGTTATATGCGGTATATTCTTGTATCACCACAAAAATCCACAGATTTCATTGAACTTACTCACCTCAGCCCTCGCTTTCCTATCACGTTCTACCTCTCTTTCTTTCTCCCTCCCCCCACAGCCATTCATTCATTCAAGACAGTGTGTGTGGAATATGATCGCTCTTGTTGTCATCATTGGGGCTTTTACTCTGGGCATTGCCTTGCTCTCCACTCAATACTCTGATTGAAATGTGGGTTTAAAATACAGTGTAGAGCACTCTCACACCCAATGGGCCATTGAGAAGTCTTGGGTTTGTGCCCATCTGCATTACATTTCAGTGCAGGATATGCCAAATATCCTCTAAATATTCCGTGCCCTTGACCTTTTGTTAAAATGTGAGCAGTGATGTGTTAGCAGTCAATAATCCACATTCCTTTGTTCATTTATTCAGTCCAGCCCACATGCTTGGACCACCACTGTTTACAAATCCCCTACTTGCAACTTGGTACAGTCCATTATTGGATTATTTGACTCTGTCTGTTTGCTCATTAACTAATCATGAAGGGCTTGATCAGCAAAATATATTATGGCAAAAATCTGCAGAATGGATTTAAACACCTTTATTTAACCAAAATGTTGTGTAATTCCTCTCTGAGGTCCCAACATTGATCCCTTGGCCTTGAGTAATGTAATGCCACTGTCCTTGTTGGATCAGAAGTAAAATATCATGAAGCAATCAATGCCCAAAAGGGTCATTTGCATTCTATTGTTCTTTATGTTCATTGAATACCAATATGCATCTTGTAGGCAGAAGTTGAACTCTGGATCAAGTTTTGAAGTCGTGCCAGCCTCACTGCTGATGTCTGATGTTATAGGGGCTGTTTTGTGTTATGAAATATAGATGGGAGTCTTCTTCTCTTAAGATGCTGTAATGGCTTTTCTTTTCCCCTCTTCCAATCCTGCTGCGTCATTCTTTCTTTTTTTCCTTTCCTTTCTTCCTGCTGCTTCCGGTAACACTTTATTTTGATGGTTCTCTTTAGACATTCTGTTGACTATAAGTAATGGTTACATGTCAACTAACTCTTATTAGAGTATAAGACTGTCTGCTTAATGTCTGCTAAAACTTGTTGTCTCAAAACAAACATTCTATTGACTATAAGTCACTTTGCAAGTACATATCAACTTATTCTACTAACCCCTTATTCTACTAACTCTAACCGTACACCTAACAATCTACTAATACTGAACTAATACCCTAATGTAAGTTAGTTGACATGCGAGTGTAACGTTACTTATAGTCAACAGGATACATGTCTAAAGTTTTTTTTTTTTTTTTTTTTTTGGTTCAGTTTCATTATTTCGAGCTTCATTCATAATTTTTCATTAATAATGTATTTGTAGCATGTAGGAATGTACTAATACATTTCAGCGACTGACATTTTCTGCAAAATGGACAAAAAGTGAGACAGTTTGATGCTACAGAGAACTCGCAACAATTTCTACTCCTCAATATGCAATTAAATGTCAAAATATTTTAAATGAAAATCACTGAGAGACTAGTAGAGTGACGGAGAATAAGGATAAATATGTCAGGACATTTGTGTCATTTTTTTATTTTTTATTGATTTTTGCCATTCCCATGCTCGCTATAAAAGGGCATAAATGCAAGCTCTTGATTTCATTTGTAAATATTAGTCACAAACCACTCAACAATCTTCCCCAAAAGATTTTTTGAGAAGTAGTTGTTTTCTTTACAGTTTTATTCATAATTTTTCTGTAGTGAGTGAAGACAAATAAAACAGTCAAATAAACTCAATTACAGTATATCACAGGAAATAGATAATGTGAGCTCCAGTGCCTTCACACTCATTGACAGTTACCTTACTAAGTCACTTCGCAATTGCATAAAGTTACATTTTCCTCAATTTTGTTGTATCACGTGTTCGATGTTGCTTGTGCCGTCTGTGTCAAACAACTGGCTCTGCCTGTTTTCAAGGGGTAGTTGTTTATAATTTTTGATTAAACAAAAGTATAAATGTGTTTAAAGTGTGTAATTTAACAGGTGCATAAACAGGAATAAGCTAAGCTAACAAGCTAATCAGCTAGCAATATGATGAAAGATTAACTTTCAAAATGTCAAAATTGACAGGATAATTATAACAGTGACGTAGAGGCTCCTCCTCATGACCTTTTGCCTGTATCTTGCCATTTTCTCCCATCACATTTATGACACACGAGGAAGAAATATTCTATTCTATTCTATTCTATTCTATTCTATTCTATTTATTCCATATACAAAGTCTCATTGGAGCAACAACTGCTGTAATATGCTGAGATGTTAGCTTGCAAAATGCCAGCTGACTAAAAAACAAGAACGAGAAATGTTTAATGGTCAGGGTCAGTAATGGTAATCGTGCTCACTGATCATGTGTAATAGTGACGTAAGAGGCGGTTTGTAAGCTGGCACATCCAGTCTCTGACGTCATTCTTTGACTGTGACTCAATGTGTCAGTGTTGTGTGAAAATAAATCTAGGTCTTTTTCCCCCCATTGTAGCCAGATAAGTGTGCAGGTATGTGTGTGTGAGTGTTTGTGCAGTGATTGAGAGGGAGTCCCAGACTCTGTCCCACATGAATAATTTATTGATTGGCATATGGCATTAAGACGTTGCTTCTATTCCAGTTCCTTTGTCTCTCTCCTCACTCACTTCTCTCCGTTGCATCTGGAGATTCCTGCAGTACTCTTGAAACATCAGGAAAAAGACTTTTGCTTTGGTTTTGATTTTTCCCTTGCTTATAGTGATTCCAGTGCACTTTCATCTCAATTCGATAACCGTCTGGTGTACACATTTAAAAAAATAAAATAATCTTTTACAGAAAATTGTTTACCTGACCAGAAAGCTCTGAAGGCCAGGGGTAAGGAGTGGTGGTGATTATTTTGTATTGGGAAATTGATAGTTGATCAATAACTAACTCGAGAACAGAAAGTGTTGATTTCCGAATATATGAGTTGTTAGCTCTGTAATTAGTCTATCCATTTCCACCAGTTTAACCACTCTGCACCATTTTCTGAGCAGTTGCGAACATGATAGATGGACATTATGTAATTGACAGGATAATAAGACAATCACAATGACGTGAGGCTCTTTTTTGAATGTTTCTCATCACACATTTACGGCACACTTAAATATCTCAGAATAACACACTTTATTATTGTTTTTCTATTCTATTCTAGTCAGTGTTGTTGTTATTATTAACCAACTAAAACTATTAAAATAATTTCTGTTAATTAAAATAAAGCTAAAATATTTGAAAATATAGATGAAAAACTTAAACTAAAAATGTTAAATATAGCTGCAAGGAGCAATTAACGGGGTTCAAGCACCTTAAGGCCTTTAAGCACATGCGTAAAAAGGTATTATGTTTTATTTAGCAAGCCTGTAACCACATAGATCAATGATGGAAAAGACCATTTATGGCCAAAACAGGAAATTACTTAGAAAATATATGTTTTAAAGCTTTTTAACAGTCTAGGACTAGTTTGTGAATGCAGGTTTTTGAAATAATCTCCTATATTTAACGAACGATTCGATTGACAGTGGTGGTCCTAGAGGCCATATGGTATGAATGTCGTGGGCATGTGTGAAAAATCACCTGATATACAATCTTTTACGCACGTGAAAAAGTGAAGGCGCCCCTTGGTGGCTGATTTCTTTTAAATTTTCTCACAGGCCTCTTGAGTCAAACAGGCCCAGCGAGTTTCGTTCCGATCGGCCTCTGTTAACCTTGTCTGATAGGTGCTCAAACTTCATTGGCCAATGGCAGCCGTGTTTTTCGAGATACGAGTATGTGACTTTTGCGTAGCTATATCCGTTTCCGTGTTGTTTTTTTTTATTTTTATTTTATAGCGCCACTAAGTGGCGAGTCGCCACGTCCTTTTTCACGCGACCACAGTCTGAGCCCATACATAGGTGTACCGAGATTGGTGAAATTATCTCATTCAGTTCAAGAGGGATAGCTGTTTTAGTAAAAGTGTCCATGTTTTGGCGGACGTGAATACATTTGATAATTAGTGACAATCAGACTCCAGAGAATCTTTCTACACTGGTTTGGTTCCGATCAGACGAAGAACCTAGTACTAGTTTGCAAAAATAGGTTGCCATGTGTTCTGTCCACCTTGAGCCAAGGATTCCAACGATATAAGACACTTGAGCCTGCGATGAACGGTTTAGGAGTTATGATGAGTTATTACGTTCTTTTGATCGCTGTAGCGCCATCATCAGACCGATTGGGGTGAGCCTTGGTGCCGTTGTAGATGAGGTGGGTACTACAACCCCCTTAAAGTTTCAAGTATCTGCGACTTACGGTTTGGTCTGCCCGATCACTTTTAGGGGAGAATGCTGACCCTTGGAAATTCTAACACGCTTCAACCCACAATTAGAAATGCCAAGTTTAAGTAATTCGAAGTACTAAATTTACTAAAACTAATATTAAAACTGAATTCAAAATATTATTAAATACTGTAATAGTAAATAAATAACATTAAAATATATTATTATATTATATTATCGGTATATACACTTTCTAATATTTAATATCATATTTATTATAACATTGCCTAATATTTATTTAGCTTTTTTATTATTTTTTGCTTTTTTTTTAAATACACAGCTTGTGTTCTTTGTTCAAAAGAGTGCAACTGAGTAATTTAATTGTACTTAAATATGTTGCTTGTTGGAACAATGCTATTTGTTTCAATCTTGAGTTGTTCTTATTGTGTCAATGCAATACGGTACATTATATAAAATAATATCTTATTTTATTTTTAAGGTCAGTTCTTAAGCTTTCTACAATCATCTGTTATCTAAGTGACATTTGCCAAGCATTTTAAAACCCAGCGGTGGTTTAGGAGAAACTTTCGACGTGGTCTAACTCGTGACAGACCCTTGCACAATAATGTCTTTTGAATTGTCTCTTTATCTACTGCAGCAGGGGGAAAAAACTCCCACTTTTCCAGGCAGCTTCAGGGCTCTCCATTGCATGCTTGGTTAAAGACAGGAGAGCTGGCCGCAGCCCAGAGTGTTTGTGGGTCTAAAGTTAGCAGTTAGTTGCTAGCTGGGAGATGGTGGGACTCTGGCTAACAGCCTGTTCGCATAGTGTCTGCAGGGCCCATTGCCAGTGAGAGTCAGCTTAGGATGGACATGTAGGTCTACTATCTGCAAACATGAGAAGTAAGGAATGTAGGGCCAAGTCTTCTGATAATAATTCAATGAAATAGACTACTTGTATTAACTTTTTGTATGATTATATGTGTATAGAGATGGAAAATTGTGTTTGGATCGTAAATTAATGACTGTTGAAAACGGTCATTAATTTTGCAGTTCTATTTGGTGAAGCAAATTATAGGCCTTTATCACACTCACGTTTGAAAAGTGGAAGCTTTAAATGGCTTAAAATAACTTCCGCTGCAGCCTGCATCAATGGCTGTGCCCATAGCACGGGATTGTGATTTATACTGATGTTTATACTGATTTATTCATCTAAACACACTATCCACAGTTTACAATCATTAATCAGGTATGATAAAACAAAGAAAAATGATGTCATGTTATTCCAATGCATATTTCATGATTTAAAGTAGAGCGCAATGTGTGAGCCCACTGTATGTGTTTGCGCAATAAAGAGTCTGACCACCTTTTTCATTGTAGAAATGCAAGAACAGAATACAGCCAACATGTATCACATTATGTAAAAAGCATTCGAATTAGAGAATTAGGTTATACATCCATCCCGTAAAATATGAATTACGACAAGACTGTACAAATTAAACTATGTTCACATTGTTTCCATGCACTTACTTCACAATCATCAATTATTAGATCAAACTGAAGTTGTTCAAATATAGGAATATTTCCAACCCGAAGTCGATTATTTCAAAATGACTGGTTTGATCATCTTAAGCGTTTCATATCCTCTGGGTTTGAGTGCAAAGATTGGATAGCATTATATTGTAGACAAGATTTAAGGTAAATCATAATAAATATGCTGGAACAATCATGACTGGGACGACACCGTTGCTGACCATTCGCCTCGCTCACATAATACTGCACATTAAAAATAGAAGATTTAACATGTAAGGCTAAATATACTGTTTGAAATATTTATGTTTTTTGTCAAGTTCAACTAAGTTCAGTTTTGTTGTCAAAATTTGGCGTCTGTCCATTGACAATAATGCAGGAGAAAATTCTATTACGCTACTAATCGGAGCAGGATGTGACGACACAATGACTGTGATAAAGGCTGTTATAATATTACCGTTTTCCAGAAGTCACTTTTTTAATATTATCTGAAATGTTCTGCGACTTATATAATGCTATTAACGTCAAGCAAGCAAAATAGAGTACTTATACATTAAAAAAACCCCTGCTTACTGCCTCATGCAACCTTCCCAACTGTCCATTCCAGCATGAATTACATTGTTTTTGAATATAATAATAAAATGTGACTTGTGCACCGACACAATTTTCCCCCTCAACAACACAATTTTGCCCCGGTGTGACTACTACTCTGGTGCAACTTATTTTACGTAAAATATTATATTATATTATATTATATTATATTATATTATATTATATTATATTATATTATATTATATTATATTATATTATATTATATTATATTATATTATATTATGTTGTTATGTTCCGTTCCGTTTTATATTGTTGTTTTTGTTACCTAAAAGTATATAAAAAACCTTTTTGTTAATTGAATTAAAGCTGAAATTAAAATAAAATATAAGATAAAAACCTAAATGGAAATTAGAAATAACTGAAATAAAATAAGTTTAAGTACTGAAATATTAAACCAAAAGCTAATTTAAAATATGAATATATACTGCAATGGTGAATAAATAATGTTCAAAAAATATATATATATTTGTAAAATATATTTTAGATTTTTTTTAATAATATTTATTAAATAAACTTTATTTATTATTTTCCTATGTTACTTCCTTAAGAATTACTTCCTTTTGCATGGTGCTGCACATCTCCGCTTTAACTTCCACCTCCACGTATACTCTACAACAATATTCCGACGGATTCATTTTGTATATTAACAGGGCCCGAGATGCCCGGGTCAATGAAGTGAGCTGGCATATGTTTGTGTCTCGGGTGGATCGAAAACGCACCGATACACTTGCCAAGACTTTTTCTTTCTCTGTTCATCTGTTCTTTCTCCACTCACTCTGTTGTAAACACACACAAACACATCTCGTCCTTGCCAGGAGTTTCCTCCACCCGCTCTGCCTGTGTTGTATCATCACAGTCCAGGCGTGGAGCTCTGTGGCCCCGCATGTTTTCAATGCTAGTCTCCCCTACAGCTACCAGCCGTCACAATCCTGACAGCTTCGAGTCTAACAGGAGCAGACACACATCACCACTATGTACATGCAGTCTACATGCTGTCTACTCGCAGATGCTCCGAGCAGTTATACACTTTTACAGATAGACGCAAAGGGCTCGACAGAAAACGTGTATTTTTATTTATGGATGTTTGATTTTTTTACACGTAAAGTGTAACATTAACATAAACCTCAGTTATTTATTATTGTTATCTACATAATGAGTATGAGTAAATAAACATATGAGTGTATTTGATGACTGTATTTTCATTTGTTTTTGTTCATATTTGTATTATTATTGGTAGATTTCTATTAGTTTTTCCTAAAGCCTAACCCTGACGTGCTGGACAAGATGAAAAAATACTGTTGCAGTACCGCAGTACAATACATTCAATACTCTAAAATGTGCAATAAATATTATATATTTTTTTTTTATTAATATTAAAACATTGTGATGATATTGTTTATATTTTATTGATAATATTAAATATGATTTACCTTCATTATTATTAAAGCTGGTCTCAAAATGGACAATTTGCAGAGCAAAGTCATATCAAAGTTGTCGAATTGATTTCTACAGTATAGCACTTTTCACAATACACATTGATTCAAAGCAGCTTTACGGATATCTCCATGCGCATTCTAAGCATCCGTCCTCTTTCAGCAGGTAAAGATGATGTGCGAAGTGATGCCCACGATCAGCGAGGACACTGCGCTGAGCCAGCGTGGGTCCCAGAGCAGCGCCTCGGACCCTGACTCCCACTTCGAGCAGTTGATGGTGAACATGCTGGACGAGAGAGACCGTCTGTTGGACACCCTGAGAGAGACACAAGAAAGCCTGGCCCTCGCCCAGGAGCACCTGCAGGACGTCATCTATGACCGGGACTCACTGCAGAGACAGCTCAGCTCCGCACTGCCACAGGTATGACAACTACACCTACGCTATGCTGTTGATCTCACGTAACCACGGGTTTCGACTGTCGGCAGAGAGCTTTTCATTTATTACTTAAAGCTCACTTGAAGTTCTTCGATAGCTACTACATCAAAAAGCCTAACTGCTAAAGTTCACACGTTATTTAAGACAAGTGAACAGTCAGTAATAAAATAAGAACAAATACACAAATTACAAGCAGAGATGAATTCTAAATAACAAAGTTACAATGTCTAACAGTAGGTATTCAGGTACAGAAATGAATAATTAAGCCTAAATGTATTTGTTCACTGTAGAAATTAAATATAGTTTCATCTTTGTTAAAGCTGTATTTTGTTGTTTTATTAATATTAATGACACAGACAACAGTAGGAATATTAGGTGTGTGCTGTCACTTTAAGACCGAAAAAACTGACAAACATCCATATTTTCCTAACTCTTCACAGTATAACTGTTCACTTATGACATAAACGAGAGAATACTTGCCGAGACGGGCATTTAGATATAATTTTTTTGTGTTTATGTGTCCGTTCAAGGGCAAGGAAACGCAAAAGAGGAATCAATTCGGTGTTCGAACGCTGTCTGAAACTCTCTCTCTCTCTGTCTCAAAATTGCTTTATTGGCATGACTGTACATAATACAATATTGACAAAGCTTGGAATAGCCTACATAGAATAATTATAGATTATAATTATAGTTTTATAATTATATAGATAATTATAATTAAGACATCAAAATAATAAAATATTATAACATAACTTAAATTTAAATGTACAAATTAAAATGAATTGTACAAATTAACAGTGTAACAAATTTAAATGTGTGAACATTTGATACCACAGTTTTTTAACATATACGTTCGGTACACACACACACACACACATTACTGAGGGTCACTGTGGTGGACAGTAGGGAAACACTGAAGTCAGACACACACATTACACACACACTCACCTGCTGTCTCTGCTGTGGGCCTGTGGCACATCCACACATTTCTGGCACCCAGTGCTGCTGTTTGTCCCTCTCCTAGTATGATCTTTATCTGTTCTAGGCTACTTCATTCATGGCTGTAAAGTTCTGTATTAAGTTAGTGAATTTGTTTATGTAGTGGTCTGTGATTGAAATGTATTTGTGACAGTGAAGGACGAAGTGCGTCTCTGTCTCGATCTCTCCTGTCCTACAGTGAACACACACACACACACACACACACACACACACACACACACACACACACACACACACACACACACACACACACACACACACACTCTCTATCTCTCTCTCTCTCTCTCTCTCTCTCTCTCTCTCTCTCTCTATGCGCGGCTGTGGGCACAGATAACGTGCGAGTCCCGATTTTCGTCTCTTCTTCTGCGTTTAAAATTGTTTGAATGTGTAAATTGGCAAGACGAAACACGTTTCACTCTATGATGGTTAAATTTAGCAGTTAATCCGCGAATCACATGTGTGCCACTGCCGAACCGTGGGGCCTGATCCGTACGGATCAACTGCGATCCGTTCCACCCCTGCACACTGCAGTTCCATTTTTCACCACAGATTTACAATGGAAATTTGTGGGGCGCTGTAGAGCTGGGGAGGGCCCAGAGACCAGCTGCCCCGCTTAGAATCATGATACACGAGATATATATATATTAGTGCTGTCAAACGATTAAAATATTTAATCGCGATTAATCGCATGAATGTCATAGTTAACTCGTGATTAATCGCAATTAATCTCACATTTTTATCTATTCTAAATATCTCTTGATTTCTTTTTGTCCCATTATTTTTTTTCTCATTTTAATGCTCTTATCAACATGGAAAAGTGGATCAGCTTGCTTTGTGCAATTTTTTTTTATTGAAAACAACATCGGCATATACTGTGTTCAATTTCACACTAACATTCTCACTTGGAGAAAATAATCTCTCACACAATGTAACACTGTCCATCAATAAAAGGAAATAAGTGAAAGAAATACTGACGAGGTCCTGATATTGACGAGGGGGCGAAGAATTCGCATCAGCTGTGTGTGTGTGTGCTTGGCCATCAACAAGCGGTATTTCAGACTGGACGCGCTGCGATGATGATAGCTCAGTTCACAACGACAAAACACACAGATCACTTTGGTCTTGTCAATGGAACCATTTGGCAACTTTTTAAAAGTTATCCTTCCATTCAGAATCTTATTGGCATCCATTTCGGCGTCTCGCGCTCGTCATCCACTCAAAACATAACGTTAACCAATTATTTGGCCGGCTCGCAAGCCCAAACAAGTGTGTGCGACGTTTGTTTTGTTTCTGGTCTAGCTAGATCCGCTTGCGCTTTGGTCGACGAAGCAACAAAACGTACTCGCCGCGCATGCCGCGTCCTGTTGCAAAAGCATGTGAAAAAAACTACAAAGTTTGCTAGGCCAAAAAGACCGTTAATCGCGCGATAAAAAAATTGACGCCGTTAAAATGGGTTTGCGTTAATGCCGTTAATAACGCGTTTAACTGACAGCCCTAATATATATATATATATATATATATATATATATATATATATACGGTATAGAGATCTATGTTTGTTCCTACTAAGAACGCACGATTAAATAAAAACAACACTCTTAACTCTTTCCCCACCAGCATTTAAAAAAAAAATGTTGCCAGCCATGTCAACATTTTTGATAATTTTCACAAAATTTTCATGGCCTCCAGAATATGTTGTATGGATATCTGAATATGCAATATATCAAAAGAAAGAACAGAACTCTGCTTTTTAATCAAACAAACAAAAACTTTTATTTATAACTTTTATTAAACTTTTTATTCTAGCTTTATGCATTCCTTTTTTTTAATCAACACTTGAATGTTGGTAAGTTTCATAAAAAAGCAACATTTTGAGCAAAAAGCTGAAAAAAATCACGTTTTTGTCAAAGACTACGTCTGGATCAGATTCAGAAGCGTTGTCTCACTAATGACGGAAATTTTCATCAATGGCGGGGAAAGAGTTAAATGTTTTAAAGGTGCATTGTGTAATATTTAGGATGATCTGTTGACAGAAATGCAATATCATATACATAACTATGTTTTCGGTGGTGTATATAGACCTTACTCAATGAAGAGTTGTTTTTATTACCCTAGAATGAGCCATTTCTATCTACATGCACCCCAGGTCCCCTTACATTGAAATGCGGCGACATGTTTCTACAGTAGCCCTGAACGGACAAACGCGTTTCGTCACCATGTTGTTCTTCGTGCAAAGAAGCAAGCGAAAGTCAGCGAATAAAACACTGACACAATGATGAACAAGTAACAATAATATTCGCAATAACAAATCGTTTTACTGAATAATTAAGTAAACCTGATTTCTCAATTTATCTTTGTAAAGAAACCTCATTGCTTAACTGGCTACTCTCTGCTGTCTCAGACGGCGATCTTTTCCTGTCGGCCACCGTAACTTCTGTTGGATGCAATTTGCAAACTCGCCACTAGATCCCGCTAAAAATTACACTGTGCACCTTTAAGCTAGACATCATATTCCGATAAGGATATCTGAGTACCAGCGATGTCGTGGAAAGAAATTATAGATGTTGATTTCACACACATAAGATACAGTTAGTTTTTTCCAGTGCTGAACGTTTCAGACGTTTTTCCCCCCACAGCTGAGAGACTGTAAAAACATGGGCATGTTCACAGCTGGCCGTGTGTGATTGCAGCAGCTGAAACTGGTGATACTAAAATCTGTGTCCAAGTCTTTCCTTCCGAACAAAGAGGACTAAAAATCACCAAGCGCGGTTTTCAGCTGCGCTACTATTGCCCAGAGACATGGGAAAAAGCGATGGCTTACGTAATCACGCCATAAATTCAGATTAGCTCGACGCTCAAAGGAAAAGTGTGTCAGTAATTCTAGTCACAAGTCCTTACCACTCTCCTTCCAGAAGTCTCTGTGCTCCTGGTGAAGCAGAAAAATAGTTTTTGTTGTGTGGTAGTTCTCACTTTCCCTCAGTGGAGGGTTTTAGCTTTGCTTACTGTACTAAGGGTGATTGGGTCTATGTTGTAGAGTATGGAAAAAGGGTGTTGTGGATTTGAGTGGCATGTACACTGCCCTTTTAAAAGTTTGGGGTCAGAAAAGTTTCGCAAGAAGTCTCTTGTGCTCTCCAAGGCTGCATTTATTTGATTAAAAATACAGTAAAAACTAGTAATATTGTAAAATATTATTACAATTTAAAATAACTTTCTATTTTGATATATTTTAAAATGTAATTTATTCCTGTGAAGTCAAAGCTGAATTTTCAGCATCATTACTTCAGTCTTTGGTGTCACATGATCATTCAGAAATCATACTAATATGCTGATTTGCTGCTCAAGAAACATTTCTTATTATCAATGTTGAAAACTGGTGTGCTGATATTTTTGTGGAAACTGTGATACATTTGTTTCCAATATTCTTAAATGAACAGCATTTATTTGCAAAAAAAAACTTTTATACCATTAAATGTCTTTACTGTTATTTTTTTCTGATCAATTTGTATCCTTGCTAAATAAGATTAATAATTGGAGAAAAAAAAATCTTACTGAATGGCAGTGTACAAAAACTTCTGTCTCTTTATATAAATTTTCCATGGAATTTAGGCAATTTTGCTAAAAAAGGGTCGCCCTGCAATGAAAGGTCTGTTGTTATTTCTGTTCCAAACCTTTATGACTTTATTTTTCTTCTGTTAAACACGAAAGAAGATGTTGTGAAGAATGTTCACACTGCTCTTTTCCAACAATGAAGGCATTCAGTGATCATGAGCTGTCCTGAAACCTTATGTTCTAGTTTTATGTGAGGAACAGATCTAAATTAAGACATTCAAATCGGTGTGTTGCGTTCGTTTACTATGCTTTCATTATATGAAAAATGGCAGCGTGGACATTCTTCAAAACATCTTCTGTGTTCCACAGAAGAAAATAAAGTCATCCGGGTTTGGAACAATGTGACGGTGAGTAAATGATGATACAGTACAATAACACAAAAGAGACATGTATAGTTCATAAAATAATCACTTGAATTACAGATATTAGCATGTGACTCATTTTTTGCCGTTTTACTATCCAGCGCTACGTGATCATTGTACAAAAAGAGTGGCGGCGTAGACCGGGTCGATAACAATGTATTGATTGCCTGTGTGTCAAGACGGTACTCAGACGCACTGTTTACTGATCATGTGAAAAAATGAGATGTTACTTCTCTCGATCCGGATCTTACACATGTGCAAATGACTCCATTAATTAGTGTAGCAGCGCTTTATTAGCGCTTGCCACATCAACTCCACGCTGATGCTTTATGAGGCTCATTGGCGGAATAAATCTGAAGATGTGTACCAGCAGGAAAGCCATGTTATTATGAGCTGTTGTAATTTAGAAACCGTGAACAGTGTCTGCTAATGTTTTTTAAACGGCATTGAAATAGATTTTATTCACAGTGATTGTTTGGTGGTGTTTGTAATGGCCACTTTACACAGTCTACACTAATTGCATGATGGATGTAGGCTTTTGCTTATTTAATGAGCTAAATATCAGGTTATTTATAGCTTTGCACAAAGCTGATTTTTTGGTTAATTTGTTTTATGCCTCCTTTAAGCTTGTTTTGCTCTCATGGAGCTAAAGCGTGGAATGAATGTAAGGGGGGGAACAATGTTATAGGGTTGAAAAGTCACATAGAGGAGGCAGTTCCCCTGCTGGATTATGATTGGCTGTTCACGTTTTGCCCGCCTATCATGTTCACAGAGAGTCTGCAAATTAGCCTGAATGTGTCACATTGGGAAAAAAATGAACAGACTAATCTCAAACTACTCAACCAATTGGGCATTAGATAAATAATAAAGATATTATAATAGCCATGCAAGCAACAATGTGGTATAAAAAGCTGCACAAATTATATTTGTTGTCAGTTATTATTGAAGCAATGTATAATTCATTTTTTTAATGTATTTAAACTTATGATTTTGCGACTTGGCTAATCTATATGTTTCAACTGCCTTACATCCCAAAACTCTTTAAACAATAGTTTGGAAATGTGTAGCAAATGTGTAATTTACATCTGAACTAAAAACAAAACAGACTTTGCTTCCTCCCCCCAGCATTGTTTTGTAGATGGTAATGTAAACAGGTTGTCTGAATCTGATCCTCGGCGTTCAGACATGTGGAACGTTTCTAAAACAACACTTTGACCTCCTTTAGCGCTTGAAGACGTCTGAGGTTTGGGCTCATGGTTTAGACTGTGCATTAAATCTGGGCTCTGATGAGCAGAGAGATGAAATAGGCTGAATTATCGCTGCAGGGTGAACTCTGCTGTAGAAGAAGAGGAGGAGAGACAGGAAAGGGGGAGGAAGTAGACGGAAGGTGGATTGATGCGGAGAGGATGTGGCCTGGTTTTAGTATTGGCTATCTGTTATAAAGCTGATACTTTTCTTTCTCTCACACATACACCTTAACATTTAAAACATTCAGATCTTAATGGCAAACCGCATTCCCCCAAGATGCCCTGGGGTTCAGACCGTGATTATATCATGCACAGTAATGGCTTACATCCTTCTTTACAGCAACAGCTCTGATAACAACCCTTTAACTGTAATGCTGAGAGGCAGGACACAGGTTTTAATGCAGGGTCGCTTTTTACTGTCTCCTTAATCCTTGCTATTTTAACAACAACACTAAGTTTAAGTCATTTATAGTTCGTTTTTATATATATATATATATATATATATATATATATATATATATATATATATATATATATATATATATATATATATATATATATATATATATATATATATATATAAATAATCATTACCATTGATTGGCCCCTCTAAGTAACTGGCTGATATAGCTGTGCTTTAGTGTGTAAAATCTGAAATGTATTTAAACAAGAACTGGGAATCAAAGTGGAATCAGGGCTCATATCATAAGAAATCAATTTTTTTTTATTTACTTAACTCATTTAAAAAAAAAATAGGAGTTAATTGTCCTATGTATTGTAAACAGACTATAAACTTCTTTAATGCTTAAATATCCAGTCTGTCAAAAATCAGAACCCCCCTTTTTTGTATTTATTTTTTCTCATTATTATTATTATTTTATGATCTAATATTGTTAATAATAATTTATATTAATAATTCTTTATAAGAACAACAAAAAAGATAAGTTGACAAATATGAAAATTGGTAAAAATATATTGATTATCTTATTATAATTATTATATTTATAATAATAATCATTTATGCAAACAACAAAAAACAATAACAGATTTAGAAATGTGAAAATGAGTAAAAAGATATTGATTATTTGTCTGTAATTAACATACAGCTGCCCATAATATAATAATAATAATAAATAAATAAATAAAGATGATGATGATTATAATACTAGTTAAGTCAAGTAATAAGAAGGAAGATGGATGCTATTCCGAAACACCAGATGAACCATTACATTGTAGTTTTTAGGCACAGCCCATTTAATTCTAAGGGTCAGAGGAAGTCTTGAAATAACTAAATTACGATCCCTGTAGGGTGTTTTTACTGCCTGGGTTGAACAGCTGTCTAGTTTCACCTGTTTTCATGTCCTGTGTTGCTCTTTCAGTTTGTCTGGCAGACTCCTGTCCTTTGTGCGGTTGGGTTCTGCTTACTCATCAGGCCAAAGTGGTGTGCACACATCAATGCCACCTTTGAGTCTGGGTCAGCAAGTTTAAGAGAAGGAGAGAAAGACAGGACCATGAGTCCGCACTCAGAACACCCATTGGTACCCTTCAGTATCCAGTAAAACAAACAAAACAATAACAATTTGTTTAATTGTTCAGTCATTTGTTCAACTTCACTAGATTACCCTCCAGCTACTCTCATAATGCTGCACCATCCCTCTGTAACTTTCAGTGGGAGTCGGTTTTCCTTGAAGGATTTCACTCTTTGCAAGTGACCGTTTTGGCCTGAATGCATAATGTTGATGCCGTGTTTTGATATGTTCCTTGTGCCGAAATGTCAGGTGATGTGTTTGATGAACATTTGTTGAAATTGTTTGAATGAAATTGTTCTGAATGAATGAATTGGCGAAAAAGAAAATGTAGGGCAAGGACTTGGTTCTACACACAAATAAAGGTTCTTACAGTAATTCCATTGAAGAAATATTTTGGGTTTCCCAAAAAATCTTTAATGCAGCAGTTCTTAAAGGGGCTATGTGTAAGAATATTCATGTATTAATTGCTTTTTTATTACCGATGTGTGAACGGCTTGTAACGAAACTTAAAAATGGGATCTTCATGACTTCCTAGGTTGTCTATGAAAGCCTGTTGACCAGATTTTACATTTACATTTATTCATTTAGCTGACGCTTTTATCCAAAGCGACTTACAATTGCTATATTTGTCAGAGGTCGCACGCCTCTGGAGCAACTAGGGGTTAAGTGTCTTGCTCAGGGACACATTGGTGTCTCACAGTGGATTCGAACCCGGGTATTTTTATGTGAATGACTCAGGACATTTTTGCAGAGAAAATGAAAAGGATGTGACGCTTACACATGCTCCCGAAAGCCTATCTTCCGTTTAATGACACATGAAACAAATGTTTGTACAATGTTAAAAGGAATAGTCACGAGCAATAACTTGTTGGCTGCAGTTCACTTAACTGCCACCGGTGTCGCTAATAACAAGGGTTTCTTTAATTCTACATATAGCCCCTTTAAAAGAACCATTGCATTTTAAGATGTGGGTGTTGCACTCCGAAGTAGAGGCAGATGAACACTTTTGCTCTTGATTGGAAAATTCCTCCATACGTCACCAGAGAGAAGTCTGACGTTTTCATTGGAAGGTAAAATATCCACAGATGAATTGTTCACCATAAGATCTATAACATACATTAGAAAATTCCATTTCACAAACGGTCTTTAACGTGAAAAGGCATTGTCCACCCATTGTCACTTCCATAATGAGACACATTTCTGAGTGTAACTGAAGTGAAAACAGAGCAGGATTCTGCTTTATCCATCGATAATTGATTAGATGTTGAAAAGTGGGTGTTCTGTAGCGAAATGGTGTTGGTGTGGTGTAATGGTCCTATTGCATTCATCAGCAACTGAGTCATTAGAGAGACACAACATGTCAATTTACTGAGTCCCCCATCATAAATCATTCACGTCCTCTTCATTTATCATCGTTCAAAATCTCTTACGGTCCAATCATTGTGCAGGGATTCTCATGGAATGTACCATTACAGGATACGGGGATGTTTGATGGGCTTGTGGAAAGTCAGATGATTAAGTGAAAGGCAAGAAACACATGAATAGATTCTTATCTCCATTTCTCTTATTCTCTTTCCCTCCTTGCGTTTGCCTTCCTCTGGGCTCATTCAGTCAGCTGGTTTCCTCCATCGCAGCACATGATTCGATGTGATCGTCAGTTATTGTTTGTGCCCTACTTCACTCGACCCCTTGGCCACATGAACACTTCATAGAGAGTGAGAGAGAGGAAAAATCCAGAGAGGTTGAAGGAAAACCACAACATCATGCTTGGTATTTGTTTAAATGTTGTTTGTGTTGAGCTGATACATTTCTATGTAAATTTTGTCATGACCTTTAATGTTTAAATGTGTGAATGATACGTCAAATCGTGCCGCGTAAAGAATGGTGGTGGGTGGATGCTATTGCTTTTCTATGTCACTAGACTTACAATTCTACTGGAAGACAATAAAATGAGTAAAAAATTATCTATACATTTCTTACTGACCCCAATCTTTTGAACGGTAGTGTATGTATCGTAGCTTGCCTCAACCTGACAATTATGAAAAATATATTTGGCCTGAGAACACAGTTCAATAAAATGCTACTAATACAATCCAAACACATGGATACTGTATATTGTTACAGGACTAGACAGTTCATTATAGTGTTGTGTTCCTACACATAGCTAAAATTGAATATGTATCTTATTAACAAGTCTAGTTCAGAAAAATACATTATGAAGGTCCTATTGTTTGTCATCTATTCTTGAAACGGCTGCTTTTATGTTTTATATTTAATGCAGTGAGGAGCTCTCTGTCTTTCAAAATGCGCACATTGACAGCGTTTATTAAAATAGAACTTGGGCAAAGACCAAAATAGACACCGGCATCTTCATTCCCTACTTCATTCTGTTATCAGTTGGCCACTCATATGAATGACTGCAAGGCATGATGGGAAGTGGCTGGCCACATCCCACGGGCATTCATCAAGTTGTGATTGACAGCCTGGAGAGAACGAAAGCCCTGCAGATGTCGTCCGCTGCGCTCCACAGCTCTTTCTGTTCCCTGTCCTCCTGACAGTCATGCATTCATACTGGCGACAAAATCTCAGTGTATCGTTTGATGTCAAGGTAAAGCTGCAACATGAACACGTGTGAAGAAGGTACAAGAAATTATACACAATTTATAAAAATGTTGTCATCTTTTACCCTCATGTTGTTGTTCCTAACCTGAATAACGTACTTTCTTGAGGGAATACAAGTTATCTTGAAGAATGTCCTGCCGTCTCTTTTCTGTAGAATGAACATGGATGTGACCACATTCATTTGAGTTTGTTAGGGTGAGGGTGAGTAAATAATAAAGAGTCTTCATTTTTAAATGAAATTTATCCCTTAAGTGGCCTATAGTAATGAAGTACGAATGCTTTAGTATGTGCGCGATGCCCATTAGTCCATTGTATCTTGGAAACATCAAAGATAATTTCTCACAATTTACGGTCTTGTAAGCTGATTTAGTTTATTGGTTGTAAACTGGGTAGGTCATGCCGTTCTAATAAAGCATTTACTTTAAAGTTCATTTGTACATCATATAAGGACAGATTATACGATTATTATCAACAGATTGGCTCTATTTTGGACTGATTCAGCAGTCTGTGTGACACCTTTAACACGTGTGACTCATAGGTTTAGCAGTGATTTAGATTTAACTTATGGTGGCTTAATGAAGCCTTTAAGATGTATAACCAGACATCTTGACCATTTGAATGATGTCGAATATTATGTTAAGATTACATTTAACATCCATTTAGCTACTTAGAAGTGTTAGGAAATCGGACCTTTTTGGCAGAGGAGGAAGTCTTGTGGTCAACTTCCTACCTTTCACCATTACAAACCAAATGAATGTTTTATATTGCTGAATGCACCACTTTTATTTTTTTGCAATTCATGGTCTTTTAATTGGATATGACCAATTTATAACACAGTAATAACATGTTATGTGTTATATAGACTAATGGCTAATGCTTCAAGATTGTACAAAGTAACTAATTATTTTGAAAGCCCTATATTTAGGCTAATTATGGATTATTTTTGTTTAAATTGTTGATGATGTAATCGTTAGAAGCCATAGCGTTACACATTTGATCAGTCTCAAAGTGCTGCTAACCCAATCAGCCATGTCCGGTCTATGAATAGCATAGAATTACTGATTCACAGACGTAGAATGGGAGCTGATGTTTTGTGCGCGCAGCTGGCCGTTAATGGATACCTTTTAACTTCAGACTGCCTCACTTCGGAGCCATAAATAGATGATGATGTCACAAACACTCTGCTTGGAATGCTTAAATAACAATGGGAGATTCAAATGGAGACGTTTTCAGTTGAACAACCATCTGCATTTCAGTATAGTTGCCCTTGCTGACCATTTGGCACTGCAAAACCTAACATCACGAGTGTTATGAGAGCCATAAAACCAGTGGAAACAGATTGAATTTATTCTGTAAACGTGAACAACTTTATAAGAACAGATTCATAAGAGATTTTTTGAATTCCTTTTTTGTCCCTGTGCTGTTTTGAAGGCCAGATACTGTCTTTCAAACATGCAAATGCACCAATGTGAATCTTTTAACAGCTTCTACTGTCCTTATTGCCACAATGTCTCAATGTCTCTCTTTCTATGTAGCTACATAACTATTTAAGGAGAAAAATTGTTCTTTTTTTAAGCTGGAACGGCGAAAACCTGCGTTAAATTAGATTTTTACAAACATTATTTTTTAATGATTTTTAAATGCTTTGCAGTTTTGCGCATCAGAACACGCCTTGTCATCTGCTAACCCTCATTTTGTTCCAAACACAGATTTGAGTGAGTAAATGAGAATTCTGAATTTTCATTTTGGATGAACTATCCCTTTAAGACATTTAAAAGATGTTGAGAGGCGCATGTGTTGTGTTTCTTGCTTCAACACCTAATGTATGACATAAAAACATCCAGACTAACACATCAGCAAAATCCTAAAATAAATCCTACCTTACGACAATGGTTTCTATCCGGCTTGTAAAAATATTTTTTCCTTTTGCAACTACAAAACACTAAAGTATCCCAACAGTAACAGTGTGGACAGTAAGCCTTAAATATCAGATTTGAAAACGAATTTGAATTGGTTTCAGTGGGAATACAGATTATTTTGGCTTTGCGCTTAATATTTTAGCACACGACACATATAAAAGTCTCATTTTGTAATGTTCACTGTCTAAATAAAGATTCAGTATTGATAAATACCAATTAACCTTCTAACCAACCGCCCGACGATTGATTAGTCAGGGATTTTTCCTGAATAATTCATACATGGTCTGTCCCTGATCACAGCATGGGGCTTAACTCCAGATAGTTGCGATGAATACTCAGGATCAGGCCCGGTGTGGCCATTGGGAGAATCGGGAGAATTCCCAGTGGGCCGCTCATAAATTAGGCTGGTGTTGTGCCGAATTTTTTCACCGGCAGTACCACTTCGACATAAAGGCAGTGTTACACGGGACGCGTCTCTAGAAGTCTCTAGTTAACTTTCAATGAGAGAACAAACAGAATAGGCAAATCACAGGCGGTTCTAGTAGCGGTGAAGACGGTGTGCAGGCGGTCTTCGTGCACCTGAAATCCCGGCTTTTTAGCGTGCACAGCTCTTCGTAGTGGTTATAGCCTAAATATTATATACCATATGCAGTAAGGGGAGCCACAAGACTTAATAACGGGGAAGAAAATAATCATCAGTTAATGTTTTTAAAAACTCACTAAATGACAACATTTTTGTGAGGCAATCAGTCCCTTCTTTGCAAATCATCAAGACAGTATCAAGGTTTTTATACAGTGGTGTAACATGACATTTTATTGTCGAGCATAGTCTAATCCATACTGCTGTGCTGTCTGATATTCATTACAATTTATTTGACTTTTTAAAGTGTCTATGCAGTATTTTTCAGCTATGCTTATTAATAAATTTGATTGTAGAATGTTTGCTTCAGTATGCAAACATTTAGTATGTTATTTGTTCTGTATATTCCTGTTGATGCACATGAGTGAAAACAAAAAAAAACTAAAAGTGCCTTGGGCTGAAAATGGTGGTCCTTCGGCCCTGCTCACGATGTATAGTAGTTAGCTTCATATCTTTGGCTACTGTGCTTGTCTGTTTCTCTTTGTTTCCCCCCCCCTCTCTCTTTCTTTCTCCCTGAGCCCCTGTGTTGTGATAATTACAGCCTGGCTCTCTTCATCACCAGGACTTCTGCCCACCCACAGCGGGCACAGCTGTTAAACTCGTACATCCAACGCCAAGCGCCCGCAGCCCACCACAGCTGCCGTCAGGGTAATCAGTGCACAGGTACTCCACCGCGCCAGTCGGCTGCTGCCACCCCTCTAGCTACAGACCCCCACATTATTATTACAACCTGTAACCTTTAAAAACCACCTCTACGAGACTGATTGTAATTCCCCTGCTGGTGCACAGGTGGCGTACAGGTTAAAAGGTTTCAGCGGGATTTAGGTTTATTTTCATTGTGTCAGTGGTCCAGACAGTAGTTATTGATTTATTCAAATGTATTACTTCAGATAAGGGAGTCGTTTGATGCATCTTCTGGCATCTCAAAGAAATGAATAAATTCTTCAGTGAGAAGTGTAAATATTGATTGCACTTTGGAAAGGTGGCTTTCCTAGGGGGTGTATTGGAAATATCACTGTAACTGAGACTGTTGTAGTGTTAATCTGCTCTTGAGACAGTCGGCCGTCAGTGAGCATCTGTCGGGCTAGTTTTTGCAATTTGTTCCAAACGAGTCAGCACACGAGAATTAAAGAAAAGTGATGAAAGTGAGCAAAGAGGTCAAGACGGTACAGACAGAAGGCTGGTCTAATTTGTCATCTTACCTGAGCATTCCAATACGTGAATATTTCCATAAAGACATGAGCCGCCTGGAATGATTGTTTAACATATCAGTCCTAGTTTCAGTTTCCCTTTTTGAATGATGAAAATAGACTATTGATATCTGCTGTTGGTTGAAGACAGCTTTTTCCTTATACACAGGTACAGAACGCACGTGCTAGTTGACAGTCACCTGTAAACTGTGCGGTGTGTTCAAGCGCAGCTTTTGGCTCAGACGCATCTGACTCGCGGCAACAAAGTCGGCTTTTGTTGCCTCTAGTTCTTTGACGTCAGCTTGGCGTGCGTCTGCCATTATGTGTGGAGGAAGAGGAGTGCCTCTTAAAATATAAAATGAAGGTTTATTATCAATTTATTAATAAAAAAATAAATAGTTAATCACTTTTCAAATTAACACATAAAAGGACGTTATTTTTTGTATTGAAGAAATATTCCTATATTTATGTGTGTGTATATATATATATATATATATATATATATGGTATGCAATCCCTCAGTATACTCCCTATACTTTCGACACACACCTGCACTCATATCACAGTATTTATCTCGTCGTCATCCAATAATATCGGAAGACTCTACTTTGTATCAACAGAAAATTGTCAGTGAATGAGACTGATAAAACAGAAAGCAAGCCCTGGGAAAGCAGATACAAAGTCGATGCCTTAACACAGACGGAGGATATAAATAAACATGATATTTGTCTGTCAGGCCTCTGATTCTGTTTCTGGGTGAATGTGCCCATGGCTGTAGACAGATCTCATAGGACATCACAGTCTCATTTTCTCATTGACAGGTCAGCAGCATACAGGGACGGCTGTTGGTTAACCATGTTTGATTGTGCATATTAGATACAGGGTGTCTGCGTTCCTTGTTCCTCATGCTAAATTGTACGTTTTTGAAAATGCACCCAAGTCATATTCAGTACATGCTAAGTAGGGGAATTTGGGCACAGCCAATGATTTTGTGAATGTGCCTGCAGCTGCGTTCACAGATGTATGCTGGAAGCACGGCACAGGAAGAGAGACAGCAGAATCTTTTTTATTCCGCTCTCTCACTTTGTTCATGTGGGGCGGGGATACAGCAGGGGGATTCCTTTTGATTAAATAAATATGCAGCGTGCATGAATCGTCTCACTAAAAATGGAAATTAAGTCCTAGAACGTTCCCACACAATACACAGGGATTTTTGCAGATTGTTCTTGGTTGGGCCTGTCGTGTCAGGGAACTCTTACCTTTGAGTTGTTTTCTTACAGACATGTCACATGAGTTACTCAAGATGGAGTCATTCAGTCATTTTCTTCTTAAGAAAATAATTGACAAATTATTAAGAATTTGTCAAGAAATTAACATCTTTCTTAAGATTATTTTTGTGTGAATCCAATCCATTTGTTAGTTATTGTTGCATCTTATGGGGGATTTGCTCCTCATATCTAGGGAACACTTACAAAAAAAGTATCCATAACATCCTAGCAACTGCATAACAACACCCTAAAAATCACCTTAGCAGAACATTAGGGGGCCTGTGGTTGTCTGCCATGGACCATGATAACAGATGCCAGTTGTAGAATATTTCATCAATATTCTAAGACACATCAAAGAAATGAGTGTAACTAAAAACTAAAGCAGCACGAAAAATCAAGGCACCATCGTCTCCTACATTTCTCTGAAGTCTTCTGTGGTGGGCGTTATGAGACATATCATTAATGGTCTTAATTTTGCCTTAAGATTTAATTAAAACCCTTTTGGTGGAGAGGTAAATGAAGTAAAAGATGTGTGTGCATGAGGCAGCTCTGCAGTCATTTAGCAAGGGTGGGCTGTAATGACGGCGACAGGGACATCTCAAGGGTCACACCCACAGCGATGAGCTCACAGCAGTTTCTAATTCTGGATGTCAATTACTGTTTGTCTCTGTAGGTTCTTATTTGGACATTTTATGCATGTCCGTTCCTTAAATGTGTGTGTTTTGCATATGTGTGTGTGCTTTGATGGAGTCTGTGCTGTCTGCATGGATGTAACATCCAAAGATCTTTCAGATTAGGGCGGGACTTGTGAATGATATTTCCTGTGCAGTCCATCTCGTGCGTCTGAGTATATAATCTAAATGCACTTTTTACGTTTATACATTTATATACACCACCGTTCAAAAGTTTGGGGTCAGCATTTTTTTTTTTAAAGGAATTAATACTTTAATTCGGCAAGGATGCATTAAATTGATCAAAATTTGGCAGTAAAGACCTTTTATAATGTTACAAAGGATTTCTATTTCAAATAAATCCTGTTCTTTTGTACACTGGAATTCCAGAGTTCTCGCGAGAGCACAAATTGAGTTTGCTCAGCGAGTTACTCTGGCATTGAGTAATGATGCTCATTAACTATGCCCTTGTATCCGAGCTGCACCAATCACATCGGGTTATCTGATCTAGGCGGGCCAGAGGCGAGCTAAACAGATGACGACAGCGCTGCGACGTCGAACGAAGTCATTAGTAAACATTGCAAGATGGCTATGGATGAACACCAGTTGTTTGAAACGGCTATGGCCGCTACAATGAACGAGTTAGACTTGGCTTTTTATCTAAAAGAGGAACAGAAGATGGTGCTCGAATCATTCCTTTGCAAGAAGGACGTTTTTGCTGTTTTGCCGACCGGATACGGCAAGAGTCTAATCTACCACTTAGCTCCGCTGGTAGCTAAGTGTATTGGTCGTAGTGTTATACAATTTTGTGCAGTGAGATTTTCAAACGCATGTTTGGTGCCGCCCCTTCAAGTTGGGCGATTTACATTACTCAATGCCAGACCCTTAATCTTTTTTTGATTTGAGTCTGGATTTCCAGGCTAGTTCATTTGAACAAATCATCAAAGAATTTACAAAAAATACTATGCAGCACAACAGTTTTCATTAAATGTTTCTTGTGCACTAAATTAGCCTATTAGAATCACAGGAATACTGTATATTTCATTTAAAAAATTATATATTTTACAATATTACTGTTTTTGCTGTATTTTAATCAAATAAGTGCAATCTTGGTGAACTCAAGAGACTTTTGACTGCGGTGCACTTAGATATTAATAAAATGCAATCAGTCTGAACCATGAATACTATTGAGAGTGAGGAGTCACGTGCCGATTTGGGCGGGGTCTGAGCCGGTCGGCCATGATGGTAGGAGACGCTATCGGTTGCCAGGGGCAACGCCTTCAGAACTTCACAGAGGCGCGACTAAACATTCCAGAAATAGCGAAAGAGAGACAGCGCAGCTTAGTATTTGTTTACATTTTACCGATACGCCGCAGTTTCTTTGGAAGATATGGAGAAGGAAGAGAAGTGAAAGGGGTTCTGTCGGGAGAGACTATAATAACAATGCTAGCCAGCTTAGAGAAACTGCTTGTCAATAAACTGACAGCAGCAACAGCGAGCAAAGCATGCTTTCAAAAGCAACACATTTCAGCACAGTTCGCCTTTTATTTAACACAAACGAACGAAATGAATACTCTGTTATTCAACTAGAGTTGTTTCATTTGTTATAGATATATCTGTACCGCGAAATGTTTTAAAAAGACACTATTTTTAATGACGTACGATTCGCATTGACAGGGGAATGTCCGATCTGTTCGCTTAACGTTGCACGGCAGGTGCAAATGCACGTATCTGATTCATATCAGATTTATTTCCACATGAATGAGGCCTGAATGAAACATCAAGTATGACTGAACTCTCGCAGTTTAACGTTACAGGTTCGGGGGTTTCTAAGTCTTGCACCCGCAGCCGCAACAGACTTGTTCAGCTTCTAATGACTTAAAGCTTCTGAACTCTTGCATTGTGTAGGCAGTAACGTTAGGCACTGATACCATAAACAAACCAGGTAATTAACTTTGTCAGCGTATGTGAAAGGTGGTAGTGCTTTGGGTCTTTCGTCCATTCTGTAGCAGGTCGTATGGGTCCATGTTGATGTCAAGTAGTTTCTCTAAATAACGCTGCTTGGTGTTGTTATTTAGTCTCTCCCGATAGAGCTCTCTTTCCTTTTGCTTCCCCCTTCTTCATTTATTCCCAAGAAACTGTGCCTTATCGCAAAAATGCAAACAAATATCAAGCTGCTCTCTCTCTCTGTCGCTATTTCTCTCGGTCTCACGGTCGAAGTAACCATGACAACGGGTAGCGTATCCTACCAAGATGGCGAATCCTTCCCACAATGCAACGCGGAGTGATACGCGTGACGTCACCTTCTCATTCTCAATAATTTTGGCTTTGTTAAGTGAATAAAGAGTTACTTTGTCTTGGCCAACTTGATTGAATTATCAATGTAGTAGTGGTCCCTTTTTTTATCTGACATGAACAAATCAAATCTATCAAATTATCTACTTAGCTTAGTGACAAATGTGCAAGATGTAATGTGTATTTATGAGTATTTTTTTCTTTAATTGTTACATATCAGTAGAACTTCATGTGGCCATGCATTTCTGCCGTTGTCATCAAATAGAAGATAGAACAAGATTTTCATTAGTGACTTTTCATTACAACGGTGCTATGAGTTGTTTTCTGCAAATATTCAAGGGAAAATCAGCAAAATAATGGGAGTAAATAATGCAGACAAAAATTCGTTTTCAAGGAAATAATGCGAATGATATTTTTATGGGCAATAAAAAAATTGGAGATTTTCAATGTGGAAAAAAGACAAATCGTCTGCCAAATAAATAAATGTAAATGCACATGAATACATGTAGTCTCTAGATAGAACATTCTAATGTCATCGCATTAGTCATTGGGAGTGACAAACGCATGCACATATTCTCTGAATAAAAATATATATTATGAAGTCATCTAGTAGGAAATGTGAATATGAAGAGTTAGTTCTAGACAGGCACTGCTGTGTGTGTGTGTGATGGTCAGAACAGAGAGCCTAAAGCATTTAAAAAGGAATGACACAGCTGTATGACTGACAAGCCCCTGCTAACTAGGTCACGGTAGAGAGAGAGAGAGAGAGAGAGAGAGAGAGAGAAGGACTAAGAAAGAGTGGGCCTTGGTTGAGAGAGATAGGGTTGCAGAAGAGAGAGAGAGTCATCAATGTCCACAGCTATCAACAGACCCACTCAGGTCTCTTTCAGTGTGACACAAGAGTGCCCATGAAATGGTTCGACAAACACTATTTTCTAATAGAAACGAAGTCTGGATGGGACATAGAATTAAAGTACAGTTACTAGTAACATTTCTGCAGAATTTTGCTGGCAAAAATAGGTTAATTGTCTATGTCAATAGTGTAGTGATGTGTGAAGCACAACTCACACAGAAGTCACTTTTAAAACTGCCTTCTGTTGGTCAACGCAACTAACCTGTTGTGAAATCTTTCGCCCTCAAGCGAAATTCCTGTTTGCTTGGATATCTATTGGAATTACTTGATTTTGCTCGTGAAAATCAACCGGAAATTTGACCACATCTTTAAGTTAAAAGAGGGACCAGAGCGTCGTAGAGACACCCTAGCAACCACATACAGTAACACGGACTAAAAATGAGCAACCGCATAGCAACACCCTGACAACCACACACAACATGTTAGCGGTGAGCACTTCTGAGCACTCACTCTTATTTCTCTCAGAAAATGTAAAAATCTAGTTGCTACTTGCTACTGTTATAGCTATGTGGTATTAGCTGGAGGCACATTCTTGTTCTAGAGAGAATTTGATTGTACAAAAATTTGTGTACGCCCCTGTATGCAAGATGAGTCTTCAATAATTAGCCCGTTTTCCCTGAAAAAGAGAGGCTGTAAATGTGTGTTTGTGCTTTTTCAGAGGCCTGTTGCATGAAGCCGGTTTCAGTTGCTACCAACTTAAGTTTGAGATTAGTTTGAGCAAACTCAGGCTAAAGATAATGGATTGGTTTTTAGCGGTGTTTATCGCCATGCTAACTTATGCTTCACGGCTAACCTGCTCCGGAGCAGGTTTTTTTCTGAATTATGCTCTGTTTCATGTGTTTGGCTGTTTGCAGCATGTCACATTTTCAGGTGAACGCCTTTTAATCACAAACTCTGGATCAAATCCTGAGTTGACAGAGAAGGTTCTTAGCCCGCTGAACCTGATCTAAACCAGGTTGGATTTGTATGGTTTTGTCAACTCTAAACCTACTCTGAAACTTTGCTCAACAAGCTCCATGCAACAAGCCTCAAAGCTAACACAAATGGACTACAAGCCACAAACCAATTTTGATTTCTTGGGCAACTTTCAAAGCACCATTTGACGTCACAGAGCTGCCTGCTTATTCTGACGTGACTTGTGCTGGAACGACTCAAAAGGGAGTTTCCTTTTCCATTATGAAATAAACGGCGCTGGTGTTTCCATTTGATCAAAGCTCTGGCAGAGCAGATGCTAATGCGCTTTAAATGGGGCTCATTGTTGGATAATATTCAGGCCACGTTGGTAAAACATGATTTCAGAGCAAGAACCAGTGCAAGCTAACTACTAAACATAAATATAAACATGCCTTTGGTAGACCTGGTACGCAGGAGTGAACGCGTGTAGTTAAGCATATTAGTATATGACAGGCCACATTTACATGTGTTCAAGGTCCTGTTCAATGTCTTTCAACTTGGTGGATTGTTATTACTTATTTCACATGTATAGAGGTTAGCCAATCATCAAAGAGGTAATTTACATATACACATATTAAAGGAACAGTAGGAAAAAAAACATGTTTAATCAATTCTAAAGTATGCATTCACATTTACCGCTGTTCGTCAAATTTCCATTGGCAAAATCCAGTCATTTCAATAGGAATCCATGCAATCAAGAATTTTCTCTTGATCTTGTTTGAAAATGACTTCTATGTGAGCTGTGCTTCATACATCACTACACTATTGACAATAGACAATGAACCATTTTTGCCCTCAAAATTTGTCAAAATTCGCTAATGAAACCGCACTTTAAGGGTCAGCAATAGGGTGGAAAGGTCTTGGAAAAACTAAATTACAACTTTTCTGGTGCAAGAAACCTTGACTAATATTATAAGTGGACCTCAGGGGGGAAATATGCTTCAGAAGAATATGGCCTCTTTAAGTTTTAAAAGCTTAGACAGCAGCTTCTGTGTGACTTGAACCGTCTCATCACCTCAGATAAGAGCAAGGGGAAGAGAGCAAAAGAGAAAGAGAGAAGCAAAACACCCATTCCGGAGGAAATAATATAGGATGAAGAACTATGCATGTGAAAGAGAGGAAAGTGGATGAATGTAACTGGTATCAGCAGGGCATTAGTTGTTCTTGCGTTGTGTGCCTGTGATATTCATGACTGCTGATCGGATCAGCTGTGCGGGTGCCTTGGCCTCACCATAGGTCAAACTAAGACTGAATATAAACTACAGTATAAGGCCTACTGTACAGATCTGGTATTTTGATTCATGTTCACTTAAATAAAGAATAAAAACTTACATCCCTGAAAATAAGGGATGGAAATAAATCGTGAAGAATTTAATAGGTCTGATTTCGATTCCTCATTTAAGCCTTACAGTTAGTTGTATGTTTAATTCATGCTTTTTATTCACTAAAAAGAACCAACTCATTTGAGTAATTCATACGACAACCAGACTACACTGTTTGCATTGCATGTTTTTGATTCACCAAAAAGGACCAGCACATTAGAGTCATTTGTTCAGGAATCAGACTATACTAATTGCACTGTATGTTTTTGATTTATAACAAAGAACCAACTAAATAGAGACATTAGTTTGAGAATCAAACTACCGTGGTTGTGTTGTATGTTTTCGATTCACCAAAAAGAACCAACTCATTAGAGTCATTCATTTGAGATTCAGACTGCAGCGGCTGCATTGTGTTTTTTGCTTCACTAAAAATAACTAACTTAGATTATAGTGTTGCAAGGTTAGTCGTTAAAAGATCACAATCTTGATTCTAATATCCACACTATCATATACAACGACAACGATTCAGCTGTGTCTATTAAACCTTTCACAGCGAATATTCAAATCTGTGTTGATGCTGTTGCTGACCCAGAGAGAGCAGTTGTCATGTATAGGTATGAACGGTCTTCTTAACCACACAGTATCATTATTTCTGTCTTACAATAACTCAAATTATCACAGAAGTACTGGTATAAAAGTTTATAGCTCAGATATAAACACTGTGCGATCAAAATATAGTAAATCACCTTTTGAAAGTAACTTGATGCTTTAAATAGAGATTGTATTAATCACACTGTAAGTGACCAGTAACACCAGTAACCAGTAAGACACACACCAGTAAGTGGCACAAGTGACTGTTCAAAAATGTATTTGACTTTAAATCATTCATTTGAAAGAATTGTTCAAAAATGCTGATTCATCCAGTAATGAAACAAGCGATGTCTTTATGAGTCATTCATTCAAACCAATTAAAACAATTATTTCAAATTTATTCATATTTTTTAAATAGACTGCAGCACTTAACATTAAGTTTGAGTTGTCTATTCTGAATCGTGGGAGAATTGTGATCTCTTTTTTAAATTAAAAGAATTGTTGATTCTCAAATGATCCAGAATCGTGCAGCTCTACTTATTTGTTCACGAATCAGGCTACATTGGTATGTTTTTGATTCACTAAAAAGAACTGATTCTGTAAAGTCATTTGTTAAAAAAATCAGACTGCAGTGATTGCACTTTACAATATGCTTATGATTCACTAAAAAGAACCAACTCGTTAGAGTCATTTGTTTGAGAATCAAAACTGGTTGCACAGTATATTTTTGATTTACTAAAGATAACTGGCTCAAAGTAATTCTTCTGGGAATCTGGTGGTTGTGCATTTTTTTTATTCTCTAAAATCTCAACTCAGAGTGATTTGTTCAGGAATCAGACTACACTGGTATCGGTACACCCCTAAAATAGGAATTGTCCTTTTCTCCGTCAACCAATGCCTCCCCGTCAAATGACACTAGATCTTCACCACATTCACTTTGAAGGTGAGAGAGAGAAAGAGGGGGAGAGAGTGCACAGATGGCTTGTGGGTAATTGAGGGCACACATCAGACAGTGAGAGGGTGTCCTTGACCTTCAATGCTGCCGCTGGAGCGCCTAAGTAAACCTGCTAAAGAAACACACATACACTCACATTTTTACACAGATATTTAGCATACGGCATGTGCTTCTACTAGCACTGACATATTTTTTTTGGAAAGCAGACTGTAATGTAAAAATTTGCAATCTCAAAAGACGAGATCATCTTCAGCAACAGCTCTGTTTTTGGCTCAAATTATCCGCGGCACTGCTTTACATCACCGCCGATAACAAGCCGAATGACAGCTCTAATTCTGAGAAACCATATTGAATCGTACGTGTTTGAGATGATGCACTGTTCAATGAGTCAGAGTCCCTCGGCACACACACACACACAGTAGTTCTGCGTTTTTACCTGTTCTTCCTGTGTGCATTTGCTGATTAGGGGAGTTCAGTTGGTGGGTCTCTCTGCAGACACAGCTTTATTTCTTATCAGAGGAGGACAGTGGGTGGATGGATGTTTGGAAGCTCTCAGTGGAGGTCCTGAACCTCAAGTCTGCCCCAGAAGCCTGAATCTAACACACACACACACACACACTGGAGCGTCTAATCAGTGGAACGGCGCTGCACAAGGCTGACCTGCAAATTACATAACCTCAGCTTGTCGCAGCTTCTGTAGAAGATTCTGTAGTCATCTTCTGTAGTACTTGCCCTCTTTCTTCCTTTCTTCCTTCCTTTCTCTCTACAAGTACACTTCTTCATTTAGCAGATGCTTTTATCCAAAGCGACTTCTGTTTCTACTTGGTCATTTGTTTGTACTTTTGTTTATTTTAACAGTGCTGGTCTATGTTTTTTTTTGTTTTGTTTACACTTTTGTTTGTTCCTTCAAACATTTTTAGTTCTTACGTTTGTTCTTTTGTTTGTACTTTGAACCCAGTTCTGTTTCTACTTGGTCATTTGTTTGTGCTTTTGTTTATTTTAACAGTGCTGGTCTATGTTTTTTTTGTTTTTTTTTTACACTTTTGTTTGTTCCTTCAAACATTTTTAGTTCTTACGTTTGTTCTTTTGTTTGTACTTTGAACCCAGTTCTGTTTCTACTTGGTCATTTGTTTGTGCTTTTGTTTATTTTAACAGTGCCTGGTCTATGTTTTTGTTTTGTTTTGTTTACACTTTTGTTTGTTCCTTCAAACATTTTTAGTTCTTACGTTTGTTCTTTTGTTTGTGGTTTGTCCTTGTCACAGATTTCTGGTTCTTACATTTTGATCTTTTGTTTGCAGTTTTGTTTGTACTTTCAACCCAGATTTGTTTCTAATACGTGTTAATTTGTATGTGCTTTTTTTTATTTGAACTGTTCTGGTCTAAATTTTTTCTTTTGTTTGTTCCTTCACACATTTTTAATTATTACGTTTGTTCTTTTGTTTGTGCTTTGTTCTTCTTGACCTTCTGGATGTTTTTCTTCTTTTGTTCAAGTTTTCGTTTGTGATTTTAACATAGTTCTTGTACTTACATTTGTGCTTGCTTTCGTTTGTTCTTTTACACATTTTTAGTTCTTATGTTTGTTCTAACGTTTGTGCATTGTTCTTGTCACACGTTTCTGGTTCTTACATTTGTTCTTTTGTTTCTACCTTCAACCCAGATTTGTTTCTAATACTTGTTCTTTTGTATGTGCTTTCGTTTATTTGAACAGTTCTGGTCTATGTTTTCTTTTATTTTGTGTTCCTTCACACATTTTTAATTCTTACGTTTGTTCTTTTGTTTGTGCTTTGTTCTTGTCATACATTTTTGGTTCTTACATTTATTTATTTTTTCAGGCTTCTTTTAACAGTTCTGGTTCATTTGTTTGTGCTTTGTTTTTGGCACACATTTCTGGTTCTTGTCATGTTTATACCGTAGTTCAAGCTTTTATCTGTTCTTTTAACACCATTCCTAACACAGTTCTTACTCTTGTACTTTTGTTTATGCAATCATTTGTTCTTTCTCACACATTTTGGTTCTTATGTTTGTTTTTCTGTTGGTGCATTTGTTCTTTTACACATTTTAGTTGGTGCATTCTTTCAAGCTTTCATTCTTTATTTATGAACACACTACTCTTTTGTTCAGCATATTTTTTAGAACACGTGATGCACATTAAATTATCTTAATTATCTTAATCTTAATTTTAGAGAAGGAATGGCAGCCAACAAATGTCCAGCATGCAGTAGTGTTTTAAAGGCATCCCAGAAGGCACCTCAAGAATCTAGACAAAGAAGCTCATATATGAAATTTTTGCTTTGGTAATGTTTTTGGTGGTCGCTATGTAATTCATGCACTTCCATTTGTGTTATTTCATAGTTTGATGACTTTACTATTTGATGGGGAAATAGTAAAAATAAAGAATGAGAAAAGAAGGTCTGACAAATGTTTGACTGGTGTAGTTTAAATGTACATAGTAAGCGGGAGTGTGTGTGTGCGTGTGCGTGTGTGTGCATGTGCGTGTACACTATGTGCATAAAATGTAAGAAATTATATGATAAATAAGTCATGGCAACATATTCCTTTACTTTAACTCATCAAAATTATTTCAACTTCAAATTATACAAGATTAAACAAGGCAAATGATTATTTGATTATTACAATTTGAATATATTTAAGGCAACAACTGAGCTTTTGTTGAATTGAGGAATTGTTGTTGTTGAATTGAAATTCTACACAGGCCAGACCGCCAGACAGTCGTATTTAGCTCCCTCTTGTGGCCAAATGTAGAACATCTGTTCCCGTCCTCTTTCACTCAATCTTGTTCCACATTCTTCTGACAGCTTGCTGGAAAAGTAGACATAGACAAGCCATGTTTCAATGTTTTAAGCTGTGGAGTGTTTGTCATACTTTGCAGGTTTTGAGTCTCAGTCAATTTGCCTAAGTAAGAGGAGGTTCAGTCCAAATTTCTTCATTCTTTCTGATTCTGCATTTTCTTAGTTTTGATCTCTCGACCCAATCAGTCAATGGCCCAAATGAAAGCAATGACCATAATAGCTAAAAAATACCCAAACGTATCATAACAGTCAAATACAATGAAGTGTTTTGTGGATCAACGTGCTGTTACTTGATGGTCTGGCTGGAGGAAAGGTCACTGTGCAAAATGTTTTCTTATCATGAAGTCATGGGACGGGCAGACTTCAGAGGCATTGTGGGAAGTCACAGACATGCTTGTTTTTGAGATGAGTGGATTAGGACAATCTGCTGCAGGATCTTCCTTGTAAAGTTTTAAAGAAGATTCAGTAAAACTCTTATAACTGCTGAAACGACAACACATATTTTTTTTCCCTTTTACCCTCTGAAAATAGTTTGCTCAGGAAAAATGTATTTCAGATACACAGAATAAAGGCATAATATTTTGTACATAATATAATTTATATCTCAAATTACTTTTAAATGTGACGAGATAAACAAATCAGACTGAAGCAAGAAAACATAAAAAAAACTAAAAAGAAAAACTGTCTGCGCTCAAAAAGAACAGGTCTATTGTGGTCTGATATATTAATGATTGGCTCTTATGAGCTGGGTCTTTTAATCTATTGGTTTATAAAGACACGTTATTGAATCCTTCACTTCATCTGACTTTCTCAGTTATGACTGACTCTAAATGAGGGGACAAAAACAGCATTTGTAGTAAACACTGACACTTATAATGATATTCAGTTGATGGCATTTCACATTAGGCTAAGCGTTTTTTTTGCCTGGTTTTCTGAATTTAATTTTTTGTCTCTTTCTCTCGGTGATGGCTCACTTTCATTGATCACCCTCACCTCCTGGGAAAAGGTAAGAGACCATTCTCTTTGTCCCTACTCTCTTTATCTTGAGTCCCTACTCTCTCTCTCTCTCTCTCTCTCTCTCTCTCTCTCTCTCTCTCTCTCTCTCTCTCTCTCTCTCTCTCTCTCTCTCTCTCTCTCTCTCTCTCTCTCTCTCTCTCTCTCTCTCTCTCTCTCTCTCTCTCTCACACACACACACACACACACACACACACACACACACACACACACACACACACACACACACACACACACACACACACACACACACACACACACACTCACATACATACATGTACAGTTATAATATAATCATTTAAGGGGATAGTTCACCCCAAAATGCTAATTCTGTCATAATTTACTCACCCTATAGTTGTTCCAAACCTGTTTTTCTTTCCTCTGCTGAACACAAAAGAAGATATTTTGAAGAATGTCTGTAACCAATGTCAAGTTGTTGATGGGACATACTGATTTCCATAGGTTTTTTTTTCTTTCTTTTTTTTCATCAACTGTGGTTACCGACATTCTTCAAAATATCATCTTTTGTGTTCAGCAGAAGAAATAAACTCATACAGGTTTGGAACAACTTTAGGGTGAGTAAATGATGACAGAATTTTCCTTTTTGGGTGAACTATCCCTTTAAGCTAAAAGGAAACATTTCTCAGATAATATGAATGAATGGCTTCAGTACAATGATGTAATTTTATTTTGCAAACATTGTATAGTCTTTAAATATTTTGTTTACGATATTATTCTAATTCAGTGCAAATGGGTCTGAAATTACAGGCCTATACTGACTTATATATTTTAGGAAGGGTATGATCATTATTGCAATCAAAAAGTTTAAAAAACTTTGCCTTTGACTCAGAACTTGAGATAATGAACTGCTCTGAGAGACTCAAATGCTGTGAAAAATACTTGCACACCACAGTGACGTCCACAGGTACTGGATATTGTAGAAATGACTTTTTCTAGCATGCTTATGTGTTAAGTTTTGGAAAATGTGCTCAGTGCAGTGGACACAGTATCAGTATTCTTTGTCAGATTGTCTTTTTGGGATAAAGATTTCCATACACCACTCAGTGGGACTTATTGCTGATAGAAATAAACATATCCAGTGTTGTTTTCGAAATGATACGTCCCCTGGACTGAATACCCCCCCCCCCCACCCCCCCCCCCCCCCCTAAATAAAGAACTCATAAACTCCCACAAAAAGTACAGTATGTGTAGCGGGTTTGCACTGGCCTACACACACTCTTAGACACACACACACACACACACAGACACAGACACACACAGACACAAGTACTATACCTTTTACATCAGCAGTTTCATTAGCTTCTGAACCCTGAACTCCCATTATAGCTCTCCTACAATGGGTCATTCAAAGTACAATCGCTAAATGAGTTTATCCCATTTACGTAAAACAATTTAAGCATGCAATTTAATTTAGATGTGAAAGAGTGTATACGTTGTCTTAAAGATTTACAGAACATCTATTTAACAAGGACATTCTTGTAATGTGTGCCTATGTTATTAATAGCCACAAATCAATTTGCACCGAGAGGATTATAAATGAAAAACATTAAAAATCACTGACACTCAGTTATACAGTGGACAGCTGAATTCTGGAAAGAGACTCTCACTGTTGGTATTACTCTGCCCTCTTGAGCTCAAAAAGAGGAATGGAAGTTAATATATATATATTTATTGTATTTAGTTATTGATTTTAGTTAATCAGTTACAGAGAACAGATATATAATTTTGCAACAGCATACTTTTTATTTATTGTTTTATGTAAGTCATTGATTGTGATTAGTATAATGCAGCATCTCCAGTCTTGACCATTTGTTTATTTCTAAGTTCATACGGGAAAAGACAATAAGGTACAGTGTTGTTTTGGACCCCATTGACTTTCATTCATTGTATAGACAAAAATATGTTATAAAATACATTCTATATTTTGCTGAAAAAATTAAGTCATACAGGATTGGACCTTTTGAACTACACTGTAAGAAGAACATCTTGAAAAAAAAAGAAGGAAAAAGGTACTGGTAATTTCCAACCCTAAAACACAACACAATGTGGAAAAACAGGCTTAATCATTCCTTCAGTTTAACAGTTCATCGGGCTAGACTTTTCTTAGAATGTATCCCTTTACCATAACTAGCCAGCAGAGGGCGCCATGAATTATGACTCTTTTTTTTTTTCAGTACAGAATAGATAGCCTGTTACATTCCAACATCTGTTATGTAAACAACAGATTCCTTGCATGTGCTTAACATTCATTTGCAGCACTTATGTCTCAGCACCATATACATCTCCTGTAAGCCTTTAGCAATACATTCTGTAATGAAGCTCATGTCTTTGTAGAGCCAGAATTAATCGACTCATCTTGTGGAGCCATTGTGCTCCTCTATTTTTTCTTATATCTCTGTATTACCTGGCCCCATAATATGTATTACTCCATGTTAGCAGGGCTAAATCAAAGCAGTAAATCACAGGTCATTACTGTCAGAGAGCTGCCCCAAACTCAACAGCCCTCTCTATCAGGCTAAAAGAGATGCTTATCATCAACACTGCCATAGCAGTTAGTTTTTTCCCTTCATTTCATTCATTGCTATTAAAGAACACTCTATTTGCACTCTCCACAAATGTCCCTTCGCATGGTGGTCAGGACGTACTCCATCTGAGGGTTGTCCTCCCTAAAAATATCAGATGGAGTGATTATTTTCTCTTTAATACAGATGATGCTGAGTCTTTAATAAATTATTCTTTATATCAATTATTTCCACTGTGGGCCTCTGAGACATCCTCTGTCCCAGACGAAACCTAAAATACTCTGTGGAGGACGCAAGATAATTTAATAATTATAATATGACCGCGTGGTGAACGAACCTAACTCATATTTAAACAACTATTTTGTGTTGCTGGCCAGATAAAATGACCGAAAAGAAAAACGTAAAACATTAACAAAGCAAAAATTTCAAAATTTCATATATGAGCTTCTTTGTCTAGATTCTTGAGGTGCCTTCTGGGATGCCTTTAAAACACTACTGCATGCTGGACATTTGTTGGCTGCCATTCCTTCTCTAAAATTAAGATTAAGATAATTAAGATAATTTAATATGCATCACGTGTTCTAAAAAATATGCTGAACAAAAGAGTAGTGTGTTCATAAATAAAGAATGAAAGCTTGAAAGAATGCACCAACTAAAATGTGTAAAAGAACAAATGCACCAACAGAAAAACAAACATAAGAACCAAAATGTGTGAGAAAGAACAAATGATTGCATAAACAAAAGTACAAGAGTAAGAACTGTGTTAGGAATGGTGTTAAAAGAACAGATAAAAGCTTGAACTATAAACATAAGAACCAGAAATGTGTGGCAAAAACAAAGCACAAACAAATGAACCAGAACTGTTAAAAGAAGCCTGAAAAAATAAATAAATGTAAGAACCAAAAATGTGTGACAAGAACAAAGCACAAACAAAAGAACAAACGTAAGAATTAAAAATGTGTGAAGGAACACAAAATAAAAAAAAACATAGACCAGAACTGTTCAAATAAACGAAAGCACATACAAAAGAACAAGTATTAGAAACAAATCTGGGTTGAAGGTAGAAACAAAAAGAACAAATATAAGAACCAGAAACGTGTGACAAGAACAATGCACAAACGTTAGAACAAACATAAGAACTAAAAATGTGTAAAAGAACAAACGAAAGCAAGCACAAATGTAAGTACATAAAAATGTATCTTTGTTCAGTGATAATCGCTTTATCTGTCTTTTTATTCAGCAAGTTAATCAGTGTGTGTGTGTGTGTGTGTGTGTCTTGCACTGCCATTCAGCTCAGTGGTATCATAATTTTCCTGTTAGACATCAAACATAGTATATACAGTATAATATAGTTATATAGTATGGTATAGTTATAAGGTAGTCATTGCTTTTTTTTAGGCCTTAAAACGGTCAAAGGGGCCTCCAACCAAATTTTGCTTAGGGCCCCCAAAGGTCTAGGGCCGGGTCTGAGTGTACAACTGATGTACACTCAAAAGCTATAGCCGTGGCATCCCAAATGATTTCCTGTGTCTTGAGAGAAGATCTACAGCACTTCTGGTGCACTTAGTGTGAATAAGGGTATAGGGGGTCAGGCCTCTGTATTGTGCCTGAATGATGTTGGGTTAACGCCAGATGGGTGCGTTGTCACCGTCAATGCTAAGCTGTCTGTTCTTTTTCAGATGATTGGTAGGATGAAGGGTTTTGTTAGTACACAAAGTTAGTCTCTAAAACAAACAAGGTGGACAATATTTTATTTAATGTGTCCATCAAGCCCTGTATAATGACTTCTTTCATGTAGTACTGATTTAAAGGAATATTCTGGGTTTAGTAGAATATATATATATATATTTTTTTTTTTTTTTTTTTTTGTGGGTTTATCCACACAAAATTGCACTGTTGCACCAGTTGCAGCTCGCATCAAATTCAAGTCACCGACTTTTGCCTACAGAACAACCACTGGCTCTGCTCCCTCCTACCTAAACTCATTACTTCAGACTTACGTGCCATCCAGAAACTTGTGCTCTGCAAGTGAACGCCGTCTTGTGGTGCTGAGTCCGTGACCATTTTCAAGAAACGGCTGAAGACACATCTTTTTTTTGCCAATACTTGATCCATTACTAACACTTTATCTTTTATTCTATATCTATTATATTTATCAAAATCAAAATAAAATAAATAAATAAATACACACACTGCGTTAGATTAAACTTGGAAGGGTCATAGCACTTGCATATTGTTGTCCTATTGTTAGTTTAACTGCTTCTATTGTTCTCACTTGTAAGTCGCTTTGGATAAAAGCGTCTGCTAAATGAATAATTGTAAATGTAGTACAAGTTAAGCTCAATCGACAACAATCAATGTTCAGCAACGTACTAAAACATGCTAGCAACACTTAGAAACTGCTAGCTATGCTGTCAGCTAGCAACAAAAGCTAGCTAAAGCCAAAACATGCTACCAATAAAACATACTAAGTATATACATACTAAATATATTTAAAATGTCAGCAATGTGTTAGCAAAATGCTACCAATGTCTAAAAATGTTAGCATGCTAACGACATTCTAAATTATGCTAGCAAAGTGCTAAAACATGATAGCAATATGGTAAAACAAACTTCAAGTTTAAAACTACGTCAGTCTTCAAGCTTTTTAAACTACCTCAAACTTCCTGGCTTGGCTTTCTCAAGCCAACATCAAAGTTTGTCTTGATTGAATCTAATTTACATCTTGAGGTTATATATTGAAACTGTGAGTATTTGAATGTTTACACAGCTTTTATTGTAAGTTCCTCCCTGTAACCCAGTTTTTTTGCTTTTACAAGTGGTAATTAAATGTTGTTGTAAAGAACATTGTTTGCTGATTGAGCTTAACAAGTACTGAATCCAGAATATTCATTTTATGGCAAAGCAATTAAGCACAAATTTAGAGATTAGCGAAATAAGCACTTTTAGTGTACTGCATGAGTATTCAAATTAGGACGTAGCCTTAGAAACGTGTGAGCTGTGTAGGCTACTAATTATGATGAGCAAGTTGTTTGCACCGTTGAGTCATGGGTTCGACCCCAGCTGCATCTAATTGAGTGCCCTTCAGATTTCTATTTTCGCCCGCTGTGTGGACACCACCTGCTTACACAGCTCCAAAGCACACATTTATCCCACTTTTGGCAACAAGTTATGAGTTTTTAATTCCATCTTGCAGAAAACAGACACAAAAAAATAGTGCAGAAGACTGTTGTTCTCCCAAAAGCAGTCTTCAAATGGGAGCGCAGATGCATTTATCATCATTTTGAGGGCATTAATGTGAAAGTTATGAGATGATCTCCCAGCACCCACCGAAGAGTGATGACTTTCAACTTGCAAATAAAGTAAAAGCAATCAAAAGCTGCTGCCATGGAGACGCCCACAGACCAGCGTGAGGCAAGGCGAACAGAGATGTGTTTTTACACCGCTGAAGATTGATCACACTAATTTAGAACAACTTTGCAACCCCCCCCCCCCCCCCCCTTCCTAAATTCAGCTTTTCCATTGTTTTATAAAGCCACGAGTTAACAATAACTTGTGCTTTAAAACATAATAAAAAGAAATCAAAACAAGCAAGCAAGCAGGCAATTCAGATGATTTGCTAGCAACTTAGAACTTAGCTTTGTGCTAGTGCAGATGTGTGGCTTTTGGTGAGTTCATTTTTTTTGAAAACAGTTATTTATCACTTACTGTTTGTGCTTCCAATTTTCTTCTGTTATAAGGCCTCTAAATGAGACTAGCTCTGTTCTAAAACCTAATGAGCCCCCTTACTGTAGTTTATCTACCTTCTAAGGCAGCATCCTGACTGGAATGGACCATCTGAAGTCAACGATTTCAAATGTCATACATACAGTACTGTAGCAGCTTTGCACAACATAAATGGTGTTCCTCATTTGAAACTAATGGGAGATTCTAGTCTAATCGGGTCCCATTAAGCTAGACGTTAGCATTTTGATATGCTGACAAATATACATAATCAAATAAGCATAACAATAGACAGAAGCTTTTATTTTTATTCAGTTGTAGTTCACAATGAAAACACTGTTAGGAATGTTCTAAAAAGTAAGAGGGACTCTTAAAAACCCTATTAGCAGCCTTTCTCATGAATATTAATCGGGTGACGGATGTTTGCCCTTATTATGATTACCACTTATCGATTGTGCTTTCGTTTATTTGATAATATGTTTCATTGGTTGTTCATTGGATTGTGCTTCTAATCTTAAATCTGCTGTTTCCTGTGACTGGCTACACACTGCGGCCAATCAAAACTGTTTAATTGTAATGATTATTGTCAACACAATCTATTGGCACTTCGTAACTATTTTACATTGCGGTGAATTGGTGCTAATGAATTCATACAATCTCATTCGTACATTTTTGTAAATTCTGTTTACGCCGCAGTGACAGTTAAGTTAAGTTTATTGGTGGGGGACCTTCATCTTTACATTTTTCTAAAATCTTACGTTTATGTATGATTCAGACTGTTTGAATTAATACGAAATTGCCACATCGTAAAATAGTTGCGTTTTCCAGTGGAATTAAAATGGTCAGAGACATGTCACTCTAGCTTTCCAGTACTAAATGAAATATGTTTCTAGTCTACTCCTCTCTCAGATCCATTCACCAATGCATTCTGGGATTACCTTCACCCTGAAAGATTCATGTGACGTAGCCTTACAAACAAGATAACCTTATAAGGTATCATAAATATGCAGCCTCCTTTTTGGAACAGCCATTTGATGCCTTTAAATTCTGTCTAGATAGGTAGCGCATAGGTTTTAGAACATCTAATGTGACACATCAGCTCATGGGCCATTTTATACCTGTCTAAGTGACATCACTGTCTGTGCATCCCTCCCCCCACGCCTCCCTCCATTAAATCACCAATCACTCTCGCTGATGAGGATCACTAACTCAAGAGGAACATGGAGATCAGGGCCAGGCATTATAGCAGAAGCGTCTCCTCTCAGGCATTAGAGTCTCCAGGCACACATAAATAATCCAGCAGTGTTAAACTGCTCGGCTGTGGAAATGGCAGTGGAAACGCCCTCCTAATTCTATTGTTGCCGTTGTTCAAGCCCTAGTCCTGCATAACCACATTCACAGCTTGTTCAGACAACCAAACCCCAGTCCTAGGCCTAACCCTAAAATCTGATTGGTTGATGGAATGTTGTTACAGGACCAATACCAAGGATGTTGGTCCAAGAACATACATTTTTTAAGATGGTCTATAGCATTTAAATGAATAGTCCACCCAAAAATTCTGTCATTGTTTACTCACCCTCATGCCGTTCCAAACCTGTATGAATTTCTTTGCATATTTTGAAGGACTTTGGCATCCATATACCATTGGACCCCATTGACTTGCATTGTATAGACAAAAAAATTAAGGCTGGCTTTTGACACAGATTTCACGAAGCTATGGATTAGGTTCAGTCTGATCTTGAATTGGTTTGATTCGATTTGCTATCGATTCATTTGTAAATATTTCAGATACATGTCAATTTTTTTTTTAAATGGAAAAAAATAATAATCTCAAAATATTTCTGTAAACGAAAAACAACATTGACTAAAAGATTATGAATCTTATAATAACATTTTGTTAAAATGAAGCTAGATTCAAATCGAGTAATCAATATTTCAACCAGCGCTACAAGAAATTGCTGGAATATTTTCAAAATATCTTCCTAAGTTCCACAGAAAAAAGAAAGTACATTATGAACATAATGATAAACGTAATGGTGAGTAGGTAATGACCCAAATAAAAATGTTTTTGAGTAAACTGTCCTTTTAAGAAAACATAGACACACACCAAGCCTGCCTTATGGCCTTTCAGTTCTGCATTGTTTGAATATAACCATATGTTTGATTCTGTCAACTTGGCTTTAGCTCTGAATGCTAAATTTGCCCATTCATTTTCTAGTATTCTTAAATGTCTAGGTCTAATTTAAGCAGAAGTGAATAAAAGCGTGAAGTAGCTTTAATTGAGCGTAGGCATTGCTGTTCAAATGACTGTATTTTGTATAAAGACTATAGCAGGGATTTTATGAGAGTCCACTCACTGACTGTGTGCAAAAACTTGTGAGCTTGTTTGAATGTTTTGTATGCTGGTCCACCCACACATTTGTATTATAAGAACAAATATACAACACAACACAAGTCCCCCTTGAGCATGTTCTAAATCGTGACATCACTTGTGCATTAACCAATTTCAGAACTCAAATAATGAGCAAACTTTGCTCAGAACATTAGAAAGACTCAATTAGAAGAAAAAAAAAAACAATTATCACTCAAAAGCTTTCTCCAGTGTAATGAGATCAAATTCATTCTTGAGATTTTCTTTAAAGGGACATAATGTGTATGTGTGTGTATATATAGAATATCATTCCACAAAACTACTTTTACAGTGATTTTATTTAGCTGTTTTGTTCTTTTTGGAGCTTGATGGCCACTGGGTCCCCATCCACTTTCACGGAATGGAAAAGAGCAATGCGAACATTCTCTTAAACTTCTCCTTTTATGTTCCATGAAAGAAATGAAGTCAATTTTTTAGCATGGTTAAGGACAGAGGTTAGCCAATATCCAGATATGCAATCACAATTTTGCATTGCATTTTATTCCGCTGAATGCAAGATTTAGGCACTCACTCTGATTATGGAGAGCGTTATTCTGATTGGCATGTTGATTGCTTGCATCAGCGCGGATTGTCCTGAGAAATTCTCGCTTATTATTATTCAGTTGAGTTTGTCTTGTATTTTTCTCACTTTAGTATAAGATGAAGTATCGTAATAAGAGCGAATTCTTTGAAATCATATTATTACTTACAACAGCCACCAAAAAGTATTGAAATCACACAAAAAATGTATGAATGTCATTACATAAATAATAAGTAAAAAGCTGCACATTCATTTCCTAAACTGATAAAAATAAGAAATGTTTCTTGAGCAACAAACCACCATATTAGAATGATTTCTTAGGATCATGTGACACTGAAGACTGTACTGATGCTGAAAATTCAGCTTTGCATCACAGCAAGAAATATATATATAATAGTCACAACCTTGGCACTTCAGCTGTGCCCTTTTGAGTTTCACCAAGATTTAATAAGAATCTCTTGCTTGTGCACTGTGTCCTCTACCAATCAGCGATTATTAAATAGTGCTTGACAGCTGCGCACGTCCAATCAATATAGGCCTTCCTGCTTACCCATAAGGCCTGTATGAAGTACCTTATTCAGTATTCAGATGTGGGCATGTTAGTCTCTGTGTCTATAAAATAATGCAAGAAACGTATACTTCTGAATTGTACGTTTTCCATAAATGAAAATTCTGTCAGTATTTGCTCAACGATATCTCTCTCTCTCTCTCTCTCTCTCTCTCGCTCTCGCTCTCGCTCTCGCTCTCGCTCCTCGCTCTCTCTCTCTCTCTCTCTCTCTCTCTCTCTCTCTCTCTCTCTCTCCAGATTGTGGCAGACTCTGTCTCTGCATTCTAATGTGTTATGTGTGGTGATATATTTGGCAGACTTGAGGGTGACTCATATTTTTGGGTTCTTGTATAACCTCTTGTACTCTGAACTTTGCCTCCATGCGTGCTGTGAAATCTCTATAAAGCCGATTTTGCCCAAACACAATGAGCAGAAAAGAGGATTGAGGCTGATCATCATCAAAGGAAGATTTGGCATTTGCATCCGAACACTTAGCCGGAATTTAGAATTTTTCATGTGGGAGAATTTGTTTTTCTGACAGAAAGTGCTTGCATAAATTCAGCTCGGACTCAGCAATGCTTAAAACCAGCAGTGATTCAAAATAAACTGATTTTCTTCCTTGGTAAAGCAAAATGACTGGTTGAAAACTTCAGGGTTCCATCCGTTCGTCCATTCATCCATCCATCCATCCATCCATCCATCCATCCATGATGGATGTGGAAAACAAATCGGAATTGGTTCAAATATGAGAGGCTACAAATGCTGCGTGTGAGGACAGAAATGTTTGAATAGTTACTCTTCTGAGAGCCCTGCTGTTCAGCTCTGATTAGTATGATGTATATGCATTAATGTGCAGTAGCATTCATTAACACACAGATTCAAAACATCCTCTCATTATCGAGGCACCTGGGAAAACATGAGAGAATTCTGAAATTGGAATTTCCTGTGAAAGTAATGGAAATTAGTCAAGATCTTAAGTCATCATTTATAGCTCATATGTTACCAAATGCTACTTTACTAGCCAATAACCATTTACTGTGTGGCACAAACTGGTCATCCATATAATCAATAATGATAAAAAAAAAAAAAAAGGATAATACTAAAATGGCATGTTACTATATAGACCAAGCTTAAAATGCAGCTTTAACTTTGATATTAATGCACCATCTCTCCTTTTTCCAAGGACCCTTTGGATGAATAAAGACCTTAAATACAGACTGTTACAAATGAAAATCCACCCCAGCAACCTCTACAAGTGAATTTAAAAATCTTTATCCAATAATGCCACATTGACTGGAAAATTCAATGGTCAAAAGGGATCTCTGCTATTGCCTCTGAGTAATGGCAACCATCCATAAACATAACTCTTTTGCACTTGCTCAACAGAATCACTCAACAATATTTAATAAATGCATTATAGACACATGCACTGAGAAAAACACAAAACATAATATTAGATCTGGTTAGGTGGCAGTTATCAATCTGGCTGAGGTAAATAACCAATTTTTTTTTTTATTTTTTTTATAACTATACTTTACTTTAGGGGGACCAGATAGCATGCACTAAATTATTTTGGTGGTTTTGAATATGATCTCAATATTTGTGCAGGTATGTGTTATGTAATTGCAGATTGTTTTATTCTATACCACAAATAAAGCAATATGACATTCAAGAGTTCTACACTTCAAACTCAAATTACATATTTATTAAAAACTGGGAATGTAGCTAATTGCAGCATTTATTTATTCAGTACTAATTTTTATGTTGCATACTATATTTATAAATACAGAATCATGGATTTGTCTAATGTGGCAAAAGATTATGTTTGCATAATCAGAGCCATAGTTTAAAATAAACAACAATTCACTAAACCCTCAATATCAAAATTCATACATAAATCCACATACATTTCAGAGCGTATGTAGTTTGTTTGGAATGGGATGTATTGCTTTAGACTGTTGCATAGCACTCATAATATTAAGCTATCTATATTCCCATTTGTAATATCCTGCCTACATTTGAATGTTATGCTGACACTGGATCCCTGGCAACATTACCGGCTAGATATGAGATCTTTTTATTTGCAAAAATCTAATGCATCCCTTGTCTCAGTCAAGCAGATTTTTATGGTGGGCTCATCTGTCAGTCACAGGTGGAACGGAACGTAAAACCTTCTAACTTTTTTAATTAACTTTATAATTGTTGCCAAATATCTGTCTGTACCAATATTACAATTCTGTCTGATACTAATAAGCTTTATAATTATTTTCATAGTATGGCTGATAACTAAAATTCTATACTATTTTGTCTAAATAAAACACCAAAAACTAAAATCAGACATGTAGTGAATTTAGGCATCATAACAAAGATTTTCTAAATTTTACATTTAACATTTAATTAAATTATTAGCTTTTTATGGATTTAGTTTACCGGTAAGTGAGCATTAGATGACGGCAATAGTGTTTCAAGGCACATAATAATACTCTCTGGAGATGTATGTTCCCTGAGTATCTTACATACTATAAGAAGGAATAACCCTGTATTAACACATATATGAGTCTGTGTTGTACTGTATAATTTGTTGTGATTGATGCATGCAAATTGCATTTTGCATTTAGCACAAAGGGGATGTGTTGGAGACATTCAGGTACTAGCTGCTAGAATCAATGTGTGTTAATATTATATCTGTGGAATGGGATGTTGTGTCTCTGTAGGCAGTGACTCTAATAAGGACAGACAGTTTACCTGCCTGCAACAAGCCCTTGTAAAAGAAAGGTTAGATGTTTCCTTTTAATTAGACATCAGCTTTGCTCCATACCACAGATGCACACACACACACACACACTGCCATGCTATTAAATAACGGCTAATTGTGGTGTAGTGTTTTCAGGCACGGATGCTTGCTAGTCCTTATGGAATCAGACGGATGAGTGAACACCTAGAAACTGGAAATGGATTTGTTTTGGCCCATTTGATTGTTGTGAGAGCTCATGTTTTGCACATCCTGTTAAGGCTCAGATCAGAGTGTGTGTGGGAGATGATCAAGCTAATTTGAAGGAGGGGGTCTTTTTTGTTCTATTTTTGTGGTTAAAAAACATGAATGAATGAATGAATGCAGATAAGGTTCTCTGTACTGCACTTGTTGTGCAGTGTACAGTACTGTATGACTGTGTGTAGTTGGGATTAATCATTTTAATGTAGAAATACTTAATAGGTATTTTAAATAGTTCTTAAATAAGTAGTTCACCCCAAAATGAGAATCGTCACCATTTACTTTACAAACCCATAAGGCTTTTGTTTATAAGCTTTGGCATTGTAAACAAAGCGTTGTTTGGCTCAACGCACTTGGCACATCAAATATGGTAAACTAAAGCTCAAACTTGCTTTCTTGACACACAATAACCGATGAGGTTTGCTCTTGAGTGTCATGCAAGAAAGGTTGAGCTTTATATATATATATATGTGTGCGTTGACTGTTTTATATGTGAATAACAGCCTAAATTAAATCTGATATACAAAAACTCTTACATTACTTTCATGTACTTTTTGAGGCTTGTAATGTGGATTACTTATACTTTTAATAGGTGGGAAAAATGAAGAGATGATTTTAATTAAAACAGTTCTACAGTTGTTAGTGCACTTATAAACAATTTGATGGTTGATAAGATACTGTACAGTGCAAAATTCTGGATTTCAATATTCTGTACAAATCTATTTGATTAACAGTATAAAATAGCTTTTTACAGTACTGTTAAAAAAATTTTTTTTTTGCACACTTCAGATTTTAAGCTGAAACATCATTATTTCTCAAATCACCAGGTTAAAGAAATCTTAAATTCTGAGCAGTTAGTTACAGATTGACTGACTCACATGAATTTTTTTTTTTTTTTTTCAGAGAGGCTGAATGATTGCATTGGAAAGAACCAGGGAAGTCTTGGATAGAGTTCCTTTGTAATCTTATTAGTGACGTCATTAGAACAGAACAGAGAGATTTCATTGGCTGTTTTTCAACCAATAAGCTTTCAGTCCAAATCCTTTCACATACGTCTCATTACCATCAACACACATCTTGCATGCATGTCCACTATTTTCAAAGTCATAAAATAGACATTTAGAGATATGTTTAGAAACGTGCTTAGAAATATTTGGGTGTAAAAAATCCTCTTTGGCTAGACTGGAATTGTTTTTCAGGCAGTAGTGAACGAGACACATCTGTGCTAGCAGAGGCTGCTGCTGTTTTTATAGCAGGGAGAATGACAAGGCTTGGCATGTTTTGCGGCCACAATCCAAGCCTCCTGGCCTGGCACCCAGGGGAAAGCCCACGTTCTCTCTCTCTCTCTCTCTCTCTCTCTCTCTCTCTCTCTCTCTCTCTCTCTCTCTCTCTCTCTCTCTCTCTCTCTCTCTCTCTCTCTCTCTCTCTCTCTCTCTCTCTCTCTCTCTCTCTCTCTCTCTCTCTCTCTCTGTCCTCTCAGGTTGCTCAGAAGCCCCATCTGGTGCATCTCTATGCCTCTGTACCCTGGCAGGACATTTGGAAGCAGAAATCTGTCCCACCTCCTCTTCCCCTTAGGGGAGGAAAGATTTTGGAGAGATGCTCAAAATAATCCATTGGAGCATGTTCATATCTTTCTGCTGCCTTCGTAATATTGTCTCATAAGACTATTGCTGAGGCCCATTAGTGGAAACAATTTTACGAGTCAGTGTTTCGATTAAAGCACATTTCACAAAACATTTATACTAGAATCACAACAGAAATCATAAAAATGCCACCATTATACTTTATTTTAGTCATACACTGAAACCCCAAACTCATTTATAGATGATTGCTAGTCTGTAGACAAGGACAAAATACCTCAGATGACCTTTTGGGTGTGAATTTCAGTCATGTTTACTTCCAGTTTCACTTAAATAGGAGGAAATATCCCATACTTTAAAGGAGATACTGCATGTGGGTGGGCTAGCAACTGCATCGCATCAGGCTAAAACCATTTAGAAACCTTAGTAACCACAAATTGCCATTGTATTGTCAACTACAGGTATCACATGGTTATCCCATCAGATTAGTTACTGGTTTATAATCTATGAAGGCACTTATGGAGTCATGTGACGTGTACAGTTCAAGGAGTGTGCTGACCCTCATGGCACATAGGGGTCGAGAGGCACGTATGACAATGATTGAATAAAGTCTAGTAAATGGACTTCTGCTAAGCCAGGCTTTGCAGATTTGATTATCTTCCTCAACAATGGCTACATGTATTTTCAGAAAAGCCAAGATGGAGCCAAATTAAATGAGTCCCTCCAGTGTGCCCAATGCCCATGTCAGTAGAAACACTGAATTAAAAGAGCTCTTTTATTAACTGAAAGGAAGCTTATCCTGATCAATGCTAAAGTCATTCTTAATGGTTGCATTGGCATTTCTTTAAAGAGGTTAATCGGCCAATTATATTGATCCTAAACACTCTTGTCTGGACTGCAGACCTTGAAAGTCTGAGTACAGTGAATCCAGTTTTATTTGGAACAATCTTAAATAATTGCAAGACAACATGTTCTGTACTAATACTTTTAGTGCTTATTTCACACATTCAGTTTTTAGTTTTCGCTTATAGGTCAGAGTAAAGACTTCTGACAAAGTTCCCTGTGACGTTGCAATTCAAACCACACAAGATCACTTTGAAGGAAGATCAACAGGTTTGGTGCTTGTTGGGAAAAACATCCACTGTGATTTATAGTTGGCCCATAACTGGTCATGTTTACCGGAGCCGACGGATTAACTGTGCCCTCTTTGGTCAATTTAAGTAGCTTGTCTTTTTGTTGAAAGTTTGCTGACATCTTTGCCAAGCAGAAGACATGAAAGTCTTCTGCTTTTTTATATTTAGTAATAGGTTATTGTTATTATATTATAGTTCATATACAGACACTAAACTAGGAAGGCTATGTAGCTTTTGTTGTTGTCAGATTTATACTTTGTGATGACTTACAATTGACTTTTTTATTTATTTTATTTGAATTTTTTGGGGGGGAAATGGCTTTCAAGCTTTTCATCTCAAATAAACAGCAAGTTTTCTGTGACAACTAACCCCTGTTTGACAATATGCCCATTAATGGGGCTTATGTTAAATTACTATATCTTCTTTTTTTCAGGACAAAAGCAGTGGAAATAAAATTTTCTGTTGCTTAGACTTTAGTGCATGTGCCTACTGAAAAAAAATATTGCTAGTTACCTGGTTGCCTCAAAATGTTGAGTTCATTGAAATTAAACATTTGAGTAAATACAATGGAGAAAAACAGAAATGGAATTAGAATTAATAAATAGAAAGTTGATTTGACAAAAGAATAAATTTGCGATAACAAAACATAAAAAATAATTTGTTTACAGTTGAATTTAATTTTAATTTAATTTAACTATAGTATAGAAATGATCAATATTTTATAGAATTATACATATAAAATTATGTGTCTAATTTAAAATAAAAATAACCCTGAGAAATATTTCCTGGAGTAAAAGTGACAACTAGCCGTGGTTTCCCCCTACAAAATAGTAATTAAGTACTTCACATTAAGTATCATGGAATACTTTAAAATAAGGAGCGTTGTTTCCCTAGAGGTCTTTTACATATTTGTTTATGGGACCCTAAAACACATAATCGCAGCTCATAAATATGCAACTCACTATCTCTGAGCATCAACAGGGAGAGTCCCCGTGTAGCCACGCCCACATCTGATTCTAATATCCGATTGGTTTACCGGCAATGATGCTGCATAATGATGTTCGGAGGCAGCAGCTTATCGAACAGATGGGCTGGTCCAGCACACGGGTACACACAGCATCCGTGCTGTGGTCATGGAGCTGCTGCTGTGTATATCACTGACATTTCACATCCCTGATTGATTATGTCAGCGTTTTACTGACTTATTATTCATGCAGCGTGCATTAAAAGGAGCGCAGTTATAATTTCTGTCATTCTATATGTGGATGTGAGGAGTCCAGCGTCAGTTGGGGAGGCACTGATCCCTGGTCAGTTGAACTTGACGACAAGGATTTAATTCATACTGTGCAGCTGGAGACATACTGCTGATCACCTCTGCGTTGCATTGGGGGAAATATGATTTTCTCAGACATGAACACGGGGACTAACTCCCCAAAGGTGCACCCGCCGAACGGGACAAGATTTTACACCTACCAGGCGAGTATTTAAAGTGTTTAATGGCCCCAAACTAATGCCAACTGCTTGATATGTTTCTTTATGCTTCTTATTATGATTATTGTTTGCAGTTAAGGGTCGCTTTTGTTTGACACGTCCATGATGCAGTTGCGTTAGCTACGTTGTTTTTAATCGGAAGAAGCTCGCGCAAAAATGCGCACTCAGAGTTTGGTTGTAGAGTTGTACATAGAATAGGCTGGGTTGACAGTTTTAATCGCGTTTAGGATTGACTAAACTGTCACCATATTTATGTTGTTTAAGTCTGAACTGAAGGTTTAAAGGCGTTAACCAGCAGTAGGGTTGAGCGCGCGCATTCCTCTGGAGGCGCGAGCGCTTTATAAATACATCATGTTAGGACAGTGGCTTATAGTGATAGTATTTTGATTAAACGTGGTTTTAATTGTATTCTATAGTACATTGAGATGCTACACAATCTAGAAGTCATGTCATTTTAATACTGAATAGCTAAAACTATAATCTTTATTGTGTTTACGAAGGGTATACCTACTACAGTAGGCTAATGGATATGTGAACCGGGGCTAGTCACACTTTTTTTTTCTTTTTTTTTTACTCCAGTGAATATTTCTCAGGGTGTATTTATCGTTGAAAGTAATTTTAACGCATAGTTTTAATGTCTTGGCTACAAAAAAATCCCATAAACATTTCCAACCTTTTTGTCTCGGAACAAATATAGGCTACAGTTAATTGAACAACCGTTGATCTTTTGTGACAACATGCCCCAATTGCGGTACATGTTGTCACAATAAGAACGTGCCATTAAACAGCATGATATAGACGTTTCAGCAGAACTTATATGATAAAATAATTAATAAAAATAGCCAAAATCGAAAAGGTTGGAACATCAAACCATTGTTGTGACCAGAATTCGCTGTGTAGCATATTATTATTATATAATTAACAAACTGTTAATTTGTGTATAATAACAATGATAATGTCAACTTCCCCATGTGACAACTTACCTTGGTCTAAACTGTCAGTCTCTTTTAATTGATATGCACCATATTGTCTTGATGTGCTGAATTGCATGCACTGCTCAGCTGTGACCCAAATCTCATGCATTGGAATGAGGACAGTGTCTTTAGATATTGATTTCTGTAAAGGGAGGCCGTGGTAACCAAGGCAGTGATGATATCAGCAAGAGACTCTGGCTTTAGAGATGATGATTTCATCGGAGCGCTTTTCAACAGGTGCTGCAGATGCTTATTTAACCATCTGTATTGATATTTGTTTGTGGATTATAGAGGTTTATTTTTGGTTACCCTCTGTACTGAAAATACCGTGGCATGGTTTGCCTCCTGTTGTTTTTAGGTTTGCTCCTTTTGAGTGAGCGTGGTGTGCCATGTTTCTGTGTTTGTGTATGTGTGTGTAGTATCATCTTGTCTCATCATTAGCAGAGAGGTGCTCCCCATGGAAAACAGCCTGAGAGATTTCCCCCCTGATTTAAAACGCCACAATCTATCGTTTTCTGTCCTGACAGTCTATTTCCCAGGTACAGCCACAGCATGAACAATCTGAACAATATAAGCATGCAACGCAGAGACACTTTGAAAGCAAAAGACTTGTTTACCGCAGTAGGTCTTGATTGGTTTTGCTTCAGGATCCTGAATTTAAATTTGGAAGCCCAAACACAGTTCCACAATTGTTCATAATAAAGTTGTAAACAAAAATGTACTTTAAACCAGTGGTTCTCAAACAGGGGTCTTTGGCAAACTTCCCAGGGGCCTGCAGGATGACTTAATATATTTACGGATATCGTGCTACGCACACAGAAACATTAAGGAGCACAGAAATTCGTTATCAACGCTGCCCGCGGCTTTTACTAAAATAGCTTCGCTACTGAATCGCTACATTTTATTTCTCAGCAATGAGGGGTTACGTTGCTATTTTGGAGTATTAAACTCACAGCTTCGTTGTTAATAGGGAGTGAGATGCTGAACAGAGGCAGGTATGTGTCTCTCATCTCTCTCTCTCTCTCTCTCTCTCTCTCTCTCTCTCTCTCTCTCTCTCTCTCACTCTCTCTCTCTCGATAATTAATTCAAATAAATGCTATCATTTATTAATTAAAAATGTAATGTAATGTAATCTTACGCACTACTTTATCGCTGTGTCTGATTCAAAGCGGACAGAATGCTAAATCTAACGAGCTGTAACTGAAGGAAATAACCGTCAGTTTTACATTTCTGGTCAAATATTCCACTGCAAACATCAATAATAGCTTTAAGTTGTCAATGTTGGCAAATCACAATGGTAGAAGCAGGATAATCCATGCCTAGCTGTACATTCACCGATTTTATTGAATGATGTGGAGGCAAAAAACCCACCCGACGCGAAGCTAAGTACATTAAAATCGTATGGTTAGCCGTTGATTATCCCTTACATAGAATGCCTTCTTGGCTTCCTTTGAGACTTTGAGCTCTTTCGAAGAGTGTTGTGAATTGTGTTTCACGAGACTCTTAACCAAGCGCTCTGCATCGCAAGTGCAATGCTGTACCAGGTGAGCTACTGAGCAAGTTTACTACGTCATATGGAGCAGATTATGCAAATGTCAAAGTGTATTCATTTACAAGTCATGCGCTATGGTAAAAGTGCTTTGAGTTCATAGAAGTACTATGCTCAATACCATGGCGAAATAATTCTTTGTTGATTGATAATCTGCCCTCATTTGTGTGAAAAGGAATGAAAAAGTTGTTGGTGTTTTACTGCCTGTAGTTTTAGGTATTGGTATTTCCAATGAGCCTGGGTTGAATTGACAAATTTTCTAAATTCATTAACAACAGATGTTGCCATTGTCTCTTGATTTTCGATGCTCTCATCGGGTATGGTCGGCGCAAAATAGGGGTGTGACAAAATATCGATAGGGCAATATATCGTTGTCCTTCTCCATGCGATATGAGCATCGATACACTGGGGGCAAATATCAATATTTTAATTAACAAAACTTAAGGACTTAAGAGAGAAAACCTGCACTTAACCTATTCATGGGCATTTTGTTTTCACAGTTAGACAGATGTCGTGATGTATAATTTATAGGATTGTCTAGCAATATATTGATTATCACAGAATTGCTGTATCGTGATATTATCCGTATCGTGAGCCATGTATTGTATCGTATAGTATTGTAAGGTACCCTGTGATTCCCACCCCTAGCGCAAACCATGCTTATTTTCATTGCAAGTCCACCTGTGTTAATGTAGTTCGATGCTTTTTAATTTTACACATGCTTTTGTCCATGTTGTTATCTGTTTATTTTGACTACCTTCTACCAAGTGATAGATAATTTTGAGTTTGATTGGACAGCCTTTGGCATCAGTAACACATGACATGAGGAGTGATTGCTATCCTAACTACACACAATTATATGGTTAGTTGAATGTAATTATTTGCATTTACTGTAGCTTTGTTTTCTCCTGCTTTTTTGTGACCGCTTTTCTTTGTCGCTTGCTTTTTCTTCCTCTGTGTTTTTCAACCCACATTATTAAAAGTCAATTTCAAGGAGTGTTTCTAGCACTCTGTAATGTTGTACAGATGATATTTCTTAGTATTTCTTCTGCATTCCTCTCCAGACTAAACACTGTGCAGAGTCAATATTAGTGTTGGCGTAGCGAAGCATCTTCAATGCTGTTGGCTGCTGTGTGTGCATTCTCCAAAGCTGTGTGTAGTGTATGTCTGTGGGTTGGTGTGTGTGTATAGGTATGTAGGGTTAGTTGAGCACAAAACTTGATTTGTTAATGGTGTTTGCATGAAGCAAGGAACAAATATAGCATCAGCGATAGACTCTGTATTAGCGCACACCTGTCTGTATATATGACATTTGAGTTTAAACTAATATGGGTTTAGCTCACTGATCCTGCATTAAATTCAAAGTATAAATGGATTACAGATTGTATTCTTTAGGTAAGACAGCTCTTACCATAAAAAAAGAAAAAGAAAATATACAAAATGTGTAGCCCTCGGCATCTGGTACTATGTCATAAAGTGTGGTGAGAATAATTTCATTACCTTGGCCTCTCCCCTCATAGCCAGTGCAGCTTTTATCCAGGCACAAATAATAAAAGCCAGTGAAGGGTGGCTTCCTGGCTTATCCTTTGGGATTAATGGGAAAAAATGAGAGGTTGTTGAGGGTCTTTGGTTTATTTAATCGGGGGTGATCGCTGTTATTTAATTACAAATGTGAGCAGCATGGCAGTTGAATTTTTAAAAAATATAATAATTAGTATAATGTTTAATAAATTATTAATATGATATTTTTTATAATTAATTAAATACATTTATTTTATCCATATTAGTTATGATATAGTGTATGTACAATATAATTATTTGAATATTATACTATTTACAATCTATTTTGTGTGTATATATATATATATTTATGTATCCAGTACACACATTATTAGGACACTAATACGGATGAGTTCATTCAGTACCCCTTAGTTTGCTGATATCATCACTGCCTTGGTTACCACGGCCTCCCTTTACAGAAATCAATATATCAATTATAGTGACCAAAATTATCACAATTATCAATAATATTATTGAAAATAAGTTTTGTTAAAAATAGATAAAAATGTTCAAAAAGAACAGATAAGCACACTTAAATCATTTCAACAAGTTTTATATTTGGAACAAACAACAACAAAAATTAGCAGCTCTATGCACTTTTTTTTAAGCATAGGCTACGCATTAAATTATATGACCGTCGTCTAACAACACATTATAACAGCGCACATCACTTAAATCACTGTGGACGCGCTCTCGTTTCATTAAAATGCTATTATAAATTAGGTTAGTGGATAATTCAGCAGCAAATGTTATTTTAGTGAAAATTTCCACATTGCTCTTTGTATTGTTATAAAATACATTGATAAAAAATAAATAAATAATGAAAATACATTTATTTTAAATGTATAGTGCAGCTTTTCATGAGGCAACAACATTTGATAGATAGGACAGAACAAGAAAGACCATTAATAATCTTAATCTTTCATTGCGCGAAAGTATTACAGGCCTAATATGAAAGGCTCGAATACAGAGCGGCAAAACTCTTATGCGTATCCCGTGAGCAGAATGATGCGCTTGAAGCAACATGTAGTCATTGTGCACAGTGCTTCGCATTGAAAAGTAAAAAACAAGGGGAAGAGATATTGATGCTTAGATCATATCTATGCAACAGTTTATTGAGCCTTTTCTTTTAACAGTTGTAAATATCAGTTAATGTGCACGTGAAGAACAATGTATAGTGCTCTCTACTGACAGTGTGATCTAACAGACAGCCGGGAGAAAGACTGATTTAGAAACAGAAATAAACCCCAGCAAGATAAAGTACTTTAATGAAAAACCATAGACCTTTTTTTACAAATAAAGTATAATTATGGGAACATTGATCATAACCGAACGCGACGCGCTGTTTGAACGCTGAATGGAGAACGACTGAGGACAGTGAGGAGAGATCTATTTCCATTAACTTTAACGACTTGAATATTTGTTTGTACCTCACATTAAGCTCTCAAATGGCTTCAGAAGTCTTGGAATATAGTGCACGAAAACTTTATGGTGCTTTACACATTTTTTTATATCTTTAGTGGGGCTTAACAATAACAGAGAATAGTACGTACAATATCGGACGTCACTGAGAAGCTGCAGCCCTGGCGGGGAGGATTATGGGTGATGATGAATCTCCTGAGCTCCGTCACTGCTTTCCGCCATGTCTTCTCGTACACAAAAAACAACGTTGCGCTGCGGCTGTCAGACTGATGCTGCCTGGACACTAGGATTTACCGCGAGTTTTCAAAATCGCGATAATCGAACACGGTTTTCGTGATAATTAAATTTTAAATGATAACACTAACCGTGAGGACATTTTATTGTGGTTTAGTGAAACCGGTAATCGTTCCATCCCTAATATTAATGTATTTTATGTATGTTCTTGTTTTTTTAGTTTTTTGTGCAATGTTTTGGCAATATGTACCCATTAAGTATGTCACAACAATAAAGCAATATGAATTGAATTGTCCATGTTAGGCGACGGTGGACAGGGGTCAACATAGGCAGTCTTTGATTGGTCGGCAGTTATGCAGCAGAGTGTGATGGACTGTGTGTTGTGACACATTCCTCTCGCAACTATAATTAACATTTCTTTGACTTCTGCCACAGTAGACCTTCTGTTGGCTCGGGCCAGACAGGATAGCCTTCATTGCCCTCATGCATCGATGAGCCTTGGGTGGCCAACACCCTATCGCTGGTTTGTCCTTCCTCTGACGACTGTTGGTAATTCTCACAATTGCTGACCTGAAACAACCCATAAGCCTTGCCGCTTCCGTGATCAGAGATACTCTCTGACCCAGTCAATTTAGCTCTTGTCAAAGTCAGGTCTTTATTCCTGCCCATTTCTTCTATAGTACATCCAACATGTTGATTATGAGACCTGATTGTTTGCTCACCATCTAATCTACCCAGACATTAATATGTGGCCTTGTTAGGAGATGATCTACATTATTCACTTTACGTGTGACTGGTTATAATGTGTTCATCTGGTTGTGACATGGATTATGGTTCAGAGAGAGGGTGGAAAATAGTTATGCTAAACTTAATTAGAATGCCAAATGTGTAGAATATGTGAATATGTTGCCTTTTAGCAACTAGGCTGTACATTTTGCGTTGACGTACTGTACAGGCGACCCACGAACTGATCCTTCCTCGTTCAAGTGCGTAATTGTCATCAGACAAAGGCACTCGACACCAGGTTGCCCCAGGAGGACTGTTCGTTTTAAGGAGTGGAGTGTATTGTAATTGTCCTGCTGAAGGCTAAGTAATGAGAAGGTGATGAGAAATGATGTGGTGAGACTGAGACATGTCAGAACATTATTAGAGAGATGGATGGAGAGAGAGAGGGTGTAGGTTTAATCGCACTAATGGCTTGACCCTTCTAGTCCAGCCCAGAATACTAAACAGAAACCAGACTAGAAGCTTTGCACCGGTGCCTAGTATCGGTGAAGTAGTTGTGAGAGGTTTCATAAGAACCTTTGTTATTTAAGTGAATAATGCTTGAGGATGAATGAGCCTAAATTGACATTTGAGGTTGAGTAAATAATGACTGATTTCAGACATGAATAAGACTTAATAGACTTAGTCTTGAGGTAATTGTTTTATTATGTAGCCTATGTAAAGGAGAAATAGTGCTTTTTGTTGCTAGGTTACAAAAAGGACGGTGATCCACATACGGCTGAAGCTTTTGATGGCAATTGCATCCATCTTAAGTAGGACTTCCATTGTCTCGATGAGACTTCGCAAAGAGTTCTAATTGCATTGTCCTGACTTTCTCAACTAGTTTGAAGCCATCACCTTCCACACACATTTATCTCCTCATTACCAGCACACAGACTTTGATTACCCATGATTCAGTGCTCTGTCCTTTTGTCTGCTGGGATCTCGCTGCCAGGGTCGTGGTGATGTAACCTTGTTCAATCAAACCTGATTACAGTGGAAAAGCCCTTCCAATCACGTATTTCCTGAGAAGGCTGCAGTGAGGGTGATATCCATATTATATTAATTAAACGATTTAAATGACAAATGTTAGATAACTGCTGCTACTTCTTCGAGAAGGTGTCAGTTCAATTAGTTTATTGTCGATGGCAGTCTAGATTCGCCGTTTAAATGGATAGTTCACCCTAAATTGATCACTATCATCATATACTCACCCTCATGTCAATCCTAATCTGCATGGCTGCTTTCTTCTGTGTAAAAGAAGATATCTTTTTAGAAATGTTTCAATGTTTTGGGGTTATTTGTCCATACAAAGGAAGGAAGTCAAAAAAGCTCACCAAAACGGTTTGGCTTCTTCAAAATATATTTATTTTGAGATCCACATTAGAAAGAAACTCATACAGTTTTGGAATAAAGGTTGATAACAGATAATCGATGACCTAATTTTGGACTGGACATTTATTGGTTAATATGGGTATTTAGTTGTAAATGCTCATTTTTCCTATTTTTACATTTAGATAAATAGTAATGTTATCTTTAGCAAATCTCATAATTGATGCCTAATTCATTTGTAGCATTTAAAATTACCTTTTTACGTTTTGTGATTTTTATTTATTTAGACATTATAGTATTGAATTACAATATCAGCCTTATTGGTCATTAAAGGCACAATATGTAGGGTTTTTTTCGCCACAAGAGGGCGCAGTTTCCAACAATAACAAATGCGTATGTTTATGACGCAGTGATGAGCTGAATGATGGGACTTGCTGTCAAGCTGATGGATCTAATAATGTTTATGGATGAGTGCAAACATTCATGTTTTTTTAACATTACAGTGGTATGAAGCAGGTCGCGATTGCTAAAGAGACAGATATCACACGCAAGTCCCGCGGATATAAAGGAATAAGGACATTTAATTCTACTGAACTACCCGCGAGTGCTGGATTACTCACACAGGTCATTTTATTAGACAAATTAAACGTGTGAGGTAACGCAGCGCTGCTTCACTTGGTCTAACGTTACACTATCACACAAAACGGCATTTAAATGTGTGTTGAAAGTTATAATGTTATACTACGTGTTAGTTCGTTTGCTATATGAAACTAGCAGTAACGTTAAGCTAGATCAACATTAGAATAACACACTGACCATATTCTAACATTTCATCATGTTGAGCTAACGTTATATAACATTGATTTGTTTTATGTACATTTGCTCACCTGTCTAATAAAGCTGTCAAGTCGTGACTCGTGAAGCTCTGTCAAGTCGCGGACGTGGAGCTCTCGTGGAGCTCTCGGCATCTCAAAAACGCCACACTGAAATTGATCCTCATTTTAGTTCTCCTTGTTTGTCCCAAAGTCTGCTTGCCATGGTCTATGTTTGAAAGAAACAAGAACTGCGTGCCGCTAAACGTTACGCACTACACAGTTGTCCACGTCTGTCGCCATGGTTACGTCATGGCTATGGCAGTATGAACGGAAACCGAGGATTGCGCGGATATTCGGTCATTGACAGGCGACCTTTTTTTCCGGGACGGCCACTTATTTAAAATTGGAATTTCTCTGAAAAAAAAATCTTTGGAGACTTTTGGGATATTGTAAGTACACAACTGCAGGAAATATATCACACTGTGCAAGTGATTTTTGGATATTTTATTACAAAATTCTTACATATTGTACCTTTAAGCAGGCAAATAATTATCATCGTAATTTCCAAGCGGAAATTGAAGGCATCATTATTCCTGCTTACCTGAGATATTTTGTGCCATAAATGTTTGTGCTCTAGCTGTAACCTCTTACATTGGTGTCAGATCAGTATTTGACGGTAGATTGTTCTCGACCACAGGTGGCACTTTGGTAAATACAAATTACATCCTGTCACAAAGCAAAGGCCTGATTCAGTCTACCCACCACTGCTGTTCCATTCAGTACAATGATGTATTCAATTAAACGCTCTATTCAACCAGAGGTCAAGGCAAAGACAAAATGCTTTTGTTGCATCATAACAGAGAGGTAAATATGGAGATTCAATGGCTAGGGTTTGATTGTGCCGGATGCAACAAACAGAAAATCAGGAAGTCCAGAGCAGTTTAAAGGTTCTGGTTCAGGAAGGAATTAGATGTGTTGTTCAAAATATATTTTTTAATTCAAGTTTATTTTTATTTTGTCTTAACCCTCTCATTATCTTCGGGGTCTTTTTAACCCGCAAATGACTTTCACTCAAATTTAAAAAAATGTTCTCTTTGTCCAAATGGTATGAAACTTTCTACGGCTCTAAACACTTTCTAGATCTACAAAAAAAAAAAAAAAAAAAAATTTGGAATGATATGTTTTTATGTTAGCGTGAAAAAAATAGTGACACTTGTTGTCTTCGGGGTCCCTGGAGACCCCGCATAGTAAATATACAAAATTCCTCATCAAAATCAGAAACAACACAGAACACATAGACAGAAATAAAGTGGCACACTTCCAACAATGCAAAAAACATCCACAATGCGCGCACACACACACACACACACACACTCTCACACAGGAATACATTTGTAAGGCTATACTATGCATACTGTCTGCAGTGCACTGACGCATAAACACCTGCAGTGCACTGTAAATGAGACTGTATGAGATGAGACCACCAATTATTGTTCCTAGTTTTTTCCCATTTCACTGTTTTTTTTTACTAAATTAATTTTTTTTTACTGCTCTATTTGATCATTTGTTATTGCTGTTCAGTTCATTGCATTTTGATGTTCATGTCATGTATTTTTACTCAATATGTAATATAACTGTTCATTTCTGTTCTGTTACAGTTAGTAACTGACATGTTGATTAAAATTGTAGAATTATATTAAAAACAGATGATTGAAATAAATGATAAAATCTAAAGACTCCAACAATTCTCTTTATAACATCTTGTTCAGGTTTGATTCTAATCATAATGTAACATTATTGAAAAACTTTTGTCAGTACAAAAAATGCTAAACTTTGACAAAGTTTTTTTTGTTTGTTATAATTGTGATTTTATAATATTTAGATATGAATCCAACTGGAAAAACTTGTGAAAAGATATATTTTGATTTGTCAAATAGCAAATAGCATATAGTGGAGCTCTATAGCCATAGTGGTTAAAGTGATTTTTTTTTTTTTTTTTTACTGACATTAAAAATTAAACCGACATTTACATTAAACCATGTAAAATTATCCATGTTATCTCCATGAATGAAAGTTAGAAATCTGGGTCTTTTATAAAGTTAATTTTACATAAAATGCTGTTTTTTTGTAAAAAGCCTATTTAAATAAATATTTATTTATTTATTTATAGAAATTTAAAAGATATCATAAATCCTCCAAAAACTGCACAAATGTTGAGTAAAAACATTAATAAACAGAGTAAAATTACATTTGTAAAAAAAAAAAGAAGTTTTTATTCTGTTACAATATTAAATGTTATTGTCTGGGGTCCCTGGAGACCCCAAAGATAACTAGTGTAGACAGAAATGAAGATAATCAGAGGGTTAAGACGTGTTTTATCAAATTTAGCTTGACGAGCTGCTTTGAAAATGCAACTCTGATGTTACAAGATGTGCGCTAAAGACAACTAAAGTGCGTAACTTTAGGTCAAAGACTCTAGATTGTAGTGACTGAAGGGATGGGATAAATGTAACATTCATGGGTGATTTGACTTGTTAGCTCAGTAAGAAAGACCAAAAGATATTTTAATGATACCAAAAATAGTATTTACTTTCTACTTTCAAGGTGTGTACTATAAAATCATTATGATCTTTAAAACATCATCTATTGCATATTGTCTAAATACCAGATATACCCAAACGTTTGGGTTTGGTAATGATTTTGAAAGAAGTCTTTTATGCTCACCAAGACTGCTCACCATTTATTTGATCAAAAATATAGTACAAATGTTTTAATATAAAATAGTATTACAATTTAAAACAAACTTGTTTTCTTTTGTAACATATTTAAATGTATTTTATTCCTGTGATGCAAAGCTGAATTTTCAGCATCATTACCCTAGTCTTCAGTGTCACATGATCCTTCAGAAATCATAATGATATGCTGATTTGCTGCTAAAGAAACAGCTATTCTTCTTATTCATACAAATTTTAATTGGTCCATTTATAATGTTAAAATCTGATCTACTGATGACTGACTGGACATTTAAGAAATGTATCTTTTTTTATTTCTTTGTATTTATTTTATATTTAATTGCACTTAAAGTTTTAATTTTACGATAGAATTTTTATTAAAAAATATAAACTTTTTTAACATTGAGCGATAGTCATTAATAATTTTAATGCATCCTTGCTTGATTAAAGTATTAATTTCTTTACAAAACAAATGAAATACTGATCCAAAACATATATATGTGTATACACACACACACACACACACACACACACACACATATATATATATATATATATATATATATATATATGTGTGTGTGTGTTCAGTAATAAACAGTAACACCATTCTAGGCAAGTCTTTTGGTCCCTCTATCTAAGTTTTCCCCCTCCTCTTTCCCCTGAGCATTTGGTCAAAGCAATTAAACAGTTTCTCTCTCACTCTCCTCTCTATCTTTGAACAGACACGCTCCAATGCTGCTCCATCCAAGTGTCAGGAAAAACAGATGACAGGGCCGCGCCTCTTCATTAAAAACTCAACTTTTCGTTTTGTTTCGGCCAGCAGTTTTGGGCACTGTAACGATTAGCGTGGGGGAGTTGAGGGGGAAGTGGATTGGGGTATAACTACATCAGCACAGTGCTGTGTTAGCAGCGAATGCAAATCGCACTCAGCTCGTCATCGCATGCAGTGTGAAGAGGCCGATAAGCACATGTGTAGCAGTTCAGATGTGATGCTGTCATCAGTGCATCTATGGGCTGATCGTACAAGTGTGGTTACAGTAAATAATCAGCTATTTCTATCTGTGCTGTCACATGCATTGTGCCCATGCACTGGCAGAATGAGCAGGTAGAATAGGTTTGATAGTTTAAAAGGTCATTTGAGATGCCCAGGTTTACTGAGGCATGATCCAAACCCTATTGAGCTGCCTACCTAGACAACATTTTTAGGCCTCTTAATGATGTGAAGGCTGTTCCAAAGGGTTGTCTGCTAAATGATGCTGCCTTTAAGCCAAGCGCACAATACAACACTCATACTTCTTGCCTTTAAGTCGGCGAGATTGAAACCTGTTTGAAATGTAGCTGACCACCAGTCATTAGGTGTGCACACTTGCCTTAAGGATGGGGCCCTTGGGTTTCTTTTTATTTATCATTATTGTACATGCGATTTTATGCCATTCAGACATAGACATTTGGTAAGTGATCTGTGATTTGATCACAAATTCTGCTTTAAATTCATAATTCATTCATAATTTAAGTTAAAATCACTGACCTAAGTAGCCCAGCAGAAAAAGTCTTACTGTTGAATCACTAAAACTGTATTTATTTTAATAATTTTATTTCCAATTCTCACTATTAACTAGTTTCGTATTAGCATGCATAATACTAGGATATTGGCTGTTTATTAGTACTTATAAAGCACATATTAATGGCTAATTCTGCATGAACATATTCTACTGATTATCCTTTAATCCTACCCAATACCTAAACTTAACTATCATTAAGAGTTTATTGAGCCACAAGTCATAGTTAATAGTGAAAATTGGACCCTAATCTAAAGTGTGACCCTTTATTTTATTTCACTTAAGTTTTAAATTAAAAACATACAATTTCATTTTTGTGTGCAATGCATCTTCTTCTTAATCATGATCTCTAGCTTAGCAACATGCTAATACCGCACTGTATTGGAATCAGCTATAGACGTCAGTCGAGTCTGTCATGTGCCAGGGAGGAACACTCGTGAATGACCATGAATGGAGTTGGTCGTTGTAAAGAGCGCTTCAGATCAGTCACTTTTAAGGTTCCATTTCAGTTAGACAGCCCACTAGGTGTTGGAGCTGGGCCATAGTCTTTCAGTGCCAGAGTCATATCCACAGGGGTCAGGAGCACTGCCTCAAGTCAACACCACCGCCTTAAGGATGCCCCCTCTCTCTTTCTCTCTCATTTACGCCCATGTGGGATTACGCCGGCGATTCCCCACAGCAGATGTGCATATGGATTAGACCAGCGGGGCACGACTTGTGACTTTGACGCGACTGTGGTATTCTTTGAACCAATAAGCGCAATTATATTATGACTATAGTGCTGCGGCACCACCCAAAATAGCTCAATTGTGCTTAGCTGCTTTGAATTTGCCAGTTTACTAAAGAAACAGAAATGACATTTTTTACAGGGGTTTTTGATAGAAATTGCAATAATTGTGAGTGTTCAAAGTTTATTTTAGGTAAGCCAGTAGTCATAGCTCCTCTTTATCAATATGAATAGACTGAAATCTGCAAAGACCGTCTTTTTATCAAAACAGAAATAAAATTTGACATCAATTATAGTACACTCAAAAATATATATATTTTCCTTAAATTTAAGATTTATGAATTTGAATTGCATAACATTTCCATCCATTTGGATTGCACAGTTTATCATAAACTTATACATTTAATGTGAGGCATATTTGTCAGTCATACATACATTAGAAAAACATGTAGGAAACGGTAATATTTCTGTAATAGTAAATATTAGCACTAATAAACTGAATGTGTTAATAACAAGACTTGTATTCATTGATAAATCCAACCTCATTCATTTTAAGCTAGCCATATTTTAACCATGTATAAATGCCATATTTAATTTATGTATAACTGACAAATATGTATCACATAAGTTTTATTAGTTTGTTTATTTTAAAACCGTGCAATCCAAGTGGATAGATATGTTATATGCAATTTCATAAATACATAAATCTTAAAATTAGGCCTAAATATATCTCATATTTTTGCTTCTTTAACTCAAATTACACAAGAAAAAAACAGCTAGTCCACCGAATGAAAGACAGGACTTCCATTCAGTATTCATATTGAGCATTATGATTCCCAATGATTGGTCCATGTCCTCCTCCTTATACCGTCTACAAGGTCATATCCTGGGTGATTGCACACACAAACACACAGCTGTGCTGATTGCTGTATTGAAGCATTACCAGTCAAGAACAGAACAAAGGCATTTTGTTTACAGTGATCAAGCAAACAGCCTTTTGGGAATTGTACCACTTGAACTTTCATTCACCGGCGTGGCACCCAGTGTAATTGCTCGCAAACATCCTTCATGAAAATCCACGCTGGAGATTCCTGAATCCAGCAGCAAAGTGTGGCCTATTTTCCTCTTGTGTGTATGTATGTGTTTTAATCAGGCCTTGTGCATTAAAATCTCTGGGGCAGATGGGAGGGAGTTTGACCCAGTTTGATGGATTCCACACCGATTAAAAGGATGAGTGAGCTTTCGAAAGCACGGGGACCCTCTGTGTGCGTGTGTCGGATGCGCAGATCTACATATTGTCATAATCATGCTCAGTGGGTTGTCGAAACAAGAAGTTGGTCTTAAGGAAGACCTGTATAATTTGTGTAATTTAGGGTCAATGCTCTGATCAGATGCGTTTCTTAGGCTGTGTAATATATATACAGCTATATTCTTACTTGATGAATGCAAACAAGAGGGCAAGAATATTCATAATTGGCATCAGTGCAGCTTCACATTATGTAGCTTTTGAGTTAAAAACATTAGTTGAGAGATTGTTTTCATACTGTACTATAACTATACCTGATATATATCCAAGCAAATCGAATCAAAAGCTTGAAAAATCGGAATCAAATCAATATGTGAAATCTGTGTCAATACTCAGCCCTAATAACAAAAAACATATTTCTCTCCGTCTCACTTTCTGATCCCAATGTCCCCTGATTTACAGTATGCTTTATTTTGTATGTAAGCTCTTTCTTTTCCCATTTTCTTTTCTCAGTTTTGCCTTTTGTTTCTTGCTCATGTTGGCTCTGTTCCAAACTGCAGTGATCTGCCTATCTAGACAACATTTTTAGATATTATAGGAGCATTCAAATACACAGTCAAATACACACAACATAATGTCAAAATGCTGGTCTTGGTGAGTATTCACGTAAACACAGTCATTTTTACGTAAACAGTTCAACAAAAGAACAACCTAATATACATGCTGCCAAATTATGAGGTAATATTAAAAGTATTTATATGGCAGTTTTTCCCTATGAAAATGCTGAGTGGCTAGTAACTTTGAATTAAACACAAAGTTTTGAAGCAGAAAGACTAAAATAGTATTTTGTTTGTAAAACATACTCCAATAATATTTGTTTATTTACAACTTTGAAAAATGATTTGAGTTGTTGTTAAAATAAATGTAATTGGTAATAATAGGATACTAAGGTGGCTGGCTGAACATGTAATTCATGTGTAACCCGGTGCAACATTATAAATGACTCAAATCACACACAACTCTGTCACTTTGTGCATTGTTTGGCTTTCAGTGTAGAATAGAGATACAAAAAATTAGTTTGCTTTAAAATTGTCACATCATACTGTACCTAATTATAGGATGTTGTACAATGTTATGTAATATTATACCTACCCCACTCTCACAACAGAGAATGAGAATGTAGAGTAGGACTCTGAGGGGAACCATTAGTAGTTAGGGCACCATGCAGATTTGCCCTTTACAATATCAATATACAAGATGACAAATGGCCTTCATTATTTAAAATACTGTAATAAAATGATATGTGGCCTTGTTTATTTTTAAGGGGTCAAATGAGCTCATTTGGGCGAGAGACTGGAAGAGTGAATGATCTTTGCTCTCTTTTCAGTGTGCTTAGTTTTCACTCTTTATTACCTCCCTGTTTTACCCATGCTGCAGCTGTAGTGGCGGGAATGTGGTGTCAGCACATTTGTCATTGTGACTGGAGCTTTCTTTCTGACGCAAGCTGTTGGTTAGTGTTAACACCTTTACTGCCATGCAGAGTAAGATCCTTGCAAGACCAAGCGTGATGAACATGAACATGAACATTTTAGATCTCCCATCGGCTTTCTTCCTTTGAATAGTCGAAGAGCTCTCATAAACTTCTCTGTTGGCCTTTAATTCTTAAAAGTGTTGCTCAGGGTGGGACAGGCAGAAATGGAAGCAATTACTTCAACAAAAAGCTAAACACTTCTTAGTAGGCTATGTCACATATCTTAGCAGTGGGTTTTCTAGCCAAGTCAAGAAATTTCTTTGAATCATTGTGGTATTTTCATTCTTAGCCAAGTTTTTCCTACAAGTATGTCTTTTTAGCACTGCTGTATTTCATTTTAACCAACAAGTGGTATTTATTGTACAGTTTAAAGCACTGCATATTAATTGACCATTCATTATTAAATTCTGAATCTTCATACTGCGGATTGTTCTGTATTGTTGATAGGTTTGGCTGTTTGATTTCAGTGGTGTTTCAATTTTCCGGGACCTCAATGAACTATGAGATGAGGCCAGGGTTGTAATTGTTAACTCAAAACATGAAAAAAAAAATTTGTTCATTGAAATAAAGCAATTTAAATAAATGAAAATATAAATGTTAGATGAAAAAATAAACTAAACATTGAAACAACTACAATAGTATAGATTATAAATAGTACTAAAATAACAATGGATGGGGCCCAATCTCCATTTCACTTCGACATCATAGATAAGTGTTGACTTAGACAGTAATGTTATTTTGTTATTTGTTGAATAATGTGGTGTTTGAATTATTCCTCTCATTTTGCCATGCTGATTATTTTTCCATTTTTCTGTATTTTTTTCATCTTTACGGATTTCTGTCATTTAGAAAGTGCACAATTGATGAGCTACAAGTTTACAGCATGTTAGCACTAGAAATGCACGATTAATCGTTAAAAGAACGCAACCTCGATTCTAACACCAACGCGATCTTATTCCGAACTGACAACGATTCAGCTGTGTCTATTAAACCTTTCACAGCGAATATTCAAATCTGTGTTGATGCTGCAGCTGACCCAGAGAGAGCAGTTGTCATGTATAGTAAACAGCTTCACAAAGTATTTTCAACCACGCAGTATCATTATTTCTGATCAAATTATCTGGGATAAAAGTTTATACTTCGGATATAAACTGTGATGCCTCAAAATAGAGCAAATCTCCTTTTAAAAGTAACTTGAACCTTCAAATAGAGATTGTATCAATTATGTTGTTAAAGCATTAATTCATGAGATTAGTTTTTTTTATTCCATGTTCTTAAATTTTAACTTTGCATCACACTAAAGCAGCTGACCCTGTCAAAGACTCCAACAACGTCTTTACACTGCTAAGTTACGACAGCTTACGTGACTCAATGATTCCTATGATTGTGAGTCTGTTTAATTCTTGAACATTTATGCTGCCTCTGTGTAAACACATGGTGCATTTGCTGTTCATACACTTCTGTGCCCTGTTTATAACAAATTTAACCTCAAAATAATCCCGTAAAGGGGTCCTACATAGGGTGGGGTTGTTGTGAGGGTGTAGCTCTTTAGGTCAGTGGTGTGAGTATTCAAGGCCAATGTCTGCTAAAAAACTTGCATCAGCAATCTTCAGGCAATGAAGGCTACATACGGACGATTTCAAACACCATCGCTTTTTGAGATGAAAGATGCGCACCATTAATGCGGGAGTAACTATGCTGCATAAAACACCATCATACCACTCCAGTTCTTGTCTAAAGCAGTTATTCATTCCTGTGCTGTGGACTTTTCAAATGTGTAAATAATAATGCCTTGCCACGTTCAATTAAGTGAGCTCTGGCCATTTCTTTATTTATGGGATGTCCGTAAGGTCCAAGCTGACTTGTAAAGCTGTGCTGATACAGGACATATTTCACCTTTATTTGTTCATTAAAGCAATGTGATGCAGAAAAGAAGCTGTTAAAATTTAAAATAGAAGCATATTGCTGTCCGGGGTGACAATTAGCTTTGTTGTTGGACCGCAGTGTTTCTTTAAAGAAGCCATGGAGCTGGCCTTTGACCCCTCCAGATTCAGCTGAGCCCTGATGGTGTGCTCTAAATGGATGGATTTGGCTGCTAAACTTGTGCAGCTGGGTAATATTTGGGTGCTAGTCGTTGAATTCAATTATATTTCCAACAGGTTCTTTTCTTTAAAATCGCCATTCCGACCTTTCCCCGTAAATCGTTTTTTTCCCCCCAACAACATAGACTTTACATCCACCCAAACACTTCCAGAGATTTCATCTGAACACGCAGGGTGTGGGAGATTAGGATGCAAATTGAAGGCTGTTGCTTCCCTGTGGCAGCTCGCGGTTAATGGCATTGCCTCTGGATGGCCTGACATTCAGCCAAAAGATTCGACAGAAATCAATAAACTTCTGTGCTGAAGACGTTTTAAATGCCCATGGCGCTCCCAGCACATTTCATCATTCTCGTGCTGAGCTCCCGCTTATACTGCCCCTGCCCTATATGGATGACTACAGCCAGACTGACCTCGATCAGACAATTTAAAAATCCGAATTAGCTCAGGCTGACCTGGATGGCATTTATTTGACCATGTCTGCCCAGCTCTGTGTGAATTTCAGTTGTCCTCTCTGAAAACACTACTTGTAGATGTTGTTTGGTATTCTGTTTCCCAGTGTGGGACGCTGGCGTTCAGAAGGAGATCTATAATAGCTGGAGCTATCCGTTAGCAATCCCGCTCATCTCATTGGCTGGTGCACATTACCATGCATTGTTTCTGTTATTGACCTTGACACACAGTCATGAGGATCTTCAGGGGTCCTCTCTATAATATTTATAATATATTTTATAAAAAAAATTCCCCTGCTTGTTTATACCACATGACTTTGATTTGGCAGACAGAAGACAAAAACACAAAATGATATTCAAACTAATGGTGCTCCGATCAGGACTTTTGTGGCTGATCACTGATTACCGATCACTGTAAGCAGTATTGGCCGATACCTATCAACGATACCGATCACTGAAATAAATAATGGGCGAACTATTGTCAACAACAATGTATTTTAAATATAAAAATATTAAGAGATGAGAAAGTATCATGAATTGACAACTCTTTGTCAAGCAACATATTCCATTCCTTCTCTTACAGGGGATTAGGAACATATTAGAGCTTAACAAATATAGTATTCCAGTGAAAAAAAAAGAAAAACAGAACAGTATCACCAGAAAGTAATCAAATGAAAAACAACACTGCATAGTCTTCCCTGTATAAATTAAATATAGATAAATCCTACTAAATCTACTAAAGAGTAATGAGTGATTTTTTTCTTTGTCTTTTTTGTTTGATTAAAGGGCCGTACACACCGGGACGAATATCGGCGCGCGTCATTCGCCAGCGTTTTTCAACGCGTTTTTTGTGTTCACACCCAAGCGATTTTCGCTGACGGTGAGCCGAGTGAACGTGCAAATTCATTCCCTGACATTAGATGGCGCTTAATGTAAAATAGAAATAGTCCTATTTTGTAGTTGCTGTCGCGTTTGTCATAGTTCTTTATGTTCCGACACCAACGAGACCAGGGGCTCTACATTCATCTTGCCTTGCATCTTCCTCGTCTTATTTCTTCCCAACAGTGTAGACGATACTTGGCGTATATCTTCTTCGCCGTTACGTATGTGTGCTCGGCAAGACCGTTTTGTGTTTGAGCGCCCCCAAGTTGTGTTTTACTGTAACTTCAGAAGCTCCAGACACGTGAGCAAAAGCGCCAATCTCATTGGTCGGATAGTTTTTGACGCGGTGCGTCAAACAAAAAAAACGGCGCTTTTACACGTGGCGTTTTTCGGCGAATATCGCGCGCGAAATTCGTCCCGGTGTGAACAGGCCTTAACATTAATGAAACGGACGGCTGTCACTTTAAGACAGAATATGCAGATCCAATATACTGTTACACATGCAACCTATTTCCCAACTGCTTATGTTCTCTTACCATTTAGGTGTGAACCCAAAGCTCAAAGTTCACTTTGCTTGTCCGTGTTCCACTCAGTCTCTGAGTGCCAGCACAGAAAGCCACTTTAGCAACAGTAGACTATATTTTACGACAATCCCTGATCTAGCTGATTTGGACTTTAGGCTTGGGCTTTGAGGGAGTAACAAAAGCGTGCTTCTGTGAAGGAAAGAAATGCACTAAAATTGCTGAAATCTGTCATTGCTGTAGGGTTGCTTTTGTTGCAATGTCTCCGCAAAAACGTTGCACATATATTTAGTCCTTTTCAGATTCCTGTTAGAATATTCCAAACTGTAAATGTAGTGAAGCAATTTGAGCTGCACATGGAAAAATTGTAGAAATAGAAATAGAAAAACCTTTTATCGTATGTCGTGGCATTGCGTCACATTTGGTTAGTAAAAGCACTGTGCTTTAACTGACTATTAATGCGTCGAAGGAAAGGCCATGCAAACTGCACAGGGTCATGTTGGCGATTTTCCTGCAGTATTGATGGATTCAGCTGGCTGTTATCTGTGGTTTGTTGCTGAAATTATTAGATAAGCTCTCTAGGTCACTGATGAAAATACATGAGGAGTGGAGAGGACTAGCATCCGCTAAAAAGCTGCATAACAGGGCACAGGGGACGACTAACATCAGCAAATTGCAGGCAAAACTACACTAGATTATATTACATTTTTCAGAGCTTCCGAAATACAACAATCCAGACCTGTCAGATTTCTCAATGTTTTGTGTCGGGGGAAAACCTGGAAGTAGTCAGTTACCTCTGCTGTGGATTTCTGTGCAATTCTGAGCAATTGCTATTGAACACCCCAAAGGCATTAATCGGATAATAGAACAACCTTATAAAAAGTATTCCGCCATCAAGGCGAACTGCTCTATCACAGTCCCACCGCGGTGTCTCTCACTCTGCCACCCGCCACCTTCAGTAATGGACTAGTTTGACAGTGTCCACACATCCTGCACCAGGTACAGCGATAGCACCTGAACTCGATTGAGAGGAAAGATGGATTGTTGGTAAGGACAGAACGTCCCAAGAGGACCCCGGATGCTGAACAGTGAACACGGGTCTGATTATTATCTCCTTCCAGCAGGTTTGAGTTGAATATAGAGAGCTGACCTCAGCGGCCCCATGAGAAGAGTGTGCATGAAGCTCAAGTGTTTTTCACCCCTCTGAACATGCACACATTGTTAGTGCTTGGAAAAAGAGGACCCCTCCAGCCGAGCACTCAAGAGTCTTTTGTCACTTTTAAATGACTCATAGAAGAGTAGAGGGTGACTCAGGTGCAGCTTTTTAATGCGAGGGGCTTTTGTGCTGTGATCAAGGGGACTAGAGGAAAGCAAGTCGCACTTGCATTAAGTAAAATCCGCAGCTCTGAGGCTTTCAGTGATGGTTCCTGAAAGCAATCAAATGTCTGTAGGTTGCGCTCATGTTTATTAAAAGTAGCGCAGTTATCCGTGTGGTTTCTGGGATCAGTTGTGACTGCGCTAATGAACATTAACGGAAGACCTGCTGTCTGAATGTTTGGGTTTGTCAGAGAAGCATGGGGGGCAAATTAGTCAGACTTGCTAAGTTCTTGGTTGCTCACTAAGTAATATTCATTCTATTCTACTCATTAATTCATTCTATTCTACTCATCGCTAGTGCTTCAGCAACAGAAACTTGAAACTCTTGATCATTTTAAATGGACAGTTCTCCCACAATTCAATACTGTCATCATTATCTCATTTCAAGTTGTTTGAAACATGTATGACTAACTTTCTTTTGTGTAATGCAAAAGGAGATGTTTAGCAGCATATTTGACATATCGCAGTTGGTTATGAGACACACAAGAACTATTGATATTAAACCTGGTGCAACTTGTCTTGATGTGCATGTGCAAATGAAATTTGAAAGCTACTGTATGACTTTGGGGAAGTTTATCAGAATACAGACTAGAGGTATCGGATTATATATCGGTATTGACTGCTGAAAAATGTATAATGTGAAAGATTTTTTTTTTAAAAGAAAGAAAGAAATATTAAGGGTGTGTAATACTAGCCTGGCTAACGTCAGACCACGTCTCAATGACATTGAGACGTGGTCTGGGAACCACATGTTCATTTTCTTGTATTTGAGGCGTGGTTTACGAATGCCCAGAGCCGTTTATTGGGTGCTACGAATGTCTATCAAATGCGCCTGTACGTAGCTCATAGCCAATCGCTTCAATTATACCAGATGACGTATGTAGAGCGAAAGAAATTAGACGAGGAAAAAGACGATGGGTCAGAGATTTATTTGCGTTCTAAACTACTTAGATCAATATCTAAGGCTGCATCGAAAGGTAACTTCGCGTCTGCTGCCATGTTTGATCCATAGGTATAAACAAACTGCTTCGGTGACGTGTGTCGCATGTGATTGTGATTGGTCCCCTCGCTGAGGCGAAAATTTGGTCCATGGTATCCAGACTGCCTAGCAGCGTGAATAAAATCGCGCTGCGCAAAGGCAGTATGGGGAAACCCAGGCTAGTGTACTACAAAAACATTGTAAATAATCCAGTGTTAGTTACCATCTGGTTGACATAGTAAGTGGCAGAAATTGCACCTTAAAGGCTGATTGCTAACCATCATAAAATGGAGGGAAAAAAAGAAGACGACAACCACACAGTTTGTATGTACTACTACCGTGCACAAAAGTGAGACGCTCTACCCACACCAAAAGAAGTGAGCTCGCCAGTGTGGGAGTTTTTTTGGATAAAAAAGCGTTAGACTGGGAGTCTGCAGGAAGTGATGATCAGCAGTACCTTTTTCTTTTTTGTATGCAGTATGCATGCAGTTGTGGTTACAAACTCTCTCTCTCTCTCTCTCTCTCTCTCTCTCTCTCTCTCTCTCTCTCTCTCTCTCTGCCTCTCTACACCCGTATTTTGAGTGTGATTCATTGGCCAAAAAAGACAAAAATAAACAAAATTAAAGATAACAATAAATTTGATAGCTTTATTTTCTTTCAACAATATCAATATAATATGTTGAATTCTCTTGGCCACGTAGTGAAATTCTGATATCATGACAGCCCTAAAACAGACATGTTCACAAGTCTCAGTCCAAGCAAGCAAGACTCAGACTCCAATCTCTCCAGGTCAATAATTTACATTTCAATTTTTCCCTCACACAAAGATATTGTTCCTATACTTATATTGTTGCAAAGCATAGCTGTCAAGCTTCTCTCAGCATGAGGCATACAAGCCTGACATGCCTAAATAAAGAAGGCATTGTATATGTACACAATTTGACTTCTAAAATCGTAACTAGTTTGGTCCTGATCATCTTTCAATACCCTCTTGATCTGACCTATTGTTGACCACTGGCGTCTACAATTTTTCCTGTCCCTGAAAAATAAACATTCACAGATAAACAATCCATCAAATCTTGAAGCCACCAATTATTACAAGAGGGTTTTGTCCATAACACTGTTTATTATTTACATATTCAGAAGAGCTGGGAGTTCAAGGTAAAGCGGAGCTGCTAACCGACTGACAACTGTTGCAATCAAGGCAACCCTTTTATTTGCCTCCGTCCTATGTCGCATTGCAAAATTTATGACCATATATTAATGCTTCCCATTCTTGATGTCTTTTTAGATACCCAGAAGCTTTCAGAGCACAAGTCTATGCTTGGCACGTCATTGAACGCTTGCTTCAAAGACTAGCGTATGTAGCACAGTAGAAACCCAATGAATAAGATATATCATCGCCAGCCTTGTCACTCCATATGTGTTCTTATAGCTTTGGGACTAGCTGATTTTTTGTCAGTTTTTTAGCGAGGATAGTCTTGCACCCCTGAGCTACCACCATAAAACAACACACAGAATATTTATGGGTTAGCTAGCAAACCCACCCGTCTCTGTTCTCAGAGAATGACGGGATCATCAAAACACCCTTCAGTCACCATAGCATTTAGACCTTTGTTTGTCAATAATTCAACAAGCAATATACTTTGAATACTTCATAATATGGTGAACCATGAACCACTGGATGGTGAAAATCCAACTATGAATGATTCAAAAAATTTAATTTCTGCTCTACTTTCTGTCCGTTTATTCTTATGGCACTTGTATGAACCCAGCTTTGAACATTATTTATTTGAAGGGAAACACTTTTTTTTATTTGAAGGGAACCCACTTATGTTTGTAGCATTGCTCATGGCATTCTCTTCCAGTTGATCTACAGGAACCACTGGGATTGGACGACAATAACCGAGTGCTATCTTCAGCTTTGTAATGTATCCAGTGCCATCCCTGTAGTTTTCTAAATGGGATTTTGAGGAGGAATTCCATACTCTGCTTTATGATTAACTGTTAGGCATAAAATTACTGAGATGTGCATTTTTGTGTCTGTTACAAGTTGCAATCTTACACCCTCGGACTGATCCAGTGCTTGACCCTCATATCAGATATCATTATGAGCTGCTGAATTATTCATGAACATGTTTACTGTGTGCAGCATTGAAAAGAAACACATTGGGAATAAATGCTATATCTGAGTCCAGAGACTAAAATTACTGTATGGACTAATCTCTCAGTATATTCAGCATGATTAGTGGTGGATGTTTCTCTTGTCACCATGTTACAATATTATATACAATATTATATTACAGTCAGTGTGAGGGTGTATAATCTGTGTATGTGAAAACTTGTGAATTACTTACAGAAACTGATACACGGGAAACATTATATGCAAAAAGATGGAGATGAAAATGCTTTACATGACATAAAGCGGAAAACAGTTTGAGGTACAGAGGAATGAATACAGTTGAATTATGTCTGTGGCAGAGGGAGGAATTGTAATTTGGACCAAACTGTATTGTTGTCACGAAGCTTAAATTATTTAATGCAAGGAAATTTTTTAAATTGAATAAAAACATGCAGTTAAAATAATGAAGGCTGTTCAACTCTTTATGACTTACTTTCTTCTGCACAACACACATAAAGATACTACAGTGAATATTGTTGGGATCTAAACAACATTGCACCCCATTGACGTTCATTGTATGGCCAAAAATGACACGCAAAAACAAACCTTAATAAATCATGTGTGAACCAAAAATATCTTTTGTGTTTTGAAGGAGAAAGAAAGTCTTATAGGATTTGAATTACACGAGGGTGAGTAAATAATGAGGGAATTTTAATTTTTTGGGTGAACTATGCCTTTAAACAGACAACATGCCAAGATAAAACACTTATTATTTCAGTATTGAGAGTCCGTCTGGCTTCCTGGTGTCCCAATTAAATTAATCTTCATTGCCACAAGAGACAAAATTAGGCTGTTACTCCTTGAAGATGTTGAGGACGGGATCATTAGAGCCCAACCTAACAGTGTTTAAAGCCCCTTCATTCACTTGATTCCCCTGGAGTCACATTCACCATGATCAAACTGGTGACACGCTGAAAAACTGGGCACACTAATATTCCCCTTGACTATATTAGAGTTTGGTGGAGATGAGGTTCTTCCTGACAAATAACAGGACACACTTTTTTTTTATTCACTCTTCCGAAATGCATGTTCTCCCCCGGCTTTGCGGCCCAGTATTAAATTATTGGTGCGTGACGCTGAAGCTGTTGCCGCCCGCTAAACCTGTAAAGCGTGACAGTGATTAAAGATGCTGAGCAGTAACGTCGTTTTCTCTGCATTGCATTCACAAGGCCGCACGTGCATCAGGTCAGACTACTTTCTTTAACTCTGAACACTGCCTGGAATGATACTGTTAGTTCTGACATTTGTTTTGTTAAAGAGATAGTTCAGCCAAAAATGCCAATTCTGTAATTTATGCTTATGTTCCTCTTTTCATGACTTTCTTCTGTGGAACACAAAAAGAGATATTTTGAAAAATGTGCTGGTCACTCTTTACCATGTCAAGTCAAGTCATCTTCATTTATATAGCGCTTTTAACAATGAATTGTTTCAAAGCAGCTTTACAGAGATAAACATATAATTTAAGGTAACAGATTGTTTTGGCGTTATAGCGGTTCTTGAATAATGTTACTTCCAGCTAAAGTTAACTTTGATTGATTCACCTCCGTCGAAATGATCAGACTTTAAACGCGAACCTGTGATTAACGCTGACGGCGTTCACATGCTCATTCAGAATTCTATAGTTATGTGCTTTTTAAAATATGTGCGCAGGTTTGTAATTCATACAACCCAGCCTAAACAAACTACTTTTCTTGCCTATAAATTTTGATACAGAATTTTGTTTTATTTTATCACTTCGGGGTACACGAGCCGGAATTCACAGCGCTTTATCTGTAGAGTGGGAAAGGGATCCTCCATAGGGAGAGGATAGTGGATACTTCAGCACTGCATTGTCATCGGGTCCAGGCGAATCTCCTTCGTCAGATCTGGACACGGCCTGGATCCGGCAGGCTGCGGGAAAACCTCGGGATAAACAAAGGCACTAATATTAGCGTAGATGCCATTCTTCTTATGATGTAGCGAGTACATCAAGATTTAAGGGAAGTGTTCCCAGTTCCGGCTGACCTAATCTATGCAGCCTAACATTGAATTTATAGAGGTCTATAATGTATTATGTGTATGCTAGGTCAAAGAGATGTGTTTTTAGTCTAGCTTTGAACTGACAGAGTGTGTCTGCTTCCCGGACAATGGTAGGAAGATTGTTCCAAAGTTTTGGTGCTAAATAGGAAAAGGATCTACCGCCAGCAGTCGATTTAGATATTCTAGGTATTATCAACTGGCCGGAATTTTGAGATCGCAATAGACGTGAAGGACTATAATGCGTTAAGAGCTCGCTCAAGTACTGCGGAGCTAAACCATTTAGTGCTTTGTAGGTAATCAACAATATTTTAAAATTTATACGATGTTTAATAGGGAGCCAATGCAGTGTTGACAGAACCGGGCTAATATGGTCATATTTCCTGGTTCTGGTAAGAACTCGAGCTGCGGCATTTTGAACTAGCTGTAGTTTGTTTATTAAGCGTGCAGGGCAACCACCCAGTAGAGCATTACAATAATCTAGCCTTGAGGTCATGAACGCATGGACTAATTGTTCCGCATTTCCCAATGAGAGCATATGGCGTAATTTAGATATACACTCACCTAAAGGATTATTAGGAACACCATACTAATACTGTGTTTGACCCCCTTACGCCTTCAGAACTGCCTTAATTCTACGTGGCATTGATTCAACAAGGTGCTGAAAGCATTCTTTAGAAATGTTGGCCCATATTGATAGGATAGCATCTTGCAGTTGATGGAGATTTGTGGGATGCACATCCAGGGCACGAAGCTCCCGTTCCACCACATCCCAAAGATGCTCTATTGGGTTGAGATCTGGTGACTGTGGGGGCCATTTTAGTACAGTGAACTCATTGTCATGTTCAAAAAACCAATTTGAAATGATTCGAGCTTTGTGACATGGTGCATTATCCTGCTGGAAGTAGCCATCAGAGGATGGGTACATGGTGGCCATAAAGGGATGGACATGGTCAGAAACAATGCTCAGGTAGGCCGTGGCATTTAAACGATGCCCAATTGGCACTAAGGGGCCTAAAGTGTGCCAAGAAAACATCCCCCACACCATTACACCACCACCACCAGCCTGCACAGTGGTAACAAGGCATGATGGATCCATGTTCTCATCCTGTTTACGCCAAATTCTGACTCTACCATATGAATGTCTCAAAAGAAATCGAGACTCATCAGACCAGGCAACATTTTTCCAGTCTTCAACTGTCCAATTTTGGTGAGCTCTTGCAAATTGTAGCCTCTTTTTCCTATTTGTAGTGGAGATGAGAGGTACCCGGTGGGGTGTTCTGCTGTTGTAGCCCATCCGCCTCAAGGTTGTGCGTGTTGTGGCTTCACAAATGCTTTGCTGCATACCTCGGTTGTAACGAGTGGTTATTTCAGTCAAAGTTGCTCTTCTATCAGCTTGAATCAGTTGGCCCATTCTCCTCTGACCTCTAGCATCAACAAGGCATTTTCGCCCACAGGACTGCCGCATACTGGATGTTTTTCCCTTTTCACACCATTCTTTGTAAACCCTAGAAATGGTTGTGTGTGGAAATCCCAGTATCTGAGCAGATTGTGAAATACTCAGACTGGCCCCTCTGGCACCAACAACCATGCCACGCTCAAAATTGCTTAAATCACCTTTCTTTCCCATTCTGACATTCAGTTTGGAGTTCGGGAGATTGTCTTGACCAGGACCACACCCCTAAATGCATTGAAGCAACTGCCATGTGATTGGTTGATTAGATAATTGCATTAATGAGAAATTGAACAGGTGTTCCTAATAATCCTTTAGGTGAGTGTATTTTTAAGATGGAAAAATGCAGTTTTACAGATACTAGACACGTGGCTTTCAAAAGAAAGGTTGGTATCAAATAGCACACCCAGGTTCCTAACCGACGACGAAGACTTGACAGAGCAGCCATTAAGTGTTAGACAGTATTCTGGGTTATTACGTGTGGAAGTTTTTTGTCCAATAATTAGAATCTCTGTCTTTTCAGAATTTAGTAGTAGGAAATTACTAGTCATCCAATTTTTTATATCAGCTATGCATTCCGTTAATTTTGTGAATTGGTAAGTTTCGTTGGGTTTTGAAGAAATATACAGCTGAGTATCATCGGCATAACAGTGAAAGCTAACTCCATGTTTCCTAATGATATCTCCTAATGGTAGCATGTACAGAGTGAACAGCAGCGGTCCTAGTACTGAGCCTTGTGGTACGCCATACTGAACTTGTGATCGATAAGACATCTCTTCATTTACTGCTACAAACTGATAACGGTCAGTTAAGTATGATTTAAACCATGCTAATGCAATTCCACTAATGCCAACATAGTTTTCTAGTCTATTTAAAAGAATATTGTGGTCAATGGTGTCAAATGCAGCACTAAGATCGAGTAACACTAATAGAGAGATACAACCACGATCGGATGATAAGAGCAAATCATTTGTGACTCTAATGAGAGCGGTCTCAGTGCTATGGTACGGTCTAAATCCGGACTGAAAATCCTCGCAGATATCATTTCTTTCTAGAAAGGAACATAGTTGTGAAGATACTGCTTTTTCTAATATCTTTGACAGAAAAGGCAGATTCGAGATCGGCCTGTAATTGACTAATTCTGTAGGATCAGAGGCGTGTTTATGTTTTAAGGCGTTTTCAACAATCCTAACAGAAAGCTCTAAAGCAGCAAACTCTTGCTACAGTTACTTCCTCACGTTAAGGTTTAGTGTAGATGTTTTATGTTATGATATTTTATGTGACTAGCATGTTATTTAACTTTTGTGGTAACTAAAACTTTGTTTCGAAACAATGATCACATGTTTATATATAAAAAATGATATATATACACTACCATTGAAATGATTTTTTGTTTTTGAAAGATGTTGCAATGCTGCGTTTATTTGACCAAAATACAGTAAATATTGTGAAATATTATTACAATTTAAAACAACTGTTTTTTATTATAATATATTTTAAAATGGAATTTATTTCTGTGATGAAAAGCTGAATTTTTAGCACCGTTACTCCACTCTTCAGTGCCACATGATCCTTCAGAAATCAGTATAATATGCCGATTTGGTGCTCAAGAAAAAATTCGTAAAATCACAGTTGAAACTATATATTTTCCGGATTGTTTGATAAATAGAAAGTTCTAAATTATTATTTATTTGAATATGATTTATTTATTTGAATAAATGTCTTAACTGTTTCTTTTTACTTTCTACCTTACTGAACTTTTTACTGTTCAAAATGTATTTGGTCTCTGCAATGTATAAACATTTCGCACACACACTTTTCAATATAAATATTTAATTGTTTGTTAATATAATGAACTTTACCAGTGGTTATTTTGCCAGAACACCTGTCTGATCTTGAGGGGAACTGAGTTTTTTTGTAAATACCTGAAAATAAAGTGTTCTAAAAGTGTTCAAATACTTTTTTGGCCACTGTATGTAATTATTTAATACTTTGGTCCAGTATTGCAGCCACAGAAGGCCTTTTAGACATTTAGTATTTACTTTAAATGGCTACAAGCAGTCTTTTCTTACTGCTAGTACTTCAAATGATTGCCACCATTTGTCACCACAGCATTGAGATCCTGTCACATTCTCATTTTTGCTGCTTGGAAGATGAATAGACCTTTGATAAGAAAAGCCATATTTGCACTTACAGGGCATTGAACCAATGATTGTGCGAACAATAGGTTGGACGTGTTTGAAACAAATAGAGCGTCCTCATGTCAGTGACTGCTTCCTTTAATCTTCTTCCTCTGGTCATAAACTAGACATCTCTTTACTCACTTTTACAATGTCATCCTTAATTTTTCCATCTTTTTGGGGTTATTCTCTTTAGAGAGAATAAAGAGATATAGAGTTATTCTCCAAAGTTCATGTCTTGTTTTTGCATGCTATGTCTGCTTTCCCTTATCTTTTACTGTCATTTTCTTTCTTTCTTGCATGCTTTTCCTCTTCAGAAGGGGTAGATTTCTGATTTCTGCTCCGGTGCTTCAAGATGACGGCCTCAAGAAAGGTTTTATGTTGTTGTTGGAAGCATGACACCTTGCTGGGCTCAGGCTAAAATTGAAACCCACACCACACCCCTGATTTGCTGGTGCTGCTGGTTATCTCTAATGAGATTATACTATCTTGCATCTTCTCAGTTCAGTAACTGATTTACATTAGCTTGCATGTTTCATCACTTCTTTTTCTAAAAGATTTTTGACCTTCTTTGACTCATTCTACATTTGACATTCTCTTTTGAAAATCATAATTTACATGGGTTAAATTTAATTTGAAAGTTTCAGTAGGAAAATGCCCTTAAAATCAATTTTTAATGTGTACCTTATTTATATACTATAGTATTATTTATATATTATGATATTACACTTCCAAAGTTCAAACCTAAAGTTATAATAATAATGGTCATAGGTTGTTTTCAGTGTTGTCTGCAATAAAAGTTTTGCAATGCACTATATTATTTTAAAATGATAATGAATGCCCTTGTGATTAACTTGAGTCCACCAAGGCGTTGCCAAATGTGCTGTGACTTTGCATTAACTGTAGCCCATCCATCCTGCTTGTGTGTGCATGTGCACATGTGTGTGAGTTTGCATTAATTTTTAAGCTCTGGTGTCATTCGTTTTCTCATCACAATCCCATACCTCACTATCCTTACGGCACTGTCTGTCTTAATGTTTGCCGTCATTCAGTCATGTGTGCACACCTTGTCTTATATTATTAACTGTATCTGGGGGAAAAAATATTTAACATTTTACATGCATCTCTTTGCATGAGATGAATTATGTCAATAACATACATTACCAGTTAACATACATTACCAGTTAACATATAATATATATATATTAGGGCTGGGAGAAAAAATCGATTTACCTAGCTATCGCGCTTTCTTTTTATTACGATTCTAAAATCGATTTTTTTTATTCCAGAATCAATATTAATTAAAATTCAATTGCTTTATTTTTTGCCCTTGCTTGTAGATGAGGTTGACAGAAGTTAGCCACTTTCGTTCCAACAGAGGATGAAATGTGTCGTTATCTACGAGTGTTGAGTGACGTAATATCTCAAGTGTACGCGTGGAAGACACGTGAGACTGAAAGCACTGAAAAGCCCTTGCGAGAGAGATAAGACAATAGAGCTGCACGATTCATCTTTAAAAAACTTTGACAAAATCATATCGCAGCATTCAAAACTGTGTTGGCGCTGCCGCTGACCCGGAGAGAGTTGTCATGAAACAGCTTCACAGAGACAGTCTTTTCAACCTCATAGTATCATTATTTCTGTGATGCAATAGTTACAATTATCATAGAAGTATTTGGATATGAACACTGATATCTATGATAGCGATCAAAAGCAGCTTTTGATAGAAACTTAAAATAACGCATTTATCGACAAGTGACTGTTAAAAAAATGTATTCGTTATTGAATCATTTATTCAAGAGAATGTAGTATTGTATGATGCTTCAGAAATAAAAGTCAGAAAGATGTGATGATTTGTTTTTGTAAATATGACTCATCGTATACATCATGTACAGTCTGTATTAGTGTAGCCTATGATTTAACTTTTCCGGATGGTCTAGTGTTAAAAAAAATTCAATATATTGCACTTTCGAATCGCAATACTTGTAGAATCGCAATTCTTTAAAAAATCGCAATACATATCGTATCGGCAACCAAGTATCGTGATAGTATCGAATCGGGAGATGGATGTATCGTCCCAGCCCTAATATATATATGTGCAAATTAAGCTAATAAATATAATATATAGATTATTAAATGTTATGAAATGTGGTTCAATTCTGGAATGATAATGTAAAACTAGAAAAGTAATCCCATCTTAAAAGAACAATTTATAACATTTTAAAGCTCAATTGTATTTTTTTCTAATAAAAAAAGCTAAAGAATGAAATGTTATTCATAGAGCTAGAGGTGTCGAAAATGTTCACACAGGATCTACTCATTTCCACCATCTATTAAATCTGCTTGTTTTTGTTATTTGTAGGATGTTGTTTTGAATTCAGCATTCATGTCCGACAGCTATGGGTCCCTTCATACAGTGGTTCCAATGTTACGTTTTTCCTGTTGAGTAAAGCCAGTGTCACACAAGCTTTGTTTGTCCTCCAGAAAGAGTGAGAACCAGTCACTCTGTGTGTCTGTATCATCTCAAAGTAAGACATGATTGATGGGGTATGTAAATAAAGCATGAAAGGGCACTGCAGAGACACTCTTGGTCTAGACTCCCTGTCAGTCACAAGCCCCTAAAAAATATCTTTTCAGGTTCATTCTTCTTTAGTCCTCTATATTTCCCATAGAATGTGTAAACATGTAATTTGTCTAGTTGTGTCGCAAATTCGCAATATACCGGGATTGGCAATAACCGCAGTATTTAAAATGAATAGTACACACATGATAATATGTAAGTAACCCAGCGCCAGTATCTCGTTGACATCCCAACGTACAGTAGGTGATAGTGTTGCCTCCTTAACACTGGTTGCCACCTGTCATAAAACACAAGTTTTACTGCAGCTGCCTCTGCCTCGCATATTCTAGATCCCTAATCCTACCTAATTCATACCCAATAATACCTAAACATAACTCATTTACTAACTTTTAATAAGCTGTAATTTGGAGTTTGAGGCAAAAGTCATAGTTAATAGTTAGTTAATAGTGAGAATTGGACCCTAATCCAAAGTGTGACCATATATGATTACAATATTGTGAAAAAATGCGAATTTGGTCATCATTTACTTCCATTCTATGGAAAAAACAACAACTCTTTAGACATTTCAATAGACACATGGATGTTAAGCAAATCTTCTTTTTTTTTGAATTGAGGAGACGAGGGGGCGTATGGTATTAGGTATTATGCTATATGGTATTAGAATTGGAAAGATTGTTACAATAATTCAAAACTCTTGATTGAGTCATTTGCATAATTATCACAAAACGTTATTGAATAAAAAATCTCTGTTTATTAATTAAAATGATAAGAAAACATTCATTTTCATTATATACAGTATATATAAAATATATTAAATATACTCTATTTTATCTGTTTTGCTACAGTGTTTGGTTAAAATATATAGATTTTTTCTAGAATTATATTATATTACAAATTTAATTACAATATTATGAAAAGACAAAACATTTTTATTTTGATGGATCATGTACTTTACTTCAGATATAAATATATATATATGAAATCTGATATATGATGCCCAGAAATTATTTATTAGTTATTATATAATTTTGAATTTGATTCTCTCAAGTCTCATTTGTACTTCTGCAAAATGTTAGATTCAGTCTCTTTATTGAACTTCTCCCTTGTCGCATCATGTTTGGTTACATGCGATAACCAATGATGTTCATCATTGACATCAAACCCAACATGCCATATTTAAATGTATGTGAATGCAGACAAGTTTTTCAGTGAATTAAGGCTTAAATGTTGGTCTGTTAATCACATAAACGGTTCAGAAGAGCTCTGAAGTTTCTATATTATGAAACCAATATTTATGGACATTCAAAATCCAATTACATTCTGAAGTACAGTATCTAAATTTGCCACTACAGGTCTTTCATTAGAATGCTACTTTCTAGTTAAAATTGCATATAATGAACATATCCAATTAGATTTTGAATTGCTTGAGATCTTCTTGGCCATTTAGTCACATCAGTTGAACGGGAAGTCACGTTTCAGAGTTACCGAGTGTACAGAAGACCTTAGTGCAACAATTACCCAAGGGGACCAAGCCAATCAGCGTACAACTCCTCTCTCCATTTCACTCTATTGCTTTTAACACGTTGAGTGAGGAGGAGTGGTAATTCAAAAAACGACACTCAATTAGATCGGAATAAATGAATAATATTTCCATAATTCGCTGTGTTGAAGGTTGACTGGCTGAGCTCTTGATTGAGCACTTGAGCCCACTGCTCAGTGGTTTCTCATAAACTTCTGAATTCGTGCAGAACTCTCTGATGTCTTATTATGGTTTTATTATGAATCAGAATCTTCAAAGTCATTCATCTTCAGCGGGAATATATTAGTCACTTTTGAAAACATTCCCTTTTGTCATAGAATATTTATCTCTATACTAATTTGCTCCATACTAAAGTGAAGTGCCATGTGTTTTTCACTGTCACTGCCCCTGCAGTATGCGGTTTTATGTGGGGCCCTTATTACATTTTTACCCAATTATATTCTGGTGAGATTTGTTTATTTAGAGTATTTTTTTTTTATGTTGATGCTGCCTCATCTCTTGGTTTGCAAGGGCCCACAGACTTGCAGTACCATACATGACTGGTCTGTTTTTAAAAGGGTAGAATGGAATACGGATTCATAGGCTTACCAAGCTTTTCACCAGATTCCCTCAAGGAATTCTGCACTCCCATCTCCATGCACACAACTGCCAAACTTCCTTGACATGTGTTCTCAGTTCCACCATTGCAACCACATTCATTTAGTCCCACCGGTTGCCTCCTGTCAGTTCTGCTAAATGGAAGTCTTCCCGAATCTGAGGATGAACAATGTGGGGCTCTGACTTTTGAGCGTACATATGGATGATGACCTGCAGTACGGGTCTGGTCTAACCTATTCGTAAAAAAGAAGGGAACAATGTGTTCTCAATGGATTCATGAGGATACTTGGGAAAATGTTGTACACTGTAAAAATAGCTATTACATTTTATCCAGCATATGGGGCTTTTTGAGTCACAGATACTAAGAAACGAGAATTACGTAGAATCATGACCGACGAATACGTTCGACCAACATTGTTTTTCCAAACTGAACAAACTATTTATATTGAACAATCATCATGCATTGCATTATGTGGTTAATATTATATATTGTTCGTTGTGCTGCGTCTTCTTTAGATAAGCTGGAAATAATATGAGTGAACACAAACTGTAATTAAAAAATACAAATAGTTATGTAAGGACCTGAAATTGTAATGCAGTATCATGAGAAAATATTTTGAATATAAATATACAAAAATTGTGGTAAACAGTATCAGCATAGTTGAAGGTTTGGTAGGATTTCATATGTTTTATCTTTTTTATTTGTTGGAGTGCCTCTGGGCTCACTCTTGGGCCATATTACTTTTTAAACATTATGAACTACCAGGTCTGGCATTTCTCTAAAAATCACAGTTGATTGATAGAAAAAGATTTGTGATATATTATTGCATGAGTGCAATAGCACAGCACTTTTGAAAATTTGGAATGTGTTGATGGATAGCAGCATTTAAAACAACAATATACAGCAAAATGTTGATTGAATTGAGTTGCTTTGAATTTTTTTGATTTCTGTCATGTTATATTCCTGAAGACTGAAAAACCCTGTGTCTGTGGTGACTTTGAATTCAAAGAAAACCTGGCAAGATCCATGCTGGTGAAATGACCTGCCCAACTCAACCCGAGCTTCTGAGTCTTTAGCCGTTTTCAAGAAACTGCTAAAGACGCATCTTTTTCGTCAACACTTTATACTAAAACTTACTACTCTATCTATTTATTTGTTATTTATTAAAAGACAAAAACACACACAAAAAAAACGTGCTATGTGTACTGTGCTACTAACTGGGACTAGTCACAGCACTGACATATTGTTGCCATTTTGTTGGTTTGGTTGCTTCTATTGTTCTCCTCATTTGTACGTCGCTTTGGATAAACGTGTCTGCTAAATGATTAAAACAGTTTTCTTCTAAAGGAGAAAACAGTTTGACAGACATTAGTTATTTTCAGGTATACTTTTAATTCAATGACAGCATGATTTCTCAATAGACTTTGACATGAAACAGCTCCACCTGTGTAGAGTCACACTGGCAGGGTGTAACCTTTATCTTTTCTGGAAAGAGAAGAGAGGAAAGAAGCTCTTCAGAGTGACACTAATTCATTCCTGTGTGTGTTCTTCCTATTTTACTCACTTCCCCAACAGAGATTCAACATGGAACTGTCTGTTTGGGTTACCATTAAACACTCAGCAGCTTGCATAGGATGAATTTAGTGGGCAAGACAATATACTTGACCAAATCATTTTTACCTCAGTTTATAAAGGTTGTGCTCTGATATACTGTTATAAAAGTTTCTGATGAATCCAGTAGTTCCTTTAAAAAAGACGCAGATGGTAATGCATTGGTGCTAGTGCAGTGGAATCTGGACTGGGTGATTTATGGATCCCATTTCCCCTTTTTATCCTTCTTTCTCTTTCTCTATATGCCTTCACTTAAAGGCATATGAAGGCAAAACCCCCAAAACATTTAAATAATGATCAGAGCTATTACATAGTGGCTGGTGCATGTAATCCAGGGACACTTTGAGCCATGGTGCTCATGTAGGAGATGCAGGCTTGAATATAGCCTCAATCATTTTCTGGTGTGTCTCTATTCATAAAAAGTGTCAAAAAGCCAACAAATTTAATTTAAAAAATAGGTAAATGAAAGTGAAATTGTTATGAAAGTTATTGCGAAAGAAACAGATGTTGACTCCCGCTATAATCAAGAATCCTGAATTGTCTCTCTTTGTAAATATAGCTAATACAATTCAGTGGAAATATTCAAGGTTAAGTTCAGTAACATGTTTAGTTCAGCTTAACATCTTCATGGGTTTTACTCCCCAGTTGATGAGACAGGGTTTCCGCGGGGTTGTAAAAGGTAGTAAAAGGTAGTAAATTAAATTATGCCAAATTAAGGCCAGTAAAAAGTAGTAAAAAGTAGTAAACGTCATCTGACGAAGTAGTAAATTTTCGAACCCCCATCCAACTAGGCCTATGAGTTTCAATTTGTGTTAAGTGCAGGACTTTGTTCTAAAATTCGCGTGGATTTATTTATATGTTGCGAGTAGGACCTGTGCGATATCATGTGACGTGGTGTTTGTTTGTTCGTTCGCGCGCGCTGAAACAAACGTACCCGGCTGGCCTGGCTTGCTGCCCAACCTGTTCGCGAGTTCGCTTCTATTTCAGTCATCAGTCGGCCGCCAAAGCCATATTTGATCGGTGAGTAGCCTAATGTAGACGACTGACTGCTACGCTTGTGACAGGGTGCATGTTAACTGAAAGAAGGAACAGAGAGAGAGCCCCGGCTGCGCGCGCGCACTCAATTCACTCTTGCTCTCTCTCCCTCGCTCATATTAATCAAAATCAATTGACAGACACGATGGTAAAAGGTCGGAAGACCGAAGTTTCACGTGGAGCAATTGGAAATTTATTTCCCGCTGTGTGTGAATTGTGCTAAAAAAACGTTGCCTTATCTTCTCTCACGGCGTGTGCCACATTCAGCTGACATAACCACACTTTCAATAAAGGAAAAATCTATCCTAAAAAAACCTATTTGTTGACACAAATTTTGTGCGATGTCCTAACTGATGGGATAACCACACAATGCGTACACGTCCGCTAATGACGCGTCACTTTAATGAATGGTTAACACAACGGATCTGTCCTCACGTGACTTCTGAATCGGTAACACAATATGGTTCCATTTATTAAAATCTAGTTAACTACATTAGTTAACATGAACTATTAATAAACTGCACGTCTACATCATTAATTAATCTTTCTTAATGTCAATTTCACCATATAGCCTACATTATTGAAATCAAAAGTTGTATTTGTTAACATTAGTTAATGCACTGTGAAGTAATATGAACAAACAATTCATGTATGTTGTAAACTACGTAGTATTTTCAGGTTATTTATGTTATAATGTGTAGAAACATTGCAAAAAAAAAAAAAAATTAGTTTAGACTGGAGTGAGGTGAAACCAGAAAAAAAGTGCAAAGCAAGTTGTTATCTAGCAGCAATTTTTGTTATTTAATAAAAAAAAATAAAAAAGTATCTGGCAGCTAATTCTATTAAAATTTACAGTATATGGTAGAAAATTAGACTTCAATACACTTTTAAAATAAACTTTTTAATGCTCCGTTTTTATTCTACTTTTTGATATTGATATGATTATACCAAAACAATTATCACGTCCAGCAAAGAAGTATTTTTTTTTAAAAAGGGCAAGAAAGGATAAGTGTCTGTCGGCCACCACCGAAGACCGATTTTGACCAAGGAAAAAACCCTGGACATTATGGGGAAATGCAAGTTTTCGAAGATATTTCATTACTTTACTTGTCTCTCTCTATATACGCCACTACAGTTGCATCTTGAAGTCGTGATGGTATTAAAAAATATAGTGAAGGTATTAAAAGGTATTAAATTCATTTTAAGAATTTCTGTGTATACCCTGTATTAAATGAAAGATAAAATATAATAGAGCAATAGAATGAACAGTGACAGAAACAGAAGCATGCTTTTTAGCAGGATTAATTAAGCATGAAAATATCTGAAGGAAATATATATTTGATGAACAAATTAAGCCAACTAATATGATTTATATTCTTTTGGTTTATCTACTAATACGTTTAAAAATTACAAATGCAGTGAAAATTCAGGGATCGGTTACAGTATCGATATCGGCGAGTACCAAAAATGAAAGTATTGGTATCCGTCTCGTTCTGCAAAAAGTGGTATCGTGCATCCCTAATTGAAAATATTTAACGGGTTCGCGTGAGGGAGGAGCAAAGCAGTGCCATATTTGAAGCACATTTAGAGATGTGATTAAATAAATTGCTGTTTTGGGATAGTAATTTCACTGCTTAAGTCTGTGTGTGTGAGAATGTGTGTTTGTGGGTAAGTGTGTGTGATGTGACACACTTTATTATTAATCTTTATTAAAGTTTATGGCTGTTAAGTGTCATTTGTTTTTAAGTGCCAAGGTTATTATTCACCTTATTAGGGCTAAGGGCTAACGTAATGGTTAGGATAACTCAAGGGCTAGGGTTAAAGGGGTCATATAATGCCATTTTTGTACAAGTTAATATGAATCTTTAGGGTCTAAATGAAAACTTTGTAATATACTTTTATCAAAAATTCTCATTAGTATTTTAAGAAAACACTCATTTTACCAGCTCAAAAATAGCTCTGTTTTGAGCACGCCGTTTCAGTGCACAATCACATCCCTTTAAATGATAATGAGCTTTGGTCACCCCGCCCCTCTGCGTACACAGTTTTTAATAACACAATAACCATAATGCGTTGTTCATTATAAACGTGGGATTATGAATTATATTGAGAACATTGTAACGTTACATAGACTATATGTCGTGTTGGTAGTAAAAAATATTGTGGAGGTAGTAAAAAAGGTAGTAAAAGGTAGTAAATTCATCTCTATGATTCCTGCATAAACCCTGTGAGATTTGGCCATAATTAATAGCATGTCACCATGCCCTCCCACAGTGGCTTAATGATCCTCTATAATTAGCATCTGTTTTCAGTGTGTCTGAGTTGTCGTGAGAGGGGTGCAGCCCACGGGAAGGTCCCCATGTATTTCCCATTGATTTAGCATTTCTGTTTTTTTCTTTTCTCTATTCAGTCTCTCTCATACTGCGAGGAGGGTGGAAGATAAATGTGGCAGCATTCTGAATGTGTTCAAGTCAGGGTCTTGCTCTGAGATCAATGTTCATGGCTGGAACTTTGTGTAGAGCCAGTGGGGATTTTCTTGCTTTATGACTTCTGCACTAAACCAAAAAAACCTTGATTGATCAGCATTCCCTTTATTTTTAATATAAATTAAAAATAATTTTGTATTATTTTTAGCGGTTAAGTGTGTATTTTTTGTACAGCTATCTTTACCAAACAGAACTACAGAAATCAATATAGTTTTAAAACAGATTTCTTGGTCTTTACACTTTTCATCACTTTCAGAAAAGTCGCCATGTTAATATGAAGGAATTGTCTCTGCAAGCTGGGCTTTTATTTTAGTTTTTTTTTAGTTTTTTTTAATTAGGATCACACATGCGCACACACAAATTAAATTTGTTTTGGGGAACTGTACCCTATGATTAAGTAGGATTTTTATAAGTAGGATTTCCTACAAGACATTATAGTGCACTTATTAGGCAAGGCAAGTTTATTTATATAGGTCATTTCATACACAATGGTAATTAAAAATGCTTTACATAGAAAAGGAATTAAAGTAATCATAAAATAATTACAACATATTCATAAGAAATAAAAATAACAATCGTATTTAAAATAGCTAAAATACTATTCCTGACTACCTGAATCACTAAATTCGAAACACTACTAGCAACTTCCCGGCTTCCTAGTGACCTCCTGAGCCACAATACATTTGATCCATTATGAGGTATACCAGGCCCCGTATCTGTAAAATCACTTTAGCTTTGTTAGTGTTCCCTTTGACTTTGGTGGTGTTTATTGTGCAATGCATGTTCTCTATTTTAAGTATGAGAGTTACAGTCTGTCTGTATCAGTCAGCTTCGTTTGACTCTCTGTCATTAGCGCTTTCATCTCTGGTAATTAATGCACCTTCTATTCTCCAGACATCAACACACATCTGCACCTACTTTGAAGATGCTTCAACAAAAAAGAGGCACAACATATGGGTGGCTATAAAAAAAGCAGTTTCCATGGAAACCACCAAATTTGATGCTGGGATCTAAATAATTAGCTTAACGGCATATAAATGTGTGTATGTGACTGTAGGGCAGAGGTTGTTGCATGCTGTTGTGTCACTGTTTCTTGCAGTTAAGGAGCTGTTTTGCATGTTGTTTACCTTCTCCACTTACTAAAGACTAACAGAAAATGAACCAAATGTATTTTTTTAACATAGTGCCTAGTGCGTCACTTGAAGAAAAAGCAGAAAGTTTTATTTAATTTGACTGGGAGTGAAGAGGTTTGAAAGTCAGTGACATTAACTTTGCCAGGTTACATTTTAAGAACAGTAGAAAATGTTGTATGTACTGTACAAGTGATTAGTGTACCTCTCCTGTAATGTTCACAATATCAAAAATGTACAACTGTTGATCACGACAGTGAAAGTGTTACTATGGCAGCAAAACATATGGAATATTTGAATATGGGTTTCCAAGGTGATGCAGTTTCCGTGGTGTAGGATGAATGACTAGAATAAATCTTACAAGATAAACAGAACACATTTGTAAATGAGGGTAAATACACTCACCTAAAGGATTATTAGGAACACCACACTAATACTGTGTTTGACCCCCTTTCGCCTTCAGAACTGCCTTAATTCTATGTGGCATTGATTCAACAAGGTGCTGAAAGCATTCTTTAGAAATGTTGGCCCATATTGATAGGATAGCATCTTGCAGTTGATGGAGATTTGTGGGATGCACATCCAGGGCACGAAGCTCCCGTTCCACCACATCCCAAAGATGCTCTATTGGGTTGAGATCTGGTGACTCTGGGGGGGCCATTTTAGTCCAGTGAACTCATTGTCATGTTCAAGAAACCAATTTGAAATGATTCGAGCTTTGTGACATGGTGCATTATCCTGCTGGAAGTAGCCATCAGAGGATGGGTACATGGTGGCCATAAAGGGATGGATATGGTCAGAAACAATGCTCAGGTAGGCTGTGGCATTTAAACGATGCCCAATTGGCACTAAGGGGCCTAAAGTGTGCCAAGAAAACATCCCCCACACCATTACACCACCACCACCACCAGCCTGCACAGTGGTAACAAGGCATGATGAATCCATGTTCTTATTCTGTTTACGCCAAATTCTGACTCTACCATCTGAATGTCTCAACAGAAATCGAGACTCATCAGACCAGGCAACATTTTTCCAGTCTTCAACTGTCCAATTTTGGTGAGCTCTTGCAAATTGTAGCCTCTTTTTCCTATTTGTAGTGGAGATGAGTGGTACCCGGTGGGGTCTTCTGCTGTTGTAGCCCATCCGCCTCAAGGTTGTGCGTGTTGTGGCTTCACAAATGCTTTGCTGCATACCTCGGTTGTAACGAGTGGTTATTTCAGTCAAAGTTGCTCTTCTATCAGCTTGAATCAGTCGGCCCATTCTCCTCTGATCTCTAGCATCAACAAGGCATTTCCGCCCACAGGACTGCCTGTGCACACCCCTAAATGCATTGAAGCAACTGTCATGTGATTGGTTGATTAGATAATTGCATTAATGAGAAATTGAACAGGTGTTCCTAATATTCCTTTAGGTGAGTGTATATATTATTATCCAGCTGATTAAAATTTGGTCTCAAACACCCCCTCTGAGGTATACTCTAACGTTTGGAGTCAGTAAGAATTTTTTTTTCTGCAAGGATATATTAAATTTATCAAAAGTGACATTCTTTATAGTCATTTATAATGTTACAAAAGATTTCTCTTTCAGATAAATGCTGTTCATTTAACTTTCTATTTATCAAAGAATCCTGAAAAAAGTATCAATATTTCCACAAAAAATGTTAAGCAGCACAATTGTTTTCAACATTGATAATAATAATAATGAAAAAATTCCCTGAGTAGCAAATCAGCATATTATAATATGCTGATTTTGGGTATAATATGGACAAACCCAAACGTTGGGTTAAAAATTTAATTAAAAAATGTAACCCAATGGCTGGGTTTGTCCATACTTGACCCAAAGTTGGGTTAAAACAGCCCAGCATTTTTTAGAGTGTAGAATGATTTCTGAAGGATCATGTGACACTGAAGACTGGAGTAATGATGCTGAAAATTCAGCTTTGCATGACAGGATTAAATTGCATTTAAAAAAATATATATATATTACAAAAATAAATCTGAAATTGGATGTTTGTTGTGTTTTAATGCTTTATACTTTAAAAAAAAACGTTTTCTTTAGAATAATATGATAAACTATGAACAGTAAGACCAAGCTCTTGCAAGAAAGTGAGTTTTGATTTGATGTTCAACCAGCGGTACTGTTAACTTGTAGCACAGGTAGGGAGGCTGTTTATGATTTACCAAGATGTGAACTTCCCTTGATGAGTCATTTACAACTTGAGAAACTGTTTGCAACCATTTATAATATTCATTCTTGCTTCATTAAAAACTAAAGATGGCATTGTTTGACAGAGAGTATCACTATCTGCCGCCCAACAATTGCTTAGAGTTTGAGTTTTTGGTGTATTACTCACACTTTGACCGTGTCTGGCAATGGTTAATAGAAGCTCTTTGCTATAACATCAATCAACACTTTTATTGCAAAAGCCAAGTGTTACGGCTGCTGTAGCCTTTCAGGCGGTTCTGTGTCTGCGTAGGTTGGGGCAACCATGACCAGATCAGAGCCAGTGACAATGATCCGTCTGATTAATGTGACTTCAAATGATTGTGACAACATTTCTTCAAATGTGACAGCCATTTTAATCCCCTTGACCACCTCTGTCTCTTCTTACACGGCAAAGATGGCGTATATGAAGTGAAGTACTGTATATGCTCAAATAACTGAATTCACCCTAGACTTTTTAATGCGGCAAACGCTACAAAATATATTCCTTTGTATGTTTTGTTACAAATGAGCTGAGTAGATTGATTATGAGCTAAAAACCTTAGCACAGTATATTATGAAGTAATAACAATTTGTGAAATCAAGGAGAAGTTTTTAATTAGCCTCTGGACAGAAATTAATCTCAGTAATAACTGTTGATCAAGAGAATAATACAGGGGCTCTGATCAATTTTCAAAACATTACATTGTAAAAACATAATACATTTACAGTAAAAAAAAAACTGGCAGCTGTGATGCCGTAATGGTGCGTGTATATTTGACCATTTATAAGCGTACATTTCATAAAGTGATACAATGTTAATATACCAAATACCAAAATCTTCTTTTTATCTTAAAATGTACTGATAATCACCATAAAAATACAGTTGGCACAAAAGAAAGCGGAGTTCTTTATAAAACATGGTCAGTGCTCGTGTAGACGGTGCACAGGGTCAAACACACAAAGACAAATCAGGGTAACACACAACACTTAAATAACGGAATAAACACAAAATGTAACACAAAACACCCTAATGTACATTACCAATAATAAATATATATATATATATATATATATCACATCTGGATGTGTCATGCAGGGACTTCAGTTTTTCACTGTAAATTGTATGGTTATTTATAGTTTTTACTTGCAAAAACCTTGATACTTACTGTCAAAGAAAATTGTAAAATATGTGATGTTAGACATTTACAACTTTTCACTGTATGGTAAGGTAACTTGCAGTAACCTTTTACTCTAGTTATAGAAAGTAACAATGCTCAGAAGCATTATGAATTCACTGCTTCCCATGGATGTGTTGGGCTTCCTAATATAGCACAAATGGGAAAAGGTAGATGATTTATTGATGCGATCATACACTTCCAAGCAGATACAGTATATGTAGAAGTTCATAGTCAGAGAAGCACCTTTACTTAGATATGCCATTGACTTTCTGTTGACCTTCTAACATTTTTTATTGTGTGACTTGTCACATCATTTTTACCTGACGCTTCACCTTCACATGAACCTCTGTCTTCATTAAAAAACCATTGCAGGATTTTGCTCCCTATGCACTCGGGATCAACGTTTTTTATTGTTGCCGCGCATTTAAGGCAAAGGGATCGAACGCATCCTGACCCTGAGAGAGAAAGCCAAGTCTAGAGGGTGAATGTTTCATGTGTAGTTTTGGGAGGTTTTACAGCCCTTCTGCCCTTTTGTCTGACAGAATCATCAATCTGAATTGTGTTATTCCCTTGATGAAACATTCATGCTGGATTCCTCGAAGGCAGGAGTTGCTGAAAAGATAACGCTGGCCTACAGGACTGACTCTAGAAACCTGAGATTGATGGGACAGAATGAGAAAAATCTGGGTCACATATTATAGGACCCAGATTTTTGTCTTTATTGCCCCGAATTTTAGCAACGACCCTTAATGTGTCTGTTGTCTTTAATAGATAAAGACTTCCTGGCGCCGATGTGTGGGTACTTTTGTTTGTGAGTGTTTGTATACCTGAGATGTGGCGTGCAGTCTGAGCGTCTCGTCTCTGACTCCTCAGAAGAATGTGATTATGTTTTTCTGGCCTGCAGAGCATCTGCTGGAGGTTAATCCTCTCAAACACAGAGAAATCTCCGAGCTCAAACCACAGCACTTCTCTGACAGCTTTAGACTGGAGATAGAATGTCTGTGCATGCATATGAAGCAGGATCGGGAAGCTGCTTTGAATCGAACTAAACCACAGTCAAGCTACCCTTCTGAAAACGTATAGTTAGTTGCACTACAAGCTACTTACACTATCGTTCAAACGTTTGCGGTTGGCAAGATTTTTTTTAGTTTCATCTTTTGCTCACTTACGCAGCATTTGTTTAATAAGAAATACTGTAAAAACAGTAATAATGTAAAATAATATTACACTTTGAAATAGCTGCTTTAATATATATTTTTTAAAATTATTTATTCCTGTGATGCAAAGCTGAATTTTCAGCATCATTACTCCAGTCTTAAGTGTCACATGATCCTTCAGAAATCAGTATAATATGCTTATTTGACACTCATCAGTGTTGAAAACATTTGTGCTGCTTAATATTTTGTGGAAACCATGATCTATTTCAGGATTCTTTGATGAATAGAAAGTTCAAAAGAACAGCATTGTAACATTATAAATGCCTTGACTGTCACTTTTTATCAATTTAATGCATCCATGCAGAATAAAAGTATTAATTTCAAAAAAAAAAAAAAATTGCTGACCCCAAACCTTGGAAACTTAAGTTTGAGCCCAGTGTAAATGCATTATTTTAATTGTAGAAAAAGGAATAGAAAAATAGAGTGCACTGTAGTGTCCGAATCAGACCAATAAAATAATAGTAAAAATTGCAATTTTGGCTCAAGCTGATATTGTCACTGATATAATTTGTATCCATAGTTTCAATTAAAAATGTTGATTTGTGCCGAATATTATTAGAGAATATTTGTTCTTTTTGTGAATAGGACCTTTCTTCCTAAAACTAACATAAATACTGCTGCTTCATTCTAGACTGTATGCATTACACAAGACCATTTTTGTAATACACGTAGAAATAGAGAACAGAAAAATATAAAACTCATGCCCATTTGTCTCTGCATTGCTTTTTCCCAGCATTCTCCTGTAGTACAGCAGACACAATAAATCCATATTTTAGTGAACTCTCCTTATAGCTAGCCAACCGTGACAGAGGTTTGGATGTGTGGAAAGGCCCGCTCACAGTGCCCTAACTAATAAACAAAAGGGAGGGAGGGGGAGAGGGAAGAAATGCTACAGTGGTGCTGCGGTTTTTTGTGTGCATCATATTTCGATATATAGTTCACCCCAAAATGAACTCATGCTGTTATTTTTGCATGGAACACAAATATATTCCTGCAGAATCTGAATGCTTCAGCCAAAGTAAAGATTTTTCCTATTGATTTTTCCCTATCGTATGACTTCAGAAGACTTTGTTTATAGTACTCAAATCACATGGACTATGCTTATGGGTTGTTGTTTTTGTGGAGGGAAAAGTGGAAATATGCTCTAGACAGAAGTAGATTTTTTAGAAGTTTGAACAGTGTGAATATGTGAAGTTTCAAAGGAGCAGTGGGGTGAGAAAGTGAGTTGTGATGGGATGTGCAGAAAACTGCAGGAGAAATCTAAATCTGGAGGAGCAAAGAGGGTCTAACTGGATTCCCAGTAGAAAAACAATATCTCCCAAACCTCTTGAGACATTCCTGGTGGTGCAGAAGGGAATAAATCCTCCCAATTCTGAACCTTCGCTGAAATCTGCTGTCAGAAAAACACTTCCACAAAGCAACTCATGTCTTTTTAAAATGATAGCCCGGCAGAATCAAGAACATAAAAATAACTGGTGAATTAGTGGTTTAATGGTCTCCCAAATGGTGCCATCCGTGCCACTGTGATGTTGAATCCTGCAGAGCTCCTGTGGGGCTTGAAGCACGTCATGAGCGTGTGAGTTTGTGAGAAAGTGGTTTGGCATTTGCCGTATGAGATCATATATCATCAATTTCTTCTCCATTGAGCATGTGCTGATCCACAGATTTAGCTTTCACCACAGACGGGCGTAAAGAATTACAACATAATGTGCAGTATAATTATAAACAGTTAAATATGACTTTATTTCAATTTTTTTATACAATTTAAGAAACCCTCACTTGCTGATGTATTTTCACGTTTGTTGAAGAACATGAAGAAAGGGTTTATTGCACACAGTTTGAAGGGATAGTTCACCCAAAAATGAAAATTCATTTAATTTACTCACCCTCAAATCACTCTATGCCATAAGACTTTTGTTCATTTTTGTTTATCTGTCCCTCCACTGAAAGTTCATTCCACAAAAAAGCTCAAACGTGCTTGCTTGCCGTGTAAGAACCAATGAGGTTTGTTCTCTCATGTTTAGCAAGTACTGTATGGTTAAGCTTCTGTTTACCATGTTTGATTTGCTGTATGTTTATATGTGAATAAAAGCCTAAATTAATGATGTTTATCTTGTAAAGGATTCATGTCTGTTCAGAAGATTAATTCAGAGGATAAAACCACTCTATTTATGTGGATTTCTTTTATGATGTCTTTATGAAACATTAAAGTTTTGGGGGTGTGGACTTTGAATGGAGGGACATAAATCTCTCCGGTTTCTTCACAAAAATCTTCATTTGTGTTTCGAAGATAAGATAAAGTCTTATTGGTTTGTAACAACAGGAGGGTGAGTAAATGATGACACAATGTTCATTTTTGGATGAACTATCTGGTTTTGTGCTTATATAAAATGAATATCCTGTTTAAAATAAAGTAAGAGTGATGTATGGCTGTTCAGTATATCCAGTAATGCCCTTCAGATGCCCACTTCAAGTTTTCTGCCTTGTAGAACATAGTATTGCTCACTTTCAAATGGAATCCGCCCAAGATGTTTTACTGCGTTTTTTTAGGCACAAAAACCTTAACAGATCCTCCCCTGTGCTGGAAGACCTTTAAGAAAATGCCAGAGATTCACAGCACCAGATGTCACGCTAATGCAAAGTGAACACTTGCTTCGGGCCCCGGCACTCCTGCCTCTTACCTTTGTGTGTGTGTGTGTCTGTGTGTGTCTGTGTCTGTCTGGCTGTTTGTAAGTGTTCCACTGCCAGTGTGTATCTGTCAATCGGTGTACAAATCTGATTTAGCATTGCACCACTTTGCCTAATAGTGGGCATAACTCTTGGTGGCAAGAATGAGTCCGTCCTGACCTTTCAAACTTTATTGGCTTGGCGCAGTCTGGCAGGACACAGGCAACTTTTATTTACGGACCGTCTCGCCTCGTGTGACGGCCGGCCGTTATCCACAGGGAACTTCCCAGTGTGTCACAACGGCTGCCACACTTTATTGCCTTAGAACGCCTTCAATTTATGTTAGACTCTCATGACACGGGCCGACCGAGTGCCAATCGCAGACTATGGGAGAACAAGCTGGGCAAAGCAGATAAGCTCAGAGCGCGACGAGAGGCCGTTAACTACGACAAGAAATGGGGATCAGAGTGGATGTCAAATCCACGGATTAAACAACATTGTAAATATCAACAGAAGCCTTGACGGTTTAATAAACGCTGGTGTGTGAAATTTGTTAAGATTGGAGACACAAAAGTCAAACGTTTTATCTCGGTCATCGAGTCTTTTAGTGATACAGGTTTTTGGACTTGATTTGTGAATATTTAATGGTGTTTTCTAATGTAACCATCACTATTACTTGATTTGAATACAACCCTATCCTTAAGTATAAAGTTGATGTCCCATTGATAAGCTGTTGATTGATAAGCCATGAGTGTTGCTTCAATATAACTGGAGACCGGACTGTTGTTGAGACTTTTTTGAGGCTCTTTTGACTTGGACCAGTATTTTTTCACAGTTGTCTTGTATAAAACTTGTCAACTCAGAACATTTCCTGAGGCCGTGATACATTAAACATGTAGTTTATGCAGTGTTGGGACAGTCTTCGAATTCCATGCTTAATTTTGTAGAGTGATCTGAGCAGATGGTAATGCAATGCATTTCTTCTTGTGTTAGAGCACAATTTAAATAACTTGGGGTGTTACTCAACTGGTCTGTTTTCTTACTACCGCCCTGAAATCAGTTACTAGTGCCTAAGCTGGGGGATGATGGGTGCTGTAATTGCAGGCAATTAATAAACGATCCACTGTTTGCAGTAGATGCACTTTACCTTTTTTCAACGTTTCAGTAATTTGTCCACAACAATTTTACATTTCAAGTTGTTTCTATAAACGGTAACACCATCTTTGGCTTCCTGGAGAGCAACTGTGTAAAATCAATTGGGCAGCATTATTCAACTTAGCTCAGGGGGAGACCCATCTGCGCCTGGTACGAGACGTTCTATCTTTTTTCAAAACACTTTCTCTGTCGTCTCATTTTTCAATTGAGTCCTTTGTTCTAAAGTAGAGAGTAATAAGAAAATGTATCAGTGTGGCCCAGCATCAAGAACCCAATGAAATGGACTGATTTCATAGACGGGCCTCCGCAGAGACTGACTGAGAGACAGAATAAAGTGAGGGCAAAGGTCGCCCGAGTGCAAATGGCCATCGTTGCACCCACTGCTCCTCTCATACAAAAGAGAGAATTGCCTCTCCAAAAAAAGAGAAAGACAAAAGTAATGTTTAACGCGTTGTCTTTCTAAAGTAAGTCAGTTGGCAGAATGGATTGCTGGGGATGTACATAGGGTTATGATTATGTGGGATGTGGCTTAATGGTTATGTACATGGATTGGTTACAACAGTTGTAGGTTCAATCCCAAAAGAGCTGATACCACTTTAGTGGTTTAGTTAGTTTTCAGCGCAGTTTAGTTGTTAAAGTAGTTTGTCATTTTTGTGCTTTTGTCAATTTTATTATTTAACATTTCTGTTTAGCTTTATTTTTTCAGTTTTAGTCATTTTTAGTCATTTTAGTACTGTAAAAAATGTCAAAAAAGTTAACATTAGTTTAGTTAACAATAGCAACATGACGTTAGCTAACTATAGACAGCTTATGCCATGGATGAAAGCTATGTGAAAACACTTAAACAATGATTTAATTTCTGGCTTGTTCTTCTGAACCAATTCATAGGAAATACAAGTCCAAATGAATCCAATACTTTGAAACATTATCAAATCATTTGCTACTTGCTGTTGCTACGAGGAAGGTGGTTTATAAGGAAAAGTCCATTTTTACTTGACAAATGTATATGTTAGTATGCAAACCGAGACAACTAGACATTTTATCATGAACCTAGCATAGAAATGGCCTCAAAACTAACAGATATTGACCAAAAGCCCCAACATTTTGATAGTTTTTTAATAGTCTTTAGCATAGGGTAGTTCTGGACAAGACTGTCCCTTTATTCTGTGGGAACATCACATGAAAGTCATGGATGCAAATACCATCTGTCCTAGTTGTGTGGCTAGGAATTAAGATTCTGTTCTACCCTGCTTTATATCTGCTCAACATTGTGCAATAGAGCAAGCAGGGAAGATTTACGCGCGTATATCTGCTCGCATGCTTTATCACCTAAATTACGTCGCCTATCAGGCCTCAGTCTCTGATTAGCTCATCTTTGAATGATCTACGGAAGCATTTCTCACCAGACGTGAACTGAGTTCTCACAAGTGAAGATTCTTAAACCAATCACGACGGCTTCTTACGCCTGCTTGTAGAGGTGATTTATGGGTACGTTCGCCCTTTTGTTTTATCTGCTATATACAGAGACGTTCACTGTGGTTATCTGATCTGACAGTTATTGGTTTCCGGTTTTGTCCACTTTCAAAGGCAGGCTGACTTTAATAGCAGATACATATGTCGGGAGGTCATAAGCTCTGTGTACTGCCTACATAAGCAGCTGCCTTCTAAGAGAGCGTTCTATATGGAACCTCATAAGTCACTGATTTGGAACTCTACATAGTCAGCAACTTTATGTGCTACTCAAATAGTGCTCCTTACATGAAACACATTGGGGACGCGAATCGCAATTGATCATTAGAGCTTGACGTTAACATGCTGCTACATGATATTCTAATAAGCTTTCAAAAATATTTCTCAATGTGCCTATGATGCCTAAAAATACTGTTATATAGTGAGCTGTATACTGTATATCATATGTATTGCTATAGTGTGTTATTTTGCCAATGTTCACAATGTGATGATTATATAATTTACAATAATATTACAATTTACAATAACTGTTATTCCAGTAATGGCATATAAAAAATCATGTATATTTATACACATACACATTAATATATATTCATATATGAATGTGTGTGTGTACTGCATTACTATAACACATTGTCATTCTAGAAAGAGATTAAAAATGTTTTTTACACAAAAAAAGTATTGAAAAAGTATTGAAATATTTTAAGGGTAAAGAGGACATTTGTATAAAGGTTTTGTAGAAGAAGCTTGATCAGATGGGTTCTCCTTAAAAGTCAGCAACTTCAGACTCCATTCATCTTGTTCATTGCTGGTATTCACAGCTGGTTAATGGGTGATGCATGGGATGACATTTGCAGAATGTGTGTGTGTGTGTGTGTTCGTGTGTGTTCTGCTGCCTGACTGCTCCACTAGATTGGTTTTAAATTGAGAATGTGTGACACTCATTACACGAGGGTGGGGCTGTGTTCACATTCGTCCCTCTGGTTTAGTGCCCTGCAATTCAAAGAATGGTTTCTTGAAAAATAAATTCAGCATATGTTTATGAATAAGTCAGTGATTTGCTTTTTTTCCCATTAAAACACGTGCAGAACCAGCCATATGTTTCACAGGGGAATATAAAGGTCATTGCAAATATATGACCTTTGTTTTGCATTGGAAAGGACTAAGGTGGGGCCTAATTCTCTCCTCTCCTCTCCTCTCCTCTCCTCTCCTCTCCTCTCCTCTCCTCTCCTCTCCTCTCCTCTCCTCTCCTCTCCTCTCCTCTCCTCTCCTCTCCTCTCCTCTCCTCTCCTCTCCTCTCCTCTCCTCTCCTCTCCTCTCCTCTCCTCTACTCTACTCTACTCTACTCTACTCTACTCTCCTCTCACTACTCTGTCCTTGTTACCCTTTTGTCTCCTGCTATTAAACTGAAGTTAGCAAGCTGTGTTCTCACTGTGGGTTGCTGCTAGAGCATGATGGGTTTTGTTTCCTTAAAGACGGCACAAAACTGGAATCAACTAGCTTCTTTTAAGTTCCACGCAACCTGCTGCTTTATTTCTTTTTTCTTTTATCCTGATGTTTATCACTACATGCATCACAAGTTGACTTTTCTGATGGAAAAACCCACTGACACAAGGCTAGAATGTTGTGAGTGGTTTCCACAGTGTTTGCATTGTGGTTTTTAGGGTCTTCTGGGTGGTTTCTAAAATTCATTGCAAGTCTGTGGAATATTTTTCGCCAGTTTTATCATCCAACAGTTGACAATTGTTAGTCCGATTGACGATCGCATTTAAGATATCATTCTTGTCCGTCACAAACGATAGAGGATTCGTCATCTGCTGAAGTTGAATATTTTCGGGTTAAGGGTTTGTAATATTAATAATGGGGCTTGCAAACTATTGCATCAGCAGACGTTAATATCGTTCCTTTAACGTGGTACTTATTCCTGATTTTGTTTTAACTGTGGATCTTTGCACAGTGGTCCTGTGCTTGTTAATGACTGTCACGAGGAGGACAGAATTAGCAGCCAACGCCCCGTGAGAAGCGCTAAATCCCTGCACGGTAATTACCCCTTCTGCAGATTTATGGGCGGCTCTACATCCGAGTGTCGACCCCTCTGAGTTCTGCAACCAAAGGTCAGAGTAAATCAAGCCCAGTGGTCGCCCCATTGCACAGACCCTGGGTTCATACGGACACACGAGTCAGGGGACAGCGCTGGAGTGGGTCTGTGACTTGGCTGTGGGCTGCTGATGGATTTATACAGGTTTAACTTCAAACTGCCGTCCTCCTGCTGAGGGAGAGATGGTTAATACAGGACGTGCGCACGCTGTCAGGGGACCAGGTCTACAGGGGAGCCTGTATTACAAATTGCCTTGGATTGAGGGGAATCAAGCGCTTTGCATTAGATTTTTCAGGCAATTAAAAACGAACGATTAGAGTGTTAATTCAAAGTTGACTTGCCCTCTCATAGCATTATGTTTAATTAAATTATAAACTGTTGAATCATCCCCTTAAAAAAGAATATAGTTTCTGCCACCGTTATTATTAATTAACAGTTTGAGCCATTATTTTGAAACATTAAACAAATTTCCATGTCCGATCCCTCATACAGAGTCCTGTTTCTGTAAACAACCTTCTGAAAAAAAAATGCTTCTTGGTTTGCTTCTTGATGAGATGCTGGTAGATTCGTATGTGACCTTCCTAAATATTTAAAGTCGTGCTGAGTGCTGATGGTTATATAGGTCTTTTCCCATATGTAATGTCATTGGTTAACTCTGGTTAGATGCTTTACTGACCTGGCCGGCTCCAAACGTGTATGCAATTCGAAGAAGAATTATGCCATTGCAGAGTGTAAGGTTTTAATACAGATACAGTGGAGTGTTAGGAGTGGAAGCAGATGAGACATATCGGAATTACTATCGAGAAGGGTGAAATATTACTGATATTGGTATCGAATAGTGACAATTCTGCATGCATGTATAATCTGGTTTCATTAAACAACTGTATCATAAATTTGAGAATTTTGCTGTTACTGTCTAAAGAACTAGTTTCGAAAGCCTTGCGTGCAACACAGACAAAGGCAGGAACTCTGTTCGCCACACGATAGATCTGTGAGATTGCATGTACCCCATGGGACATTCTGTAAATAAAGCTTTACAGCCTCCATTAAAGATTCATAAAATGCAGTACACATCCTCAATCTAGAGTTTAATGGGTCTGTGGTTGTATATCATCCATGTAGTTGTTCAAATTTCTGTCTCTAGTGTTTTTGATTTGTTTATGATGAAGCATGGCTCCTCACTTATCTGCAGTTTTATTGAATTTCTTTAGTTATTGTGCTGCACAATGCGAATGCTCTATCCTGCCAATTTACATGAACGCTTCTCAAGAGCCGCAGGTGCATTTGAAGGTTATCGTTACATAGGCTGTTTGATTTAAAGTCTTAAAAACTCTCTCTGAGTTTGTAAGGTGCATGTCCTACACAGTCTTTCATCCATTCCATGCTTTAAACGGCCCGTCGCTCCCAGGAGTGTGTCTTATCCAGCTGAAAAAGAGTGTTTTGAGTCAATCCAAATAGAATGAATGAGATGTGCCTGTGCTTTCACACCGACTGGTTGGCATTCTTCGAGAAATTTCTTTGTAGGCTTTGTCAAACCCAAACGTCTCAAACCTGAAGTGCTATTTCCTTGGGGAAGACCGGGTTTGGTCTATTTCCACGATGCAGTTCTTGCATCTGCCTTTCAAATGGGGTGGTCTTTGTCATTCAGACTTTACACTGAGGGTGCTGTCAGTGTGAGATTGCTAACCTACATGGGTTTGGTGCCTTTTTAGATTACATGAAATGGAGTTAAATTAATAGTTCACCATCCTGTTGTTCCAATCCCATTTGATTTTCTTTCTTTGGGAAATGCAAAAAGAAATATTGAAGAATCCTCCTCATGCTTTTGTGGTGTGAACATTGTCCAAAATGTCTTGTTTTGTGTACTATAGAAAAAAAGAAAGTTATACAGGATTGGGAATAAAAAGTAATGGGTTTCAAATGACCTGAGGGTTAATAAATGGTGACATTATTTTATTTTTTGTGTGTGTTTCCAGCTCACCTGTAAGTAAAATACTGTGCACCACTTTGCCATGGTAAAACCCCAGTAGGTAATAAGTTAACCTTTATAGCTCTGCTTACATTACATTGATAAATGTAAAACGTACCTCTTTAAAACTGGGTTAAAAATAACATTCACACACTGCCTCGAACATTTTAACATGTTTATCCATTTTTTCTCTCTCATCGTTGTTTAAAGCGGTGTAGAACATGTTGTAATTATGCCTGTCTCTCCCCTTAGACTAACACCTCTGCACCACCACCTCACTAATCAACACTTTTTAATTAGCGCTTTGCTAACTCATCCACAGTGATGTGTGTGCCAAACTGAACCGAGTGAATTCTGCTAGACAGCCGTGTCGTCAACATGCCCATTATGGGCATCTGCCAGCAGCGGCCCTCTGGGCCCTGGCGCCGTCTATGTATGGGATAACTATGGTGAGGAAGGAAGTTGCTTTTCATGAGGTATTCTGGAGTCAAAGTCCTCAGACTTGTTGAATACTTCCAGGCTTCTTCTCATTACTCTCTATGGGAATTAATTATGACATATTATTGTCTTCAGCCAAACAACTAAACTGTCATGATAAACCAAGGCACAATGCAAAACTTAATCTGCTCCATGGTAACCTGACTTTTTGTTATAACCAGCTGTGATCACACAGAAAGACAATTACTTGGTTTCTGTTTTTAGCTTGTCATCCACAGCGAAATCTCATTTGTCCAAAATCTAATTATATAGCTGTGTATTAAAGTATGTCCTTATTGGCTGTGATTATTGTTGCTTCCTAGAGGAAATGCTCTGTATCTAATTCTCAGTGGTTGCTTTTTAATTCAATTCAAGCTTATTTGTATAGCGCTTTTCGCAATACATATTGTTTTAAAGCAGCTTTACAGAAAATCGTTGTTTCATTGTTATAATTTAGGAAGTATTCTGTTATCAGCCAGAGTGTATTGTACTAAAGTAATGTCATTGCAAAGGCTGGATCCAAACTAGAGCTGGTGCAATCTGTAGTTACTTAGGGATTGGGATTCCTAGGTAGAAACAGTGAAGCAAAGGAGAAAAATTAGCATAGCTGTTGTGCATAGCATTTTAGGCAGAAAATGTCCATGTGTGTTTGGTACTATTTCATCAGATATCATTTTAGTACAAGAGTTCTGAATTATGTATGTTTCGTTTAACTATCAACTTTGTCACGTATGTTTAAAATTGTTTGGAAAAATAATAATAGACGTCAATGAGAATGTGCATAAATAACGAGCTTGGATAATTTTGTATTTGAAGAATTTGAGATATTTTGAAATCTTCATTTTGAAATCCCAGACTTCAGAGTGAAGTTTGAGATTGCAAGGAGCTCTCTGAAACTAGATGTGAGATTACTGAGACCATTTACTCAGATTTTTTATTTTTTTAGAATCAGGAGACGAAAGAAAAAAAGTCTGATTGCTCCATTTAATCTCATGTCTAGGGGAAACAGTTGAGATCTTATTTGTGATTTTTCTTTTCTTTCTTGTGGCTCTGCACTCAGTTCACTCTGCTGAAAAATGTGTCAAGTTGTTACACGTGGATCTCCTCTATGCTTTTCAAACTTTAATCCCAGGTTAACTTCTTTTTTGATCTTGAGTTAATTGACCCTGGTTAAGCACCACATATAACAGGTTAATTTAACATAACTTTGCTAATAATTTACGAAGCCCTGCTCCAGAACAAGTTTGTGCTGAATTGCGGTGACATCTGTAATCGGTGTAAAGTGTAAACAGTGTGAAACAAGATAATCCTGGACTTTGTTGTCCAAGGATTAAAAATTATCCTAAATTATTTTGTGTGAAAATCCCATATTTAGTCTTGATTTTCAGTCTTTACACAACACCATTAACATGGTAGATTGTCCAGTAATGAGATATACTTTATAAACTTGAGATGAGAAAATATGTGCTCACCTTTTACACACTGGTGGGACCTTCGCACGCTAATGAGTTTGTCAGATGTTGATCCAATGCTTTGCCCACCCCACATTTACCGCCTAAGGCAGCATTGGATCCCTGCTCTGTGAATTTGGTTTGATCTTGGATCAGTGACCTTTGACTTCAGAAAACACTTCGGGGAGGTTTGTTTCAGAGGCAGAGCTGCTAGAGGGGAGTTTTGATCATAACTGATTGGAAGTCTAACACATGTAGAGCTGGTTTGTTGTTAGTCTGTGTTTGTCTGCATGGGTTCACTGGTGTATGTTCACAGCTATGAATCTTAAAGCTTCCCAAGACGCAATCTGTGAGATCCCAGTTTATTTGTTCTTTGAAGATTTCAAATGGGATTTACTTGAGGCAAAGCTACAACATCAAGCCTGGATATCTCTTTGCTCACACACATTTTGTCTTTTATAACACCACATAATATCTGCAATCAATACATCACAGCAAGAGATGGTGGTTGCGTTAAGATACATAATGGAAAACAGCCTCCTACAATGAGTTCACACTCAATGCAACGCCTCACTGACTAACACAAGACTTCTACTGGGGTCTTTGATGGCCAGCTGGATTGAGTCCTGTTTGATTATCTCTCTATAATCAGAGGAGCCTTGCAACAGAGGACAGGCTTAGATCAATATCACAGTGAGTTATTTTCCTAGACAGCTACCTTTGCATGATCCCAATCACTCCTGTCTGGTGGTTGGGCGGCAGGGTTGTCATTGTCTACCAAGTTCATGTTTATCAATCGAGGTGTCCGCTATAGAGATTTCAACTCTTGCCTATTTAAATAAGACCTCTAATCCTTGCCATCAGTCAAACACCAGACAGACTCATCATAGAGATAATAGTCCAAAAATGTCATTTTTTTTTCTGGCTGTACCCCTATCCATCATGAAAATAGCGATGCCCATTAGATTAGAAATATGTGGGACATTTTTAGCCCACTCAGTCATAGTTGAGAGATGGATGATGAAGGGAACTTTTACAGTAAAAATTTGTTGTCACTTATGGCTTGTTTCTACCGAGCGGTACAGCATGATTTGGGATGGGAAACCCTGATACTGTATGCCTTTCCACCGACAACAGTGCCCTTACTTGATAGGCGTGGTGTATGCCGGAAAGAAGGGATCGACGTCATTCTCGTGCGAAGAAGGAAGTGACACAGTAAGCAACAATGATACCCAGGATATGCACCTCCTGGGTCGACCATGGTACATCGCTGTGTGCCGACATTGTGTTGCAACTTGCAACGGTATTGTGTTTCAACTGTATATAAAAAAAAAGCGCCTCTTTTGTTGTGATTCCACTTCTAGAACACTCAAGTGACGATTCTCTGTCAACCAATTGTAAGTCCGTTTAATTTGATCCAATGGCGGCATTCAAATTAGCGGTGAAGGTCTCAACGCGTGTTCCGTCTTTTCCCATGGCAAGGAGATTTTTAATTAAATACAATACATTTTATCTTATGTATTAACTCGTTTCATCTGACTCCATAAAATGAAAGTGTTTTTCAATGATATCTGTGCATCATTAAATATGTATATTATACGTAGTGTTGTCAAAATATTCGGTACTTCGGTACCAAGTCGGTACTAAAAAATTTTAAACATCACGGTACCAAGTTCCGGTGGTACCGAGTACCCTGTCAAACCCGGTTCTGGATGCGCATGCATGCCCGAAGGGCGTGAAGTTGCGTCCTCTTCATGAAAGCGCTGAGACATGGCGACCGGCGGCGCTGCTGATGTGGTGTCTGTGTATATTACACTGCAAAAAGACTATTTAAATATTAACCCTGCATGTTTTGCTTGTCTCTGTGTGAATGAACGGCGCAGACGCGCGGTTTCATTTAACGTTACCTCACACACACACACACACACACACACAGAAGCACGAGTGACGCTCGCGCTGTTTTCAGTCTCTGCTGCCTCACGATATGATGACATGATTAAATTCATCTCCGAGTCCGAGAGTCACTTCATGAGCATTTTACCGTTTCATTTGAGAAAAACTATCGTCATCATACACGCACAGAAACTCAAAGGTCTTCACGGCAACCCGTCAAAATAAAAGTTCGGTTTAACTTAAAGAAATTGACAGAAATAATTATATTAGGCGACTGTACAATAGATTTAACTACCTCTCCATTAATTAAAGATACTACTACTAATAATAATAATAATGCATAGAAGGTTGCTTATTTTTCAATTGATTTTTTTTTATAAGCAATATTTCTCAATATCATCAATATTTTCGTTTAATCAGCATATGTAGCCTTCAATGCTTTCATACATTTACCGTCATAAAAAAGTCATTGAATTGAATTGAATATTTTTTTTCAAATAGTTAAATTGGAAAAATAGTTCAAACTGATTTTGCTGTGGTACCGAAATTGGTACCGAGAACCGTACAATTTTAATGGTATCGGTACCGACTACTGGAATTTTGGTACCGTGACATCCCTAATTATACGTTACTGTTTGACTATTCCTTTTAACTCCAATGGAAATGAAGTCAAAGTCTGTTAGAATAATCAAATATAACAATTTATTATGTCAGGTAAAAGTATTATGCCAATTTCATAATCAGTTCAAAGATCATCAATACAGAACATCAAATGCTTTAGGATAAGAGAAATAGATGCAAACCCAACATTTAAGAACTACATGAGCCAACCTCACGGGCTATCTGAAATACAGAAAGAGCCACGATCCCTTGCTGCATTCCATTAAATAGCCAGAACTTCTTTACAATGGTAATTTGCATTCAGGTTACACCTTATTTTGGGGGTAGGGGAGAAAGGCCATTTGCCTAAAGTCCACCTTCCTTTGTGTGACATCTCTAAACTTCTAAAAAACCTTATTAGCTTTTGTTTTACCAATTTGGAAATGAGACATCTGTACCACTCACCCTGCAGTTTAAATTATACTAAACAAAATACTCAATGATAATCATTCACATTAAACCATATTCTTATGCGAGTTTTTATGCGTCACTGAGAGAGAATGAAATGTAGATGAGGTGAGACTTTTGTCTCCGGGGACGAGGGGGGAAGCCAAATGTTAATTTCCAGCTTCAACCCGTTTTCTTCAGTCTTACACAATCAACATTCTGCAGTGTGTCTAGCTCCACCCTTTAGGTACCGGATTACTGTGCTAGGTACCCCAACGGAAGGGTCACAAAAAAGTGGTATTGTACGGTTTGGTATTTTGGTATAATTCACAACTTCTCACAATCGAAACTAATAATTGCATACCGTACTCTACTACTGTACAGAACCGCTCTGTGGAAACGAGCCATTAATGTCATAGTACTGTATATTCAAACAGGTACAGGTTTGGCTCAGATAGGGCTCTGAATTGGTTCATTGTCCTTTTTTTTTAATCTTTTTTTTATTTTTAATTTTTTTACTTCTGCCTGTTACTGGGATGATTCATTGTTCTTATTATTAAACTGTTTCCAAGGTTGAGGTTATAGGGTTTCAGGGTGACTTCAATCTGTATTGTTCATCAGGTTTGCTTGCAAAACAATTTCAGCACTACTTACGTCTTGTTCCATATACAGGCCCTAGTCATTTCCTGGCCCCATTCCTGCCATTTCTGAAATCCTCTTAGTGACACTGAATTCAGATTATTACCATGAGTACATTGAATCTGTACCTTTCACTTGTGTGGGATTTTGCTTTCCCAGAAGTGAAAAGTTTCATGTAGTTGTCATTTCCCTCCAGTCATGGCAGTTGCTACAAATTTCATGGCCACAAAAGTTAAAGCAACACCAAGGAACTTTTCCTCTGCGGTCGCCCTACAGGTTGGAAGCGGAATTGTCCATTACCGCTGTCGTAAAAAATTTAGCCTACCGCAGCCTACTGTCGCACGCGCACGCTCGCTGTTTATCCAGCACCGGCTTTGGAATCAACAATGGCCACAGACAATTTGAGGAAGTGGTGGGGGAAGTGACGTATGCCATAAAGCAGTCGAATTTTGTAGTTCTTTTTGTGCTCCGGTTACTACCCGAAACCGAAGTTACATAGTGCAAGTAAAAGCGATACAGACCACGTCAGGCTATGGCAGACGTGTCATTTAACCTATTGTAAGTCGATGTACCATCACAAGGGTCTTGGAAATATATTATGAAGGTTGAAAAACTACATAGTGTTACTTTAATGTCTGTGTCCAAATTCCCACTCTTTTGTAGTGTTTACAGAATTTGATACTGTAGAACATACTTCCCGACTGCTGATGAAATGTGTTCTACAGGTAGGAAGTTTTGTAGTATGAATACATCCACTATGTTGGCATTGTTCTACATTGCATTCCTCCAATTGCTGGTTCAAATGTGTTTGATTAGGGTTTGAGCTAAACTGTTGGATGGTAGCCCTTCAAGAGCAGGGCTGGCTACCCTTGGTCTAAAGTTTAGCCATGAGCAACAACATCCTTGGTACCTATACCACTTACATTTATCAATCCAGACAGCTCACAGTTTTCCACCATTTTATTTGATATTACTCCTCAACTCCTGTTGCCTTATGGCAGTCAGATCCTGCTTCGGGAGGGACAATGCCCTGCAGGGTTTATAGCTCCAACCGGCCCCAAATTACTTGCCCAAAAGGTTTCTAGTAAACCTGAAGACCGTTATTAGATGGTTCGCGTGTGTTTGATTGGGACTGGAGATAAACTCTACAGGACAGTGGCCCTTTAGGGGCCTGCCTCATGGGATAGAAAAGTGTCCACAAGTTGCACACTTTAGAATCTCAGCAGATGCCGAAGTATTGTCCTTAAGCAAACCCGTGTCCCCTCACTCAGTGCATGTGATGTTCAAATGTCTGTTTGGTGTCTTGCAGGAGTTTGCCGCCCTGACGAAAGAGCTGAATGCCTGCAGAGAACAGCTGCTGGAGAAGGAGGAGGAGATTTCAGAGCTGAAGGCCGAGAGGAACAACACCAGAGTGAGTTCACACAGTGTCTTCCAGGCACTTCAAAGAATTGTTTTCCTCAACCATCATCCTGTACTTGTTTACAAAAAAGGCAATAATAGAACTGATGCCCACCCAATGACTTGCGCATCTAATTCATAATGTTTTTTGCTCCATAATCACTGATGCATTGCAGAGTCGACAACAGTCTCTATAGATGAGCTTTGGGTTAAATACTTCACTCACTGTCACATTAGCTGCTCCCTGTGTAAGATTGACACCCAATGACTTGCACATGTAATTCATGATGTTTTGTTAGAGACAAGATGCTTATGCTTGCTCCAAACTGCATTTACTGAACTGAAACCAGATTTTGTTGAGATGCTTACCATAGATTCACAGCGTGTAGTCACAACATTCACACTTTGATATGTCTGCACCAATTTTCCTGGGGTTTAATGTCACGAGATGACAGTTGAGCGATAACTTTATCCTTGTAGCGGTTAGATCATAATTCCCTGAAAGTCAAAATAGCAGGCAGGCTGGTATTTTTCAATAAAATTGTCACCAACATCTGACAAGAACCAGCACTCTGGCTATCCATTTCACAAGAAAGTACTCATTCTCACTTCCATTATTTTCCTGCACCCCTCAGTGCCTGCCTGAGTCACCGTGCTAATGCAGCCCGGCACACCTGACTCCACGCTGCGATTCAATTAATTACTTGCGTTTGAAGAGTCAATTATGGAATTGAGGATATTGGAGGTATTAAAAACCAGAGGGAAGCATAGATCGAGGGAGATAAGGGGACTTAGTGGAATGGAAAAGAGGAGAGGTCAAGTGAGATTAGAAACAGACTCATTTTAAACAGAGCTTCTAATCCTACACGGGGAGCAGCTAATGTGACTGAGTGAAGTATTTAACCCAAAGCTCACCTATACCCCTTTTCCACCAAAAAAGAACTGATTCGGAACTGGTGCTGGTTCAAAGTTGGTTCAACTTGCGAACCTTCTCAGAACCTGTTTGTTTTTCCACTGACTATAGAGAACCCAGCGAACGACGTCATTACGTCACTGTGTACGTCGCCGTACGTCTTAGCTTTCGCCAACTTCAAGCATAACAATTACAATAGCGGACTACATCATCTTTCTTCAAACGTTTCTCCTGGCTTTGCGATCATATTGGGGTCAGAAGAAGAGATTTAGAACACATTTGTGCTGCTGGTCTGGATTACTATAGAGACGGAGATTACGTTCGAGAAGAAGTTCAACAATAACCCCGCCCCCAGTAAGCATGATGTGGTAAAAGAACGGTTCTAGTCCAGCAAAGAGTTGGTGCCGCTTTGGAACCAATTTTCCTGTCCGAGAACCGGTTCTTTGGCTATCGAAACACAAAGAACTGGTTCGCGAGTAGGCACCGGCTCCGAACCGGCACCAGCACTGCCTTGGTGGAAAAGGGGTACTAGAGAGACTGTTGTCGACTCTGCAATGCACCAGTCATTATTAGGGTTGGGTACCGAAACTCGGTGCCAATAGGGAACCGGTTTCGACGTAAACGGTAGTAACCAGACCGGATAAGAACGACAATTTCGGTGCCTGATTTCGGTGCCTGACTTAATTAGGCACACACGCACACACACACACACGCACAGTCTCTTCTGTCTCGCATGCGCGCTCTTGCTCGCAAGGTTTGCCTGCATTTCACGTGTAAAATTACGCGTCAGAACGCCCTCTGGGTGTGCCGATAGTCTGAATCCAAATAGAATCAAGCCAATTCATTGGCTGATGGTGCGGGCGCCGCCTCGACGCACTTACGTCGTCATATTATGTTGGCGCGCGCGCGCCATCTGCTCCTCAGATTTCTTTGCCGAAAAAGGAAGCTGGTCGGCAGCGCGAGGAGCTTGGCAGCGTCTCGTTCCCTATTGAGAGAACATAGGTTACACCAGTAACCAGAGATGTTCTCTTTCATAGGTTCACTCAACGCTGCGTAGCTAAGAAGCAGTGGATTTGCATTTGTAGGCTGCTGTATCACGTGCCGTTTGAACTGACGCGCTACAGCGACCTGTCACATTTCAAAGAGCCAAAACGTTATTTATTGTGTGAATCTCGTAAAAATATTGACAGAATCTGACAGCTGTGGATTTGTTCCATATCAAAAGTAACCTTCTCTGTCTTGTCTGTCGGTGTCAGTGTCCTCTTTGTCCGCGATTTTTCTCTGCGTGAGAAAATGGATGTGTGGCGTGCGTGAGAGCGTGTGAAAAGGGTCAATTGCGTGAGAGTTGGCAGCTCTGCCTAGTAATCTCTATTAATCTCCAGTATTATTACATTGTTTGATACAATATTGTTTTATTTGATATTATGTAAATGTGAATTTTTATTTTATATTGGTTTTTATTATTATTTGTATTTATATTGTTTAAAGATTTAAGTTAATATTGTGTCCAGTTTGGCCCTGTAAATAAAAGGGTATTATTTTTTGATAAAGTGTGTGCAGTTTCGTTTTCTTAAGTACCGTTTCAAGAACCGTTTAAGCACCAGAACCGTTTAAAAAATACAGAGTAGGTACTGGTATCGGATAAAACCCAATACGCAATATTCTGTATATATATATTTTCACTGTAAACTCGCTTTTATTTATTTTTCCAATATAGCCTAGATCAACATTGTGAATATTCCAAACTTTTTAGTGTTTATTTCTGAGTATTGATACTAACAATAGGGGGTTACCAAGTGAGGTCAAGTTATCTCAACACGGTGGCCACCATGAGGGGTCGACACGCTTATGTAGATTAAAGATTTTTGGACACTTACATGACTGTGTGTATATCTCATATGAGTGTACAACATTTTTAAAAGTACTTTTCTTTACTAGTAACACTTTGGTTAAAAAGTGGGAAAAGTTGAAAGTGCACTTATGTCATACAATGTCAAATTATGTCAAACAGGTCATGTAGTCAAGTAAGGGAAAGTGCAGCATTAACAGAGGAATTATACTGATTTCAGTATTAAAATTAAGCATGTAGATGAAATACACAGGATGGACTTTTAAACATGGCGCCCCTTTAAGTAAAATGACACATAATGTTACTGTACATACAGTATATTGATTTAAGATCATTGCTGAGATTCATGTATTAGCTCATTTCTGTGTGACGGCACCAGTGTTAATCTGATCCACCAAAACAGACTCACACAGAGGTAGAGAGAGTAACCTAACCTGCATTATCCGGCTATAGGGTTGTTTTAGTGCTGAGCTGGCTCTGGGAAAGACAGAGGCTGGCACAGACTGAGGGTTATGAATGAGAGAGCAAGGAACTGAGCAGAAATAGAAAGGTCAGCTCCTCGATAGGTCTCTAGAGCAGCACTGCTACAGTACTGCCAGTACAGCCCTCAGGCAGCTACATGTGCTACTGCAGCCCTAATGCTGTGTTACATTCAACTAGAGAAGCCTGAATTTCCAACTACCTACTTGGCAGAAGCCGAACTCTGTGCTTGGAAATTTGGAAACTTGTGCAAACCAACTAGAATATTGATTTCACCAGCATGCTAAAAAATGAAGCTACAACAGTTTACGTTTAGCTATAATTTTATATTACAGTTAATTGTATTTTTTTGTCTTTAGCAGTATTTTAGATGAAGTGTCTTTCCTTAAGCTTTAGTTTGAGATATTATTTTAGTTTTAGCTTTAACTTTTTAAGACTATTAACTTTATAGATTAAGTTTTTAGTTTGAGATTTAGCTCAAATGTAATGCTTTAAAGTGCCCCTATTATTCTATTTTAAAAGTTCCTAATTTAGTTTTGGAGTTCTCCGTAACAAAGTGGGATTCGAATTCCTGACGACTCATAAACAGTTCGGAGTCGATTCCTTCTTTTGAGAGACATTTTTTTTTTATCGTGCACTTTCGACGTTACAACTTTGCAGATCATTTACATTCACAGACAGCTCCTTTACACATGAAAGGGAATATTTAAAAAACATAATAGGGGCACTTTAACTTTTAAAGGATTTTAAATTCACTTTTTAGATTTTATTTAGATTTAGGCTAGTTTTAGCATTAGTCTAAGTTTATCTTTAGATAGAATAATGCTGAATAATGCAATTCAGCATTATTCTGAGCAGGTTTCCTGAACAAGCGCATTTCAAAACAACAACATACTCAATTTTACTTTGCATTCTCTGTTTCACATCCATTGCTCTGTATGTCCACTCCACTCATCTAAAGCAAGACAGTTCTCTCTCTCTCTTTCTCTCTCTCTCTGTGTCCTTGGGACTTTGGGACAGAATTGATTTTTTATGCTATGTACCAGACCAGAGAGTAACCATATTAACATAATCTTCTTTGTGCCGGGTCCAGGGGGTTTCAATTTGTTGTGTCTGCTTTATTGTTTCAAGTAATGTAATGGGTTTTCTTGTGTGTAATGTTGTTAGCTGTCTAAAAGGGTTCCCTTGTAAAATGAGAAAAGACCAAATGGTGTGTTAAGCACATATCATTAATTTTCCATATGAAGAATGTCCTTGAGGGTTTAGTGATATGACATAAAAAAAGATTTTTTATCTCATGTTGCAGCATAAGACATTTAGTTTCAATTTTAGATAACTTACTAAATATTTTATTTAGTTTTTAGACTTAGTTTTGATTTTATATTTATCTGTATTTTTATTTATATTCAAATTTATTTTTAGCTTTAGATTAAGTTTGGGTTTTACAGCTTTAATTTTATTTATTTTTTTATTTAAATTTTAGCTTAAGATTTAGATTTACTTTTAGAATTGGTATGCTCTATATAGTTTCTGTAAGTTTCATATTTGGCTGAAGTTTAAGATTTAGATTTTGTTTCCCTTTTAGATTAGCATTTAGGGCTTTCTTATAGACTTAATTGTGGTAATTTCAGCTACAAAGTTAGTATTAAATTAGTTTTATATTTAGTTTCAGTTTTACATTTGCTTTAATGTATTATTTTTGTAATAGTTATTGAGGATTATGATGCCAAACTTCATGAGATGAACTCCTTGTATGTACCACAGCTGCTGTTGGAGCATTTGGAGTGTTTGGTTTCGAGGCATGAACGTTCCCTACGCATGACAGTGGTGAAACGACAGGCCCAGTCTCCTTCTGGCGTCTCCAGTGAGGTGGAGGTCCTCAAAGCTCTCAAGTCCCTCTTTGAGCACCACAAAGCACTGGATGAGAAGGTAAACCGTGAGATCAACACCTGCTGAGGTTCTTGTTGTTTTTTTGTTGAATTCTTAAAGCCAGCACAATGATGTCTATGCTTTACCACTGTACATTGCAAATGTTAATGTACTGCCCATGACAATTTGATAGAAATCTAATATAAGTGTATATGTGACATTCCAAATATACAGAACCACAAACCTGTTGATGTTAACCCATATTATACATAGGCTGACCGATCTCTGACTGATCTATTTTAGTAACCAAATTAAAGTTTCTCTCCTGATTTTATGGCAGTGATGTTGAAGTACATTTATTAAACAGTACAGCCCACTGTCCCACCTCTCATTTCCTTTATCCAGTGGTGTTTTATTTATGGATTAAGCCCTTGTGTGGCGGTTCATCAAGCTGTAATCCATTCTGTAGCCTTCTCCAGACAATGTCATTTATAAGGCGTTTGGTAACAGACGGCAGGAAATTGCACGTGATTTATGGGACCGTAGATTTAGTGACGACTGGTCGTCCAGTGATGAAAGACTGAACCCACTGAAATGATTCCAGTGATCAAACAGGTCACCAGAGAGACTGATGAGTTTTTTTTTTCAGCTTTTCTTTTTGTTGGCCCTTTTTGTTCTCTGTAGAATTTTGACTTATAATCTAATATAATATTTTACATTTGTCATACAGTACCACAACAATAGCTTTATGAAAATAAAGATGTTGTGTGTATGATATCATGTTTATAGGTCATTCATGATAGAATAATTAAATATACTGTTAAAACTAAACTAGAATTTCATTACATTGTAATTCTACTTTCTTAAAATCTGTAATTTTGCTACCTCAAATTCGATTCTAAATCAGTAATATGAAAAACATTCTCACTTCAGTTCTGAGTAGAGCTCAACCTTGATGTGAGTGAGTGATAGAGTGTTTTTTTTTCCCTTTCGTTCAGGTACGAGAGAGATTGCGGGTGTCACTAGAGCGGGTCTCTGCCTTGGAGGAGGAGTTGGCCGTAGCCAATCAGGAGGTGAGGCACAAATGCTCTGATTAGGTCAGGTCATCCTTATTTATATAGCGCTTTCAACAATGTAGATAGTTTCAAAGCAGCTTTACAGAGATAAACTTAATATAATTCAAGGTAACAGAGATTGGTTTGGTTTTATAGCGGTTCTTGAATAATGTTATTTTCCAGCTAAAGTTAGTTTTGATTGATTCACTTCCGTTGAAGTTATACATTAATTACTTAATTATACAGCAATATGCACCAGAAAGGTACTTACTATAAGATGAATATACTCCATAAACATGCCAAATATGTTTAATTTGTTGCTATGCGATGTTTTTTTTTTTGCCTGATCTGATTATTATTATAATTATTAGTGTGAAATGCAACAGAGCAAACAGAACATTGTGTATTTTAGTGTTTATTCTAGTACTGGCAGTCCAGATGGTGCAGTTCTAGCTGAACGAGCTTTTCAAACTTATCAACAAGAGCCAAATGTATTTATTTTTCTTTAAGAGATATTTTATATTGAGAATATGTGTACTGATCGTGAGCACTCTGCGAGTTCTGTTGTGTGTTATAATTTTCTTAGTTTCTGTATTAACACTTGTGTGTTCTCTTGGGGTCATGGGAGAGGCTGGTGGGGTGACTTCATTTCCTCCATTTATGTTTCTTTACAATAAATAAATATTAAATAAATAAATATTTCAACAATTCAATGATTGAAATTTATATGTAAACTATGCATTTCAAAATTCACCACATCTTAAATAAATCATATGTAAAAATCTAACAACTGTACAAATCAAGACCAACAGCAAACAGACTGGTGAGAACATTCTCACTTACATAGACGCAGCGCAGTTCTTCTCGCCAACATCAACCGTGTGACAGGAAGATTTGCTATGAACTCTGTTTCTGGGAAATGAAAAAACACAAGGATTTCAATTGAGGCTGCTTTTTAAATTCATCCAGCCTCTAAGCTGCCCAAGTTTACTTCGCAGAAAATATTTATGGTAAATGGTAAAAATCTCATGCTTTTGAATAACTGTTCATTGATGTTAAAAGGACATTCTCAAAACTTAGTGAATTGCAGAGGCAGTTTGGGCATGTTCAGATTCCAGCAGTGGCTGGTGCTTTTGGAGAAGCACAGACGTCACTTATTAAAGCAAAGTGTCTTCTGTCTGTGTTAGCAGTGTGTGAACTGTAGAAATTAAAAGATCTGAAAATACTGAAACAGTGAAAATACTTAATGACTACCCAGACAACCTACTATGTATGCAATGTAGATCCACAATACTCTATGACAGTGAGTCTCAACCTTTTGGACTTTAAAGCCCCGCATTGTCCAATACAATATCCGGAGCAACCCTAAGCCTTCAGAAATACTCTGAGCCAGTCGCCTTGCCGTAACTCGGGTCTTTATCAGGTATTCAGAACTGATTGTTTGCTCACCATCTAATCTACCCAGACATTAATATGTGGCCTTGTTAGGAGGAGATGATCAGCGATATTCACTTCACCTGAATTTAGGTTGATTGGGATACTTTTTTCCAGTCATCTCAATGGCAAAAAGTGTCCCAATCAACCTGAATTCACCCTAAATATATCGTCGCTGTCAGGCAGAAACCTTGCACCCATTCTAATGACAGACAAAACGTGGTCAAAAGCCTCGTAACTCCTTTGAGCTTGATTTTGGTGAAATGTTAATAATTTAATGACACGTGCAAGTGTCTGACCATAATGCCACAATATCAACTTTGACAACACTGTGTTTAATTATTTTAAAAAAATATAGTGTTTTTTTATTCATTTCCTGAAAAGTAGCTTTTTTGGAGATACGAGGTTTCCACCTGACAGCTACGATACAGTACTTTGGATAATACTACTGCTAGTCTTGTAAAATACATTTGATTTGATCAGATACATTGCTGTTATATGTTAATATTCTGAAGAGAATTTTTAAATTTGATTAGTTCAGCTTTTTCTGCCTTCATATACTCTCAATGCAATCTCAGATTTATGAAGAGTGCTTCATTTCTGCACAAGTATTACTGAACCATCTGAATTTCAAGTTCATGTTAATATCTCAGTGTTAGAGGGAGCACTCAACCCATTCAGGTGCGTCACAAAGATGAATCCGGTTTCTGTGAAGTACCGTAGTTGTTTTCTGTTTGAAACAAACCAGCGTTTCAGGCACAGCCACTCTTTTACGTGCTCCTCTTTGATGAGACCAAATGAACGACATCAAAGCGTCCATGCTCACTTTCATTGGGCCTCCACTTCTCATTTACCTTCATTTGCAAGTTGACTCAATATTCCGGCTCTTTGTGGAGTCAGAAGGTGCGGGATTGTTTGATCTTCAGACCTTGAAAAATGGCAGACAGTTCCCTTTCTGTCCCTTCAAAAGCGTGAAGCCCCTTAATTGCCGCCTCATTAAAGGAATGCGCGGCGAGCGGCGATAAACCAAACAAAAGAAAGCGGATGTCTCCCTTATTTCCATCCATCCATGTATCCCGCTTTCTCTGTGTTCACAGTGGACAGAGCGTCTCAACATGGGAGTGGAATAATCTCCCAATGCCCTTTAGCCTGGAGAGAGAACAATGTGTGTGTTGGTGTGACAGTGCTCATCAGTCAGATAACCTGCTTAAAGATGCTCCTGGAAGAATACTAGGTTATTTTATTGGGGAGCATATGCCAGCTGACATGGTCAGCAACTTCTGCTTCTATTTTTGTATGCACTGCAGTTTTACATTATTGGGCTGTGGCAGTTTTGTGCTGGTCCAGATATACTGAATTTGATCATTTACATTATAATGTAAAATATTGCGGCGTTCAGTGTTGTATACACCAACAAAAAAAGTACCATGTTATTTATTTGAAGTTTCCTATAACTGACAGATAAAATCCTGTGAGATCACTTCAGAATGTTAACACTCTATATCACACTCATTTAAGAAGACTAGTCCTGTGACAGCAGTGTGACGTGTCATATGAAATCTCTAAAGAAACACTTGACATGACATGCTCTTAAAGGGGTCATATAATAAAATAAAACTTTATTTGTTCAAGAAAATAAATTCAGGTGGTTCATAATTTTCCACCTTCTCTCTGTCTAATAATTAAACAGGCTGTGTTGTGCTGCTGCTGAGCCTTTAAGACTTCCCTGGAAAATTCAATTATGGAAAATTCCTTCTCTGTAAGCAAAATAAGTAACATAATTTATGCTTTGTGGATCCAATACATTTGGTCCTTCAAAAATTGTTAAGGTTGGTTGTTAAATGATCAGTTCGAGACGCTCGTTTCTTAAAGGGATACTCCACTTTTTTTGGAAATAGGCTCATTTTACAACTCCCCCAGAGTTAAACTGTTGAGTTTTACCGTTTTTGAATCCATTCAGCCGATCTCCGGTTCTGGCGGTACCACTTTTAGCATAGCTTAGCATACATCATTGAAGTGGACAAGACCATTAGCATTTCTAAAAAAAAAATGACCATGAGAGCAGCAGGCGTAATGATATGACGCAGCGCCTGAAAATAGGCTACCTTCCGTCAACACAACGGAACTATTTTCAGGCGCTGCGTCATATCATTACGCCTGCTGCTCTCATGGTACGGCAGTAAAGTTTCTTGATTATTACGCAGGAATGAGAGTATAGTTCCTACCCATATCAGCCTAGAAAATCGCAACTTTACATTTTCCGTCGGTCTTAGTGCACGATGTAACTACAGAAGAGTCAAGTTTTAAATAGGAAAAATATCGAAACTCTTTGGTCATTTTTTTTTTTAGAAATGCTAATGGTCTTGTCCACTTCAATGATGTATGCTAAAAGTGGTACCGCCAGAACCGGAGATCGGCTGAATGGATTCAAAAACGGTAAAACTCAACAGTTTAACTCTGGGGGAGTTGTAAAATGAGCCTATTTCCAAAAAAAGTGGAGTATCCCTTTAAATTCCTGCCTCTCCTCAATTCCTCCTGTCAGAAGGAGGTGTGGAGCTCTCAGTGCCTTTGAAACTGTACATTTTCAATTAAAAAACTGACAGAAAAGTTACCGTGCTTGCTGTTGATGCGCCATATGAAGCGAACACTTCTAAGCTGTCTACTGTAAGTCTGATTTATGATGCTGTTTTGCTGTATGCTTGCAGTTTAATGAGAATCAACAATATATATTTACATCATACAAAAATTACCCTGGAAAACATACACGTACATACACTCCAGGAAAGATACGGTATCTGTATCCACACTATGGATATCTGGTTTGTTGTTTCCAGGCTATACAAATAAAGCTTAAGACTTGGTTTACCAAATAATGATAGTAATCACTTAGAATGTGACATTATATGTGTAGCATCGGCTACGATGTCTTTGAAACTCTAGGAATACAACAAAAAAAAGTTGTTCTAGTATTAATGTCGCATATGAATATCCAATTTTAGGATTTGTTGTACCAGTGATGTCTGTGTCAGATAAAATGTTCCTGTTTTGTCGTTACTGTTTGGTATATTATTTGCCATATTGTCCTGGTCCAGCGTGTTTTGATATCAATATTGCTTGTTATCTTATCTTATTATCTTTCATTATTTCTCTTTTATATTGTGCTTTTGCAGATTGTGGCCTTAAGGGAGCAGAATGCCCACATTCAGAGGAAGGTGGCATCAGGAGATGGGGCAGAGGACTTGTTGGAGGGAACTGATGCCCAGAAAGTCCATGGCAAGGTGGGCACTTACTCCTGACGGGCTCTAAAATGCCTCAGAGTGCTCCGTTTTCTCAACACTCAGATTATGTTCTATAAATGTTTATATTTTCCAGAAAAATCTTACCAACCCCAAATCTTTGAATGAGACTGTACATAATTGGTGCCTTGAGGTGATTTATTTTGATGCACGATTCTTTTTAAGTCCAGTAGAGAAGAAAGAAATACAATAAAATCAATAAACCTTCACTATACAGTCAACACACACAGTCATCCTGTCAAACTGCATTTCTAGATGACATTTAATGTCCCAATAAACCGATCGTAGTAGAATCTTGCCTCCTGATGAAAAGATAACAGGATGAGAGTATGAGAGAAGCATCGTCCTGCTCTCACCCTCACCGATGGGCGCCGTGTTGTGCGGCATTAGATTGTGTTGGCATGGTGACAGTGATGGCAGGAATTTGTGGCCTCGTAGAAGATAAAGGTTGGCACTTTGACAGTGTATCTCAATTGGCCAAATTAATCTCCCATGATGCTCAATAGATTAAGTAGCAGTACTGACAATATCCAGGGCCTCTGGCACTGATGCATGGGCCAGCCTAGCAACTAGAGGTCATTGGTTTTGCCTGTACATTAAACAAACAAATCTGACCCTCGCAAATAGATACAGACAAAAAAAGAAGAGAGAGAAAGAGAGTAAAAAAAAAGAAGTGGCAGTGAGTCATTACCCTACAGCCGCTCCAGAATAAACCACTGCTATTCTTTGTCTTGTCATTCTCATCTATTTGCGATCACAGAAGCTCTTCTGGTGAAGTCGTGTCAATCTCTCGCGGCTTCACAGCTTTGACGGAGTAAATTCAGTGTGCTCTGCAAATGATTTTATCACCCTTCTGTCTTACAGTCTGCAGCCATAAATTAAACGGGATATAAAGTCTAATTTTAGAGCGGCATAAGACGTGTCAAGTTTCAGTGTGAATATGTGACAGAAATCTTTATTTTAGGCATGGCTGAGGAAATATCTGCTGAGCCTCTGTTCACACACTCAGAATGCAATTAGACGGAAATGAGGATGCTGGGAATTCAAAAATCCATATAAAGAGCCGCACAAACTAGCTGAAAACATGGAATCATGGAACTTGGATTGAGTGATTATTGTGTTTCTATTGTTATATGTTTGGCAGCAGTTCTTCTAACCCTATTTGATGGAGTGTGTAGCTTTTCATTTCTTAAACAATCATGCAGGAAGACACATCATGGCCATATTCCAGGATGACAATGTCAAGATTCATCAGGCTCAAATTGCTAAAGAATGTTTGGGAGGGATTCATTGAAAGTCTTTGGGATGTGCTGGAGGAGACTTTATAGAGTGCTGGACTCTTGCATTGTCAGTACAAGATCTTGACCAAAAATGTATGCACATCTTGATGGAAATAACATCACATAATTTAATTTTATGTTCATGTTTAAATGTTTATTGTTTTTCAAGTAATGGAAATGTTTTGTATGGTTGTAGTTTTAGTTGTATTAAAAATGCTAACCCTGATAATAATGTGAAGTTATACTGAATCAGTTCATTTTATTTAGAAATCCTTCATTTAATTGGTTGAATCGATCTCACAACACTAAAGGAAAGTGTATTGTGTGTGTTTGGGCTGCAGCGGTTGTCTAACGGGTCGATGGACTCGGGGGACGAGGCCAGTCAGGTGGTGGAGCTGCAGGAGCTGCTGGAGAAGCAGAACTACGAGCTGGCTCAGATGAAGGAGCGCATGTCCTCGCTGTCCTCCCGCGTGTCCGAGGTGGAGCAGGAGCTGGAGACGGCCCGCAAAGACCTCATCAAGAGCGAAGACGTGAACAACAGGTTCCAGAGAGATATTAAAGAGGTGCCGTATATATGAGAATTAGGCTGTGTGCGAAACCTCATCCGCGACAGTACACCGAATTCAATGTTTGAAGCTGTGCAACATCCTTTCTACTCATTGAGAGTTTTCTTAAAAGGTGCCGCCTTAGAATATTCTGTCCGTAACGGCCCTGACTGACCAGGTGTCTTCGATTTTGGACACTGACTCCATCTTGATGTCACATTGATAATTAGTGACAGCCGGACAGAGTCTGGGAAATGGCTGTTGAATTGGAGATTCAGCTATGGAAGAGAGAGAGGTTGTGGCAGCCCAAGGCAATGTGTGTGTGTGTGTGTCTCCATGTCCGAATGTGTGCATTTGCCTGTGTTGATATTTGTCCTCAAGCCTGTATGTAATTATAGGGCAGGATTTTTGATTGACAGCAGACTATTACACCTGCGGGCTCCTTAGGTGTGTGTCCACTAACCAACAGTCTGCCAATATATTTGTGTGTTTATACAGGCTATGTGTCAGAAAGAAGACATGGAGGAACGGATCGTGACTCTTGAGAAGCGCTATCTCAGTGCCCAGAGAGAGTCCACGTCGCTACATGACATCACAGACAAGCTTGAAAACGAACTAGCCAATAAGGAGGCGTTCCTCAGACAGGTCAGGTTTTGACCTTGTTTTCCAATTTCCTTCTCCATTTCCCTTTTGTATTATTTCAAATTGCTTTGATATGTTGCAATTACTTTCCTTCCGTATTCATACATGTGTGAAGGCACAGATGTTTTGAATTTGATAATGGACAAACAGTCATTCCATTCGTAACTGAGCATTCCTTTCCACTGATGTCATGGTCAAGATGACACCATTTCTTGTCCTGCCAAATGATCATTTACCAAGATTTCTTGAGTGCCTAAAAAGATAAATGTTTTGAACATATTACAGAGATGAAAGGGCATGGCAAACATGACAAACCATCAAAATGAATAATTCAGACACAAAATTTAATTCTGTCATTACTAATTTTGTACCAAATTTGTATGACTGAATTTTAGAGAATACCCTTTTCCATATTAGTGTTATTTTGGCATTATTTATATACTATTCTAGTATTTATTGTTTTGAATTAGTTTTTACATTTTTTTATATTTTCAATTTTCAGTTTGTTTTTGTAATTTGCTTTTGTCATTTTATTTTATTTTATATATTTAGGTTTCATTTTTTTTTTGTCTTATTTTATTTCAGTTAGACACCATGACAACATCTCTAAATTTTTTTTTTTATTTTTTTTATAGTATTTATATTTTATTTCAGCTTTATTTCAATACAAATAGTTCGATAGTTTATTTGTAGTTAACAATAACAACACTGTTCCGTATAAGATAAGTGAATTGAGTGTTTAAATTAAACTAGAGTTTAATTGTTCTAAGAACAAGCCAAAAATAGGCAGTTATGTAATTTTGTTTGTTTGGGCACACTGAAAATGGCCACGCTGATCCACTTGTTGCTTTGGAAGCTGGAACGTCCTATGATGTCTGCTATTTTTCAATAAACTCTTTCTGATCAGACAGTGTGTGTCTGTGTGTGTGTTTGTTCCCACAGATGGAAGAGAAGAACAGGCAGTTACAGGAGCGGCTGGAGTTGGCAGAACAGAAGCTCCAGCAGACCATGAGGAAAGCTGAGACACTGCCTGAAGTCGAGGCTGAGCTAGCACAGAGGATAGCAGCTCTCACCAAGGTACCACCCACACACACACACACACTAGCTGTGCATTTAATGAATTGAATACGCAAAGTGCAGGAACATCTGGGAACACTTATGAATGATGACTCTTAAATGAATTTGTGAATTGTTTTTTAACTTATTTATTGAAGTGAACCATCAAAATGAACTATTGACACAAATGAATCAGACAAACAATACTACTTCAGAAAAATACTACTTCAGACTCAGAGAGCGACCAAGACATCAAACTGTGGCCCATATTGGGCTCAAAATATTCAGGCTATGGGTTCAAGGGCCATTTTGAGGTGGTTTCTCTTTCTGACCACTGCACATTTAGAGGCTCTAAAAGTTCTTGGTCTGGTTGGTGCAAAGCATTATATTGCACTTAGTGTAAATGTATTATGTGCATTGATCAGCATAAAAACTTCAATATCATCAGTAGCAGACTTTCAAACTTGTTTGGTACAGTTGTGTGTACTGATCAAAAAGTTTTGAAGGGCCATATGTTTAAATATATCATTATATATTTTTTTGGTTTCCCTGGCATGTGTTACCACCATGTACAACAATCACAAATTTTCACCAAACACAGAATGCTTAAATCCTTTTGTTCATCATTTTATGTGAATTATTTCCTTTCCACAGTGATTACTGTACATAACCAAAACAAATGTTCTTTATAAAGCTGTTATATTGTTTATATAATTAACTTTATAAAGATTAGCATTATTATACAATTATCTTGTTGAAAAAGTAGCGGTAATATTTTTTAATTCTTTCTTTATAAATTGTTATTAATATACATCTTAACATATTAACTTTATAAAAAATAACGTTATTATTATGTTAATTCTTTCTTTATAAAATAAAATAAAATGTAGGTGTGGGACTTGATTTGATCCATTGAGAATGATTAGATGTTGGATGGTTGTGGTTTGCTGTGATGTCATGTGAGTGACAGGTTGTCCCGCCCTCAATCCATGCAGTAAACACGTCATCAGAGAAGAGAAGAGATGTTGCTGCAAGAGGGAGGGGAAGTTATTTTGATCAAAGTCTATGAGGGCACTTGAATTTATATATATATATATATATATATATATATATATATATATATATATCAGGGTTTCCGTTGTCCGGTAATTACCGGACATTGGCCGGGAAAAAAAATGAAATGTCCGTCAAAATTAAATCTCTCCGGTCAAATTGTCCGAATAAAATTGCGCAATAATCCCGCCCCCTAACACAATATGAATTTCAGAATAAGCCTAAAATGTATAAAGCAAAAATACACCGACCTTTGGCTATGTTATAAAGGAACAGGCTCTACTGAAAGTTATTAAACAACATCGCATGCTGCATTTCAAATAAAGCGCACGCCTAGAACGGCTGTATCGAGACGTTGTGAGACGTTTCAAATATGGCCAGGCTCAGGCAGGCTAGCCTTAAAGGAACACTCCACCATTTTTTGTTAAAATTGGGGTTATTCACGGTCTCCCCTACATTTAGATAGGTGGGCAAATGCATGTTTGGAAGCACAGGCGAAGCACTGCTACTTGGGCGCAGAGATATCACGCAACACCTGAAATAAAGCTTGCCACAAATGACCGGCGAAAGTAATGATTATGCATGAAACATTTGAATTATTGATAAAGTTGATAAATTGATAAAGTTGACGATGCAGACTCGCCATCTTCACAGTAGTGAACGCGCCTAGAAGTGTGCACGCACCGGCGCCTCCGTGTCCTGATTATATTGTCCACTATATTTGCTTCTTATTTATTAATCCAGGCAAATTTGTTGATGAAACATTGATTAAAATTAAGATACAATTTATACAAAACGAAATTTTCAAGCAAAAATAGTATTCGAAGATCGCTGGGTTGATTAGTATTCGAAAATCACACCCCTCCACCACATGCACGCACACATGCATTAGGCTACACACCAGAGCATGTGAGCAAAGTGGAGCGGTGTGACGCTTATTATAAGTTAAAAAACTTAAACATACGTTTCATATTTATAAATAATATAATGTTATTATTTTTTTATTTCATCTATGTTGATTATATGAAAAGGGAACCGCATGAGATGAGTAAGATGGATCATAAGATGACCAATATATCGGAAAACATTTGGAATGGGTCAGATTTTGACCACCTATTTAGTTTTGTTTTGTAGAAAGCCTTTCTTTAAAGTTTATTTCGTTTTGTATAAATTGTATCTTCATTTTAATCAATGTTTCATCAACAAATTTGCCTGGATTAATAAATAAGAAGCAAATATAGTGGACAATATAATCAGGACACGGAGGCGCCAGCGCGTGCACACTTCATATGAAGTGTGCATTTCTCTCTCTAGGCGCGTTCACAACTGCGAAGATGGCGAGTCTGCATCGTCAACTTTATCAATTTATCAACAATTCAAATGTTCCATGCATAATCATTACTTTCGCCGGTTCTTTGTGGCAAGCTTTATTTCAGGTGTTGCGTGATATCTCTGCGCCCAAGTAGCAGTGCTTCGCCTGTGTAGAGTCTCCGCAACGGCGATAGATTGAAACGCGAGTGAAGATTGCGCAACTCGCGCAGCGCGTCGTCCATGCAACTGATAGTAGCGGACACGAGCGCTCAGCTTGATTTCAAAAACAACTGATTTTAGCGCTAGATCTCTTATTTAATAGCGAACTAAATGAATGATCTGCTTGTTAACTGGAGATGTTTTATTTATTTGTATTAGGTACATCCGTGCCTCAATGTTTCAAAAAGTGAATGTGTGTGAAACCATAGTAAAAAACAATTGGTGTTGATCACTTTGACCGGCACCATTTTTTTCTAGCGGAAACTCTGATATATATATATATATATACACTCACCGGCCACTTTATTAGGTACCCCATGCTAGTAACGGGTTGGACCCCCTTTTGCCTTCAGAACTGCCTCAATTCTTCGTGGCATAGATTCAACAAGGTGCTGGAAGCATTCCTCAGGGAGTTTGGTCCATATTGACATGATGGCATCACACAGTTGCCGCAGATTTGTCGGCTGCACATCCATGATGCGAATCTCCCGTTCCACCACATCCCAAAGATGCTCTATTGGGTTGAGATCTGGTGACTGTGGAGGCCATTTTAGTACAGTGAACTCATTGTCATGTTCAAGAAACCAATTTGAAATGATTAGAGCTTTGTGACATGGTGGAAGTAGCCATCAGAGGATGGGTACATGGTGGCCATAAAGGGATGGACATGGTCAGAAACAATGCTCAGGTAGGCCGTGGCATTTAAACGATGCCCAATTGGCACTAAGGGGCCTAAAGTGTGCCAGGAAAACATCCCCCACACCATTACACCACCACCACCAGCCTGCACAGTGGTAACAAGGCATGATGGTTCCATGTTCTCATTCTGTTTACGCCAAATTCTGACTCTAACATCTGAATGTCTCAACAGAAATCGAGACTCATCAGACCAGGCAACATTTTTCCAGTCTTCAACTGTTCAATTTTGGTGAGCTCTTGCAAATTGTAGCCTCTTTTTCCTATTTGTAGTGGAGATGAGTGGTACCCGGTGGAGTCTTCTGCTGTTGTAGCCCATCCGCCTCAAGGTTGTGCGTGTTGTGGCTTCACAAATGCTTTGCTGCATACCTCGGTTGTAACGAGTGGTTATTTCAGTCACTGTTGCCCTTCTATCAGCTCGAACCAGTCTGGCCATTCTCCTCTGACCTCTGGCATCAACAAGGCATTTCCGCCCACAGAACTGCCGCTCACTGGATGTTTTTTCTTTTTCGGACCATTCTCTGTAAACCCTAGAGATGGTTGTGCGTGAAAATCCCAGTAGATTAGCAGTTTCTGAAATACTCAGACCAGCCCTTCTGGCACCAACAATCATGCCACGTTCAAAGTCACTCAAATCAACTTTCTTCCCCATACTGATGCTCGGTTTGAACTGCAGGAGATTGTCTTGACCATGTCTACATGCCTAAATGCACTGAGTTGCCGCCATGTGATTGGCTGCTTAGAAATTAAGTGTTAACGAGCAGTTGGACAGGTGTACCTAATAAAGTGGCCGGTGAGTGTATATATAGTGGACTGTATATATTTGATATGAACGAATAAATGATTTATAAGAAATGCTGTAATATTCCATTAAAAAAATCCTTTTGATTTCATGGTGACTTTAAAGGTGCAAAACGCAAGTCTCTGAGTTTTTGCAGAACTACGTCCCCTCTGGCGACAAGCGAAACTGCAACCAATTCTGATTGTACATGTATCTAGCTTACGCTTAAGCATTACACATTTTACGCATCGTCATTTGTTGTCATACATAGATTGGCCGCATCAAATATTAGAGACTGGGCTATATCTTACCGTTTTATCAAGAAAAAAGCCAACTGAGGATCCCGTTTGAGACCAAGAGCAGACCGGAGATCTCTCCATTTGTTGAATGCCTTCCCGAGGTTGACTCTCGTCTTACTCCGACGCCTGTCTGACTCCAATTTGGACCTTTTGGTGGCACTAGACAAAATTGTTCTTTTCTTTACTTTACGTGGAGTTTGCGTTGGGGTTTGGAATGGACTACAAGCCGGTCTCTTTGAATCCATCTTCTACCTTTGACGCACGAGTTGTCTTCGCTGATGCGGAGAATGGCGGCGCCGGCGAATACACAAACCTGCGAGACATAGCCTGGTGAGCGTGAACGCGCATGACGTCACGCCCAGTCTCAAATTCGAGCCCGAATCCCTCTTATATATTTTACTGTACAGGATTATAGAGGCAATCTCAGTGAGCAGAGAAGGGCTCATTCAGCCCATCAGGCAGTTCTTTAAGCATGTATAGGATAGAAAAACAGGTATTTTTAACGTGAAAAGTTGCGCAATGCACCTTTAAAGAAAAAGTAAGCAGGTACAAGACAGAAATTAAACACTTGTTCAGTATTTAAACCATCTGATAACAAACTGCTGTGGTAACATTTACTGATAGAAATGATTCATATGGTTCTCATTATTAATATTGTGTGTTATTTCTCTGTATTGTGTGGTTTGGTAGTCTGATATGGTAGCTAAACTCCAGGACGTGAACTGCAGTCTTAGGAAGGTGGGGCTGAAAGCCGCTCTCTCTCTCTCTCTCTCTCTCTCTCTCTCTCTCTCTCTCTCTCTCTCTCTCTCTCTCTCTCTCTCTCTCTCTCTCTCTCTCTCTCTCTCTCTCTCTCTCTCTCTCACTCACACTCTCTCTTTCTTTTTTTCTCTCTCTATCTCTCTCTTATTCACTTCACTTTGCTCTGTCTGGTTGTGGGTCTGTTCACTGCTGGTGTATTTCAGGTGCATGTGATGCTCTGGGATTTTCTTCGCTTTAATGAGTTGCTGACGTACTTGGTTCTTTCTGTTCACCCACGAGAGAACAGAAGCTTAAGGAAATAAACACTCCTACTCTTTACCTGTCTGCTCAACCATATCTATGGTGTTTGGTGTGACGGTATCTCATGAACCAACCAAACACACACTCTCATTTTGATTCGAGCCAACATCACATGGTTCTTGGGTCCTTTCTCTGCTGGTTTGGGCTAATTTGTGGATTTACATTTTCTCATCTGACAAAATACATTGTGTGTGTTTGTTGTTCAGGCGGAGGAGAGACACGGCAGTATCGAGGAGCGTATGAGACATTTAGAGGGACAGCTGGAGGAGAAGAACCAAGAACTGCTCAGGGTCAACATCACTTTATATCATTAAATCATATTTATATACTATGTACTATTTTTACAGTATGCTTACATAGTGCAGAATGTTCATTTTCTGTTTATATGGAATATCCAAGTTGCCACCCAAATATGCAGTATAAAACAGCATTCTTCGTGGAAAAAAGTATCCCACAATGCAATGCACTCAACCTTGACCTTCCATTTTCAGCATGATGAAGAAACTGGCAGCAAAATCAACTATGATTATTGTCTAAATCTAACGGATTATTTAATTGAACTGCCAAAAATACAAAATATACTTTTTTACTTCCTACATACCTGGGCAACATTTGCAAAATTAAAACACTCAGAGTGCGAGCGAGCGAGAAAAATCGCAACATTTTTTTCTTCTGAACTGTGTTATGAATTCAAAACTTTCACTTACTGTATCAATAAACAGTGACATTTTGCAGTGATTCTCCAAATCATACCTCAAGGCAAATTTTACCTAAACAGAATGTTTTTAAACTGATGTCTTCCTAAAAAGCATCATACATACCAATGCTTGGGTCTCTGAGGGTTAAACATGCTATGTACTCAGGTCATATGACCACATTTCAACATACTATTTTTTTTTTTTTAGCATGCAATATATAGTGTGTATAGTATAGTATGGTATAGTATTTCATTCCGAACCAGAAACATTGTCTTTACTGATTTAACACTAAATGTTTCCACACATATAAACAGTATAAAAAGAGACATGTAAAATTTGTAAATATTTGATTTGTGTGAATATAATGTAAAATAAAAAAAAATTATAGATAAAATGGTGTATTATGTTTCCTCAGGCTCGACAGAGAGAGAAGATGAACGAGGAACACAACAAGCGTCTGTCAGACACTGTGGACAGACTCTTGACCGAGTCCAACGAACGATTACAGCTCCACCTGAAAGAGAGGATGTCCGCTCTTGAGGAGAAGGTGGGAGACGATCCAACCGTCAGTACCAATCACTTCCGACCACGTCAATCACTCATACCGTTTCCATTGCTTCTCTTTCAGAATGTGCTAATACAAGACTCTGATAACTACAGGAAGCAGTTAGAAGACTCCATTCAAGAAAAGGTCATTAGTTTTTATTTTCTGAAAACTAGCTTGGCTGAACAAATGTTAATGTAATGTTTTGCTACCCATTCTGAGTAAAATGAAACTTTAATGTGCCTTGCGGTTGTAGTCTCATCTCTCGGATGAGATAGAGAAACTGAGATCTGAGCTGGATCAGTACCGGATGAGGGCCGGATCCCTTACAGAGCCCACACTGTCACGGTGAGACAGAAATCATGAAAAACTAAGAACTGTCCTTTTACAATAAACAGTAGCTCTATTTCAAAACCCAACAAGCTCGACAGAGCATCATAGGTGTGCACTCGACATGAAGGCTGTTCCACAACATTTGGCAGCAACATTAGCAGCAGCATCGCATGTATGTAAGGGTGCAATGCTATAAGGTAAATAAAAATAAAAAAGTTGAGAAATGCTGACTATAAATAGATAAAATAGTATAAAACTATGGATAAAAAAATAATTTAATATCTTTTAAAAAATTATTATTTCATCCAAAATGTATGTTTTCAGTCGGGTTCTGGAAGTAAAAATCTTTGTCCAATTTTGAAATAGTTTATGCTTCAAATCAAAGTTTGTAATGTTATGATTCACCCCTCATAGCTGGTTGGTTTGGTTCATGGCTTATAACTCTTTAACAAAGACTTAAAAAAAAAAAAAAAACTATGGGGAAATGAATGTGAAAAATAGTTCCAGATCCAAGGCCACTAAAAAATCAATTTTTCAGCACCGTTGCATTCTATTGGAGTATTGGGCTGTTAGCTTAGCATCATCTTCAAGTTTTATTGGAATCAAGAGTAAAGTTTCTCGTATACTTCACATGAGGATTTATGCTGCCTGTGCCGTTCCAGATCAGTCACTTATTAAGTTCCAATATTGGTTTACAACGAGTGCTTATGTAGACAGCAAAGCAGCTCACTAGGTTTTGGAACAGAGGTTATGTCACCCTCTCTATGCAGTGATATTAATTCAATTACTTATGGCAATTTTGATTCCCCTGCATGATTTTAAATGGTTCTTTCATTGCAAATGACATTTTTTAGCTTTGAAAAGTTTATTTAATGTGTCTAAATTCTAGATGTCTTAATGATGGATTGTGGCCTTGATTCCAGGTCCCATCTGGATGCTTCTGGAGATCTGCGTTTCTCTCTGGGTTCTCTTGCCGAGACGCAGTCGGACCATTATCGCTCCACCAAGGTGATCCGCAGACCCAGGAGAGGGCGCCTGGGGTTACGTACTGACGAACAGAAGGTAGGAGCTCTTCACCCCTTGTTTCTTGAGCTTTTACTGAACATCACTCACTTTCTGCTTCTCTTTCATCTCCCTGCAGGCTAAGTCTCTGGGAGAGCATGAATGGCGCTCTCAGCAACTTGGCGTTCTGGGCGGCCACCCGTTTGAGAGCGACACGGAGATGTCGGATATTGATGACGATGACCGAGAGACTCTTTTCAGCTCGATGGATCTACTGTCTCCTGGAGGACATTCAGATGCTCAAACTCTTGCAATGATGCTGCAAGAACAACTGGATGCCATCAATAAAGAAATCCGGTCAGTCTATTCATTGTGACCACTGCACCCTTTGAATACTTAAGTCTTAATTGTCTGCTCAGAGATTGAGAAGAGGATTTACTTTCAAATGGCTTTAAGGTCTGTTATGTAATACATCTGTATAGCAATGTAAGAACATTACATTTCTTAAACATATCACCTCAAAGGTCACCAAGGAAAATTGTGTGAAAATCGAGGGGCTTAAGACTGACCCTTGCTGCACACCTTCTTTGGCATTGTTAGGTTTGTTCATTTACACTACTAAAGGTAGGATCTAAACCAGGTAGGCATCTGTCCAAAAATTCCAACAAGATTTTCAAGCCTGTCCAAAAGATTTTTAATGTTATCTCAAATTCAGATTATAGGTCTAGTAGTACTAGTAGTAGCAAGTAATTTGTTACACTGACAAATGTAGTTGTGGGGCCTGAAATCGGACTCTCTGTTATGGTGGATGTGATGAGGTTCAGTTGTTGTAAGGAAGAAGACAGGGTCGGCGTGACTGGGACTCGTACAGTTTTATTGAATAAACAAAAGGTGCACCCACAGCGCGTTCACCGTAAATCACTACGGCACAAAATAAACAAACAATAAACTCTTTCCGCTATATAAGTTCTCTTTCCACTGCCTGGCAGGCGTACGAGTCCTCAGTCCTCCTCTCTCTCTCGTCTCGCACTCCACAGCGGCTTATATCCAGTCTCTCCACGCCAGTTACTGCAACAAGACACAGGTGTTCGTCATTTGCACTTGACCCACTTACGCACCGCTCGTCTCCTTTCTCTCTCTCCCGTTACAGACCTCGCGGAACCACGCCCCTCTCGCCACAGTGGAATTATTTTTATTATTTAATGAAAAACCATGTTTGTTGTTCTTGTGATGCATTTAGCATTAGATTAAAATCAACTTTTACTAATTTTCTCTGAAAACAAAAAATTCACGGTCATAATCTCATAAATCAGACCTCAGTGGTCTTTTTACTCTGGTTAAGGCTGGAATATTATAACATTTTTCCAGACCTTTCCTCTAATTTACAGTCTGGTGGAGTTGCCGAAAGTCAGAGCAAGTCATTCTTTCTGTCTTTTCAATCACTAATTCTCCTGTAAATATTTACATCTGATTTTTGTTTATTCTAAGTGTTTATTTGCCATTTATTAGATGACTTTCATCAAAGTGACTTGTACATTGATTCCTTGTACATTGACAGTGACAAGTTCCTTGACTATTATCCCAGTAGCTTTTATGAGAACATACGGCATGGGGGATTGAATTTGTCAACTTTGTGTCTTAAAAGTGTAGATTTATTATTCAAGATTCCCTCCATAACCTACATATAACCTTCTACTCCCTAGCTAATTACTTTGCTGTATTTTTTGTTTGTTTTAACTGTCAAATCTATTAAAACGTGTACATTTCTACAGACTCAGAATCAGGATTCTGCTACACGCAAGCCCTAGATTGAATTAAAAACAATAAAAGGTGCTGCAGAAAGCAGAGTTGTGCCTTCAGGCAACGTATATGCTGATTTAAATATCAGCCAAAGCTCAGGATTTCTCCTGTAGGCTGTCTAGTTGTTATTGAGCAAGATAGGTTGACTGAAATGTAACGGCTGTTCCTGCAGTCCACGTCTCCTCATCTCCTCAATATCACACTTCTATCACCTGTCATCGCTGTGTCCTGTCTGTCGATTTCCCTCACATATTGGAGACCCTAAGACTGGATGGCACTTGCACCTAAGGTTGTCAAAAGCAAATGTATGACTCTAATTTTCATTGAGATCTAATTTGAATTTTGTCCAATTCAGTGGAAATGCGTGATTAATATTTGATGAAGCCAAAACAGACGGCAAGTATTTCTTGAGCCTTTTTTTTCGGGAGCCCCCTTAATGTAAAACTGGTTTATAAAAAAAAACACAACCTCATATATAATGTGCAGTACAGTATGTGTGTCCAACTTTATTTGATTACCAGTGTACAAATACAGCTCACTGTACTATTAAACTGTGCCTATAATATGTGCTGGTTGTTTTGATTACCACAGGAAGAAAGAAGGTCTCCTGTTTACTTCTCTCCTCCCATTAGTGGTCCGCTTTTGATAAAGCACCAGCTTTGGTGTTTGGCTAAAAGACACAAAACCGTTGAATGCCTTACAACCAACTGTAAACATGTTAAATGCTTGACAAATGGTCAATATTTAATTGTTTGCAGCCCAGTCGATGGTTGCTTTACAAGATATTCAATAATCTGAGCCCATGAAAAACATCCACTACAAGAGCTGTCGAACATTAGATCAGCAAACTGCAGTTTGCCTTCTTTGAGTGTTGTCGGTTCGTGTCCTCAAGCCTTTACTGACTGAAACCAACCGCATCAGTCTTTGGCCAGTAAAGCACAAGCCTGTTATTATTTCTCTGTCTCTCTGAGCTTGTTATTGCATTTATTTAGTCATTTTTCTGTGTTCAAACAGTTCAAAGCTTTTCATTTGGCACTATCCATCGTACTAAGGGATAATTAGACGTTTTAGCTACAGTGTTCGTAGTCTTTTTGCCAAAAATGGTTACATATTTTCACCCAGCAAGCTTAGCCCTTCCAGTAATGTTGTAAATCAAAATGCTAGTAGATTATCATCAAATACTTCCTAACTCACTGTGGGCTGAACTCTTTTTCTCTTGTTTCTCCAGGCTGATCCAAGAAGAGAAGGAGTCGACAGAACTGAGGGCAGAGGAAATAGAGAACCGCGTGGCCAGCGTGAGCCTGGAGGGTCTGAACCTGGCGCGGCTTCATCATCCCGGAGCCTCCATGACTGCCTCGGCCACCGCATCCTCCCTCGCCTCCTCCTCACCTCCCAGCGGGCACTCCACCCCCAAACTCACCCCGCGCAGCCCGGCCCGCGACATGGAGCGCATGGGGGTCATGACACTGGTATACGAGCTCACGCGTATCTCTGTCCTACAGGGGTCATATCATGAGGATGTACAGTACATTTTCTTTGATACTTTTAGAGATCAGCTGTGCTGACCGTAGATGGAAGAAAATGGTCATTGGAAAATGACATTTTTATTTATTTATTTTATTAAAAAAATGTATATGACCTCTTTAAGAATATTTGTTTAATTTAAGCCACATTACTTGAACATCTTTGGGACATTTTTTCATGCAAGTTGTAGTGCTGGTTAATCCACAAATGAAACGGTATGAAATCTCTCAATCAAATTCTGTATTACAGCTTTTCTAGTATTTTCTCTGCAGTTTCTTTATCAACATGTTGAGTTGCTTTGAATGCTTTATGACTATCGAGTCCATTAACAGGCAGAAAGCTGTTAACGTTTTATCTTTTCTGTTCTGCAGCCTAGTGACTTGCGGAAGCACAGGAGAAAGGTACTACTTAAAAGTCCCTTCACAAAAGAGCTCATGTATTTGTACATGATTATTTGTATAGGCACCATAGAGGACACCAGGGTTGGGCAAAAATTTGAATGTAAAAATTAGTTCCATTTCAAATTCACGAATTCAAATTTGTGCTGGTTATTAAAACAATAATACTGAGAATTATAGCAGTAAAGAAGTATTGATAAATAAATATAAATATAAGTAATACATTATTCATAGTTCTTTATAATTAAATTTATTTTCATTATTGCTTATTATTAATAGTATTATTAACATTAATTATTAATATCTAAGGTTTCTGGAATACACTATACTGTCTGTTGTATGAAAATATCTTTATGGTTAATTTAGAATGAAAAATACATCCTGTTTTCAACCTAAAAATTCATCTTTATGTCGTTCCAATCCTGTATGATTTACTTTCTTCTGCGGATAGTGATATTTTGAAGAACTTTGGAGCCCATTGACTTTCATTGAATTTAATTGAATTTCATGTCTCAAAACATCTTAATTTATATTCCAAAGAAAAAAAGTCATAGTTTTGGAACGGCATGAGAGTAAATGACAAATATGTCATTTTTGGGTGAACTACATTTTGGGTGAATTTAAAAACACTTTCTTAAATCAATTTGGAATAGTGCACAATATTGGAAGACACCAGAGTTTTCTTTCCCTCACAGATCGCAGCAGTGGACGAGGACGGCCGAGAGGACAAGGCAACCATCAAATGCGAGACCTCGCCACCTCCCACACCTCGCCATGTCCGCATGACCCACACGCTACCCGCTTCTTCGCACAATGACGCACGGTGAGAAGGCAAAAAGACGCCTGACAGCGGCTAGACACGTGCTGTGTGCAAACATAACTCGACTTTAACACTGTTGATGTGATTGACTGTCTCCAGGCTGACGGCTGCATTAGAGACGGAAGCCAGTGCTCTGAGCAGTGTAGCCAGCAGCCAGGACTCCCTTCACAAACAGCCGAAAAAGAAAGGCATCAAGTCCTCCATCGGACGACTGTTTGGGAAGAAAGAAAAGGCCAGACTGGGGCAGCTGGGGAAAGAGATTATGGGACCAGGACAAGGTACGGACATAGACACGGCACCATAGATAGTGACATATAAACTATTAAGGGGGTTGGGGTCTGGTTTAAATTAAGGTTAAGCTCTATGACATGAAGTTGATATATCACAGTCCTTTTTAATACTGATCTAGAGTTGAATATAAATATAATGATCACACTAACATTATCAGATGATGGGTTAATGGATCTCCTCCATCAATAGGAAATGTATCCGATCCTGAGCTTATGGGTCAGGATATTGCGGTTGGAAAGCTGGGAACACAGGCAGAGAAAGATCGCAGGCTTAAAAAGAAGTAAGTAGGCCTGTTTTATAAATCGCTTTCTGACAAATTCAAATTAGATGCCAAACACAACCTTTTATGAAGGTAATTAATTCCTGGGCCCAAATCTTGTAAAACTAAGTAAATATTACTGACACGCCATGACAACCTTCCTTACAAACCGTCATGTTTTTCTTCACACACCTCCCTGTGAAAACCAATATTTGAACATGTGGCCCATCTGGATGCTTTGTAGTGCCTTAGGCCAGAAACATACTTTACGCCAGTAAGCAAGCACATTGCAAGCGTGCGGTCATGTTGTGCAGACTTGGTGTGCGTTGTTATGTCACTTTGGCAATAGCAAGCCTCAGTGCTCATTATAGATTAATGCGATAAAGGAACTGTTATTTAGGTAGCTAGCTATAAGCATGCTGACACTATAACTAACGTAGCTAAGATGCAAAGCTGAAATATCTTTGAACCGTTGATCCGCCATGACAGTAGATGACCTGAAAGAACAAACAACCATTCGGCAAGACGCTAGGCTATGAAGATGCTTGTAGTAACATTTTGTTGCATTTTGTTTCATAATGAATAATTTTCTGGTAAATAAGTGTTTCTAAACAATTTTTTTGCGACATCTGAATCATCGACATAAAGTTAATCTAAAATGTATATAAAATTAGCATTTCCATCACCATTTTGCCGCACTAAAACTTTTTTGCCAAAAAATCCTTGCGTAACCAACTGCCGTTCGCACATTTGCGTATTTGGGTAAGTATGTTTCGGGCCTAGCGTTAGCTCATTTGATAAAAAGAATGAATTTTCATGGTCAGTATAGTTTTGATTTGTTTAAGTTTACAATACTTCCTATTATCTATATGCCACATGTTGTACTACTAAAATAATGTAATTGTCTTGTATTTGTATGATTGTAATTTGTAGAATGTATGTTAACATGAGAATGTGCCTTTCATAGCAAGCTTGTGAGTTTGTCTCATACTTAGATGTGTTTACAGCATGTCATGATGTGATGCTTGCCGAATATCACATTTCTTTGCCTCAACGCTAATGGTTGAATGTGACCGTTTTATGTAACTTGACTCATGTTGGTCTCATCCATCGTGGCGCCATGCGAGGATGGCTCTTCACCGTTTCCATTGCACACTTTTTGCATGCTGTATGATAAAAAAAAACTTAAAAAAAAAAAACTTTTAAAGACAAGATCTGTTAAATTGTGACCGACAAGTCAATATCAAAGTGCAAAAATACAACAATTCCCAACAGTAATGCACGTGTCTGAGCTCAGGTGTTTTTCTAAACTACATACAGTATGCTCAATAACAAGCATTTAATTTTGTCTCCCATCGCTTTCTCTATTTTTCTTTTCTCTCTCTCTCTCTTTCTCCTCATCTGACTCTGTATCAGCGGGTAAGTTTAGTTTGTGTTGCCGAGACTTGCTGCATTTTCCACTGTCGACGCTCTGTCCGTGTCTGTCGTCATGCTCCTAAAGTGTGTGTCTATCTTCAGGGGGGTCCGACGCATTTCCTTTCTGTCCATCTAGAGACCCCTGCCTCTGCCTTTCTTTTTCATTTGACTGTAAATGTGATTCTCCCCCTCTACAGTTCTATAGAGGATGCATCTCTGCCTGGAGAGAGAATGTGTGCCTTTATAACAACCTGTTCTCGATCTGCCATGCCGAGGCCTTTCTCCTCTCATGTATGTGTGCGTGCGCGTGTGTGTGCATTGTGTGCCGTATTCAATAACCAGGTCTCGTCTCTGGTTATGGACTGTCAACTCATTGATTACTTCCCTTCTCTCTTTTTCTTTTCATTTTGTTTTCTCTCATAACTGTTTCTCTCCCTCCCCAGCGACAGTATGTTCAGAGGAAGTCACTCATACGCATTACATTGGACCTGAACATATGCAGTCCAACACGTAAAGATGAGGAGAGATGCATCATAACCACCACCATCACCACGAAGGCCTTATTGCCTTTACAGCACACAGACACGAACGCTCACGGCCACTGGATAGTTCGCCACCGAAACGGTGCCCGTGCCCGATCTGGTTCTGTGCTTTGTGTTTACATCAAAGAAAAGGTGGTTCAGGAAAATTAGGCCCTTTAAACCTGCCAGTTTGAGCTAGGAAACCTTAGTCATGCATATTTCACCCAATCTATTTTCTAAATGCGTGTTGTGAACAATTCATCCACGCAACAACAACAAAAATCTTAATCAAAATGTGATAACTCGAACTTCCAGTGAAACGACATTCTTCTCTCCGGTGACGTATGCCGGATTCTCCACTCATTTAGTCCGCTCAAACCCTGCCCACAATTGACTACAAGCTCACATTAAGATATGCCTCCATCTAATTAACAACCCTTGGATTGAAAGAAGTCCCTGTACTACATTTATTTCTTTTTCAATAATTAGTTTCACCTGGATGTAAGTCACAGTACGGAAGACAAGATCTGTCACTACTTCCAACTTTAACTCTCATTGTAAAGTCCGGTCCACTTTATTAGCAGCTTATTCAGACCAAGAGCCGTTTACTTAAAACTGAGGACCTGTATGTCCTGTAACATGATCAACCATATTTGTAATGTCTCTTCTAGGGTCAGGTTTATCTGAAATAGCTGATACTACAATAGCAGTAGTCTTCAGGGGGGTCTTCAGTAATCATGGAATATGTGTGTTTGCTTAGAATGTTTTTATCCCCTTTGTTCCGAAAAGAAATAGTTACAAAGTTGCATTTTCACAAGGTGCCAAGTTTTGGCCAAGGGACCAAAACTTGTTAATAACAGTGCCATTTATGTACCAGGGTTTGTCTCATAGTGGCATTTTTTTTATTGTAAATTGGTTTATCGTGGCTTTCCCATTATCCACCGTTATTCTTATTCAATAGTTTGATTAAAAACCAGCTTTAGTTGTACGAACAAACTGCATAAAGGAACAGAATCACTTGGAATGCTAAAATATGTTCCCAAAACAAGGACTAAGACTTAGAAACAAGCCCCCCAACACACACACAAACACAGAACCGGATCAGACGCCATCGCGGCACCATTTCGGTGGAAAAAAGATATCAGTGGTCACGTAAGCGGTTTTGAGATACATTTTTTTGCAGACAGAACCATATCACTCACTACAGCATGTGTTAGTACTGTACCCAACAGTTCATTCAAGTGGCCTTACTGTAGACCCCAAAGATGCGGTTGGATTATGAAGCTGCTCTCTGAGGGAGGAGCATCCAACGGTCTCTGCCTTAAAGTACACCACAACATCCGTGTATCGTAAAATATTCACCTGTACTTGTTCTGTAGCCAAATGCCCTCAGAATTCCAACACTGTTCCACCAAACGTAAAGCCTTGCCTTGGAATATCTCTAAGTTAAACCGGCTCAAGATGACGGATCCTCGGAGACGAGTACATTCTGATGTTCAGACATATATTGGAACATTGCTGAGGACACACTCTGTTACAAGTCCTTCAGCCCCTGTAAAAAGCTTAACATATTTCCCACTGAAGAACGCTGTTGAAAAAAGCGTCTCTGTGAAAGTCTGATGAGAGATTATGATAGCAGCCTTGTCTTAAAGCGCAAATATTTATCAAGAAATAGACGGAATAGGGTTCAAAAGAAAAGGCGTTTCTGTTTTCCCTCGATAAGTCACAGCATTCCAGTTTCCTTAAGCTCTCGGTTTTATAGGCGAGGATCAGGACACAGCAAGGAAATGTCACGATATGTTTATCTGAGGAACTGGAACTTTCAGTTAGTTGGCTTCTCAGCGTGATCGACTTCACCCTTCGTTTCTTTCGTTCGTTTTATCCCACCGCAACCTGGCCTTTGATTCATAAACAGAAACCCAGACCATTTTTAAGAGACAATACGGACCTAAAATTAAATCATGGAGCGACGTGAACTCAAACCAAGCGTTATATTGGCTTAGGTACTGCTTATTTACAGAGATTACATGAAAAGGTAGCATTCGTCATGCTACATGCTAATTACGGACTTGTAGTAGTGGGTATGAAAGAAACTTTTAAAAAGAAACTTATGCATTTGGTGTTCCATGGTGCTCTGATAAACAGATAGTGGCCATTAAAGGACAGGAAACCTGGCAGAGACAGATAAAGCATCTCACTTTCTCTCTCTACATGCCCCTTTCCCTCCCTCTCTCTCTCTCTGTTTAGTTGATTATCTCTAAGCTAGTTCTGTCTTTCTCCTTATCTGTCTTCCTCTCTGTCTCGCTTTGTCTCTGCCACCTGCTCTCTCTCTAGGCACGAGTTGTTGGAAGAAGCCAGAAGAAAAGGGTTACCTTTTGCTCAGTGGGACGGTCCTACAGTTGTCGCATGGTTGGAGGTGGGCAGTATTCATTTTCGGTTTGGGCACATAAACACATCAGCTTTTCTCATGAATATTAATTATGTGATGTGCGTCTTAAAGTGCCCCTATTATGCTATTTTAAAGTTTCCTAATGTTGTTTTGGAGTCTCCTACAACAGGTTTACATGCATCAAAGGTCAAAAAACTGTTTCATTTCCTCATAATATACATTTGCACATCACCACAACGACTCGTCAGATGAATCAATGTCCATCAACAAACCGATTATTTTATTTGTACTTTTATTTACAGAGTATTTTTCTAATATATTGCGGTAAACATGTGGAAACTTTATCAATAACAGTGCATGTATGCAATGTATACGTTAGCCGAGCTCTAGCGTGAATGACTGATGTAACATAAACGTTGGTAAAACAAATCATGCTTAATCTTTCCTCAAAGTAGTGAGAACGACAGATAATCTGCATTAATAGACAGAGTTTTAGGTAATAGTGGCCCACAGCTGCTTAGTAGAAGTATTTCAGTAAGACAGTGATAATGTGAGTTAGCCAGTTAGCAGGAGACCTACACAATATAACTCAAAACTAAGTATTTTGAACACCATCTTTCAAGAGCAAGCGGTTTGAGAATCCTGCATTTAACTTTGAGATTTGAAAAGCAGTCGTCAGTAAAATAAAGGGAACAACCGCAAAAGTTTAGGATTATACTGGTGTGGTATCGTGGTAAAGATGAATTTTAACCACTGATTCTTCACATGCTTGTCCTTGAGCAGTGAAAAAAAACTGGCTTTAGCCTACCTTCACATTGTAGAGCACAGGGTCTTCTCGACATGAATCAGCTGCAGTGTTTGAGGTTCAAGTTTTCCCTGGTGTCTGCGCCCGCAATAAGTGGGCGGGCAATATTCTAATGTTTCATCTTGACGTCACGACGAAGCGGCATTGAAAAACGATTCATTTCGTTGACTCAGAGTCGACTCTTACTTTTGAAAGACAATAACTTTATATACTACGGTGCACTTTCAGATTTAAAACTTTGCAGGATGTTTTCATTCACTTAGAGCTATGTTACGCAACACATGAAAGGTCATTTTCAAAAATCCATAATAGGGGCCTTTTAAGTAAATGTCTGCCATAGTAGAATCGAATCGAATTTAGAATACATAATGTTTTCATTTGTCATGCGTCTCCTAGCAATGAGGCGCATGATTCTGCATGAGTTTGTCCTGTTCGGAAGGACTTAACAGTTGTTTAGTGTATGATGTTCAGAAAACTTTTAAGTAAGCAAGTGTATGATGCATAGGCCTGGTTTCACAGATGGGGCTTAGGCCTTAGTTCAATTAGGACATTTAAATAGCTTTTAAAAATGTGCCTTAGAAAAAACATCACTGTTGTGCATTTTGAGACAAAACAATGGCAGTGATATATTTTAAGATATGCCAGTAAGTTGCTTTTAGTTAAAACAGTTATAATAGCTCAAACATGCATTTTAGTCTGGGACTAACTTGAGCCTTAAACCGAGGGCTAGTGTCCTGTAGTGTATTCCAGCCTTAAAGATACCATTTGTTATCTGGTTAATGTTTTAAATGTCCAGCTAAGCAGCCAAAAACAAAGAAACTAATATATTAAGAAATAAATGGGATTATTTTTCTCCAAAAAGGGAGGCCTGGGATGGTATCCTTGAAATGATTTATGTATTTTTTCTCCATATAATGGCACAGATAGGAAGTTTATTGCATGGTTAAGATAACTCCAAGGCTCTTTAACGGCAGCTAAATAAGGATCTGAGTAGTAGAAATGTTGCATATTACATACTGAGATCAGTCTTTCCTAGAATGATGCAATTGCAGTATTAAGCTGTAGTAACACGGCTGCAACTTTTTTTGAGAGTTTTTTCGTTGGAGTTTCCCCAAAAATGTTACACATACAATATTTAACTTGTTAGTATTTTCTTCTTCTGGCTTAGATATGAAGTAGAGAATGAGTTGCATGATTTGCCCATGGTACTAAAAAATATTCAGGTTTGTTTGTGGTCAGAAAAGACTTACACATAGGGCAATGGCGCCATCTAGTGGTGAAGCTTGCAAAATAGATGTTTTAGAGCAGGGGTCTCGAAGCCTGCTCCTCGAGGGTTACCATCCTCCAGAGTTGAAGTCTGCAGGAAGGTATCCCTCCAGGAACAGGGTTATAATGCAGTCTTTGTACGTGTTTAATCATGCATCAATGTGCGTGTGTGTGTTCAAAGCTGTGGCTGGGGATGCCAGCATGGTACGTCGCAGCGTGTCGTGCCAACGTAAAAAGCGGGGCCATCATGTCTGCCCTGTCGGACACCGAGATCCAGAGAGAGATCGGCATCAGCAACCCACTGCACCGCCTCAAACTGCGTCTGGCCATCCAGGAGATGGTCTCGCTCACCAGCCCCTCGGCTCCCCCTACGTCTAGAACCGTGAGTACACACACACACACACACACACACACTTTGTTTATTTGCTTTCTTATCAATAACATACGTTATTAAAAAGTACAAAAACACCCTCCCAAAGTTTCATCATCAAAGTCTTACCTTGTTTGGCAAATACTGGGCCATGCCGGTCCATCGCCATAGCATCCTTACTGTCAGTTATTTTTTAACCCATTTGCAGCTTTATTTTATTTTTTTTGTTGTCATGGTAATAGTGTTTTGCATCGTCTGTGACAGCTGATCTGTGACTGTATTGTGTGATGACACATTCACAGACTGACACACACATACCGGCAGTCAAACTCCAGCTTAGTTATTTATATGCATCTTTCTTAAAGCATCTCCTGGAAAACTACTAATTACACAAAGTCTGGTGCACACTGTACGATTTTGTCCACAACTGGCCATCTGACAGAAATGGACATGTGTACATGGGTTCAAGACATGTCGAAAAGAACGCCACTGCAAATATAAGTCGTAAATATGGGTGGGAAGCTCAGGATTCTCTTTCAGCCCCGATCTTTACGGGCAGAATGCCACAATATTTATAAGTATTTAGCAGTGACATTTTCAGGCACCAAATATAATAGCATTGCTATTATATAATATTACAGGTGCTTGAACGCACCTGACGTTGTAAACACGTCGTATTTGACAATAACAAGCTCACGAGCAAAAAAGAAAAGGACAGAAAAAAGAAAGAAATTGCGCAGCGTGCACAAGACTTGAGGCATCAGCTAATTTTGCATGTTAAACGCAGTTTTCGTCTTCAGCGGCGGCTCCCGTCCCGTCAGAGAGAACGATGTTTGGTCTCCCCTGACGTGTGTTTGTGCGTTCAGTATGTGTATCTCTGGCCTTTGACTCTGTGTCTCGCTAATGATCTGACTGTGATGCTGTAACACTATTGGCTTACAGTGCTGCTGCTCTTCTTCTTTAACACTGCTTGCCCTTCCTGTCGGATTCATCTCCGGGGCCGCCCACATAGCCGTCGGGTAACGTGTGGGTAACCCACGAGGAAATGGAGACCCTTGCCGCCCCCTCGAAAACGGTCAGTCACCTCATCCTTTTCAACTGTCTAACAGAAAAAAAGCCCACCCATATGCTCTTTGCTTACTCTTACTTACATTTTTTGCAAATGTTTTTGTTTCACAGAATCAGGAAAGAGCATGAAAGTCGACATGAAATTGAAATGAGCATCATTTACATTTCTAGTAAAAGTTCCTGGTCTTACTGTGCTCAATTCAAGTCGCAATAATGGCAAAAAACAACAACAGGAAAAGAAACGGATATGTCAAGATGCTCTTTAAACGTTGAAATACATCAAAGTAAAATGATTAGAGAATGGGGATTCATGTCGACTCCAAGCTCTGGTCTTTAACTGGGCAGAGGAAGATTTCCTCAGTTCACGTCTGAATATAATCAGCTCATATGTGCCGCCATCAATCACATCCAGCGCTAACGATCTTTAGATGGGTGAACCAGCAGCGACAGAGGCCCTAATTTCACATAGAACGGCTCTCAACGAGGCTGAACGGACGTGACGTTCTCACGTTCAAATGGAATGTAATCAGTCAAAGGAGAATAAAACTAGCCTCGTTATTCTCCATTGAGCCTCATACAATCATCACGGTTCACCCTCGTCAGCATATGAGAACACGAGTCTGGAACGAAATCAGACGAATGCATGTTGTGAATCTGATGTACAACCCCAAATCCAGAAAAGTTGGGACATTTTGTAGAATGCAGTAAAATCAAGAATATGTGATTTGTTAATTGTCTTTAACCTTTATTTTACTGACAAGGGTACAAAGATTTTTAAAGTTTTCACTGACCAACTTAAGTGTATTTTGTAAATATAAACAAATTTTGATTTTGATGGCACCAACACACTCCATAAAAGTTGGGACAGAGGCATGTTTACCACTGTGTCACATCATCTTTCCCTTTTAATTACACTTTTTAAATGTTTGGGAATTGAGTATACTAATTGTTAAGTTTTGCAAGTGGAATTTTGGACACTCAAAAGTCTGTGGTTGTCGTTGTCGGATTCTCCGTTTCATGATGGGCCTTACATTTTCAATACATTCTCAACAGAGATTTCCTGCCTTGATTTCTCTGGATTCCCTGAAATTTTTGAATTGTTTGATAATTCTCTCATGAAGTGATGAGCCATGACCCATCTTTGCTTGCAAAGACTGAGATGCTCCCCTTCACACTCAATCAGTGTGAAAGCTTTTCACTTTTATTTAGCTTCTGTCCCAGGTTTTTTGGAGTGTGTTGCAGCCATCAAAATTGAAATGTGTTAATATTTACCTAAGTTGGTCAGTGAAAACTTTGATCATTCTTCTTTATACTTTTGTCATTTAAATAAAGGTTAAATAAGAACATTTAGCACATCACAGGTTCTTGATTTTACAAAATGTCCCAACTTTTCTGGATTTGGGAATGTAGTTTGTGTGATGTTTTATTGTACTTGCATGCAGAGAGAGAGATGGACACGTTTCTTACATTGTTATAGTTTCATCTACTGTGTGTGCTGTTGTGTTACTAATGTTTAAACCTGTCAGATGCATCCGGTGCATTAGCATGTACGATTGGGTGATCATTTATTATAAAACTAAGTGTGTATGTGCTTTGAAAAGTAAACTGACGTACATACAGTTAAGCAACAGTTGGCAGACGTAGAGCTGATACAATCGCTTCCTTGTGTCTCCGCAGAAGTCCCAGTCAGAGGAGGGGAGCTGGTCACAGGTGAGAGCGTGACAGGCCACACAGATATACACTCATTCATCTGCTAAAAAGACATTCTTTATATTAAGAATGAAGTTTTGAATAATTAAGATTCATTAAGTCTGTTATCCTTACCAAAGCTGCATTTGTTCGAACAGTAATATGGTGAAATATTATTCCAATTTAAATTTTGTATTTTCATATATTTTAAAATGTAATTTAATGTATTTTCTGAATTTTCTGAATCATTGCTGTGGTCTTAATTGTCAAATGATCCTTTATAAATGATTGTAATATTCTGATTTGGTTGAGTTATTTATAATATTTCTAATTATTGTCAATGTTGAAAAAGCTTTTGCTGCTTAATTTTGGTTTTGTCAGAATTCCTTTATTTGAAATTGAAATGTTTGTAACAGTATAAATGTCTTTAGTGTGACTTTTGATAAATGTAATGTGTTTGAAATAAGAAAGTTACAGCCCAATGAATATGCAACTAAGGCTTTATAAATGCAACTAAGGCTTTATAATTGGTGTGTGTGATTTAGACGCTGGCATACGGGGACATGAATCACGAGTGGATCGGGAACGAGTGGCTGCCCAGTCTCGGTCTCCCTCAGTACCGCAGCTACTTCATGGAGTGTTTGGTGGACGCGCGCATGCTGGACCACCTCACCAAGAAGGACCTCAGAGTGCATTTAAAAATGGTGGACAGCTTTCACAGGTCAACAGTCCAAGAACATTGGTGTCAAACTATTGGCGTAAAACATTTCCCATCCGATCGAGCGATTAAATCCGAGCAGACTCGGCCACATTTAAACTGGTTACTTTGGTTGTAATATCAATGTATTGTTTGTAACAGAACCAGTCTGCAGTACGGCATTATGTGTCTGAAGAAGCTGAACTACGACAGGAAGGAGCTGGAGAGACGCAGAGAGAGCAGCCAGCACGAGATAAGAGGTAGGTAATAGTCTCCCGGGGCTGCCAGCAAAAGCGTTTGTGATATTCCAATGAACAAAAACACCCACTAGGATTTTGTGTTTGCATAGACGTGCTGGTGTGGAGTAACGAACGGGCGATTCGCTGGATCCAGAGCATCGGTCTCCGCGACTACGCCAACATCCTGTTAGAGAGCGGCGTGCACGGGGCGCTCGTCGCACTCGACGACAATTTCGACTACAGCAGCCTGGCCCTGCTGCTGCAGATCCCCAACCAAAACACTCAGGTCTCCATCCATCCACACACACTTTACAGCTATTACATGTTTATTTGGAGGGGAAAATATTGAATTCACTCTTTTTTTCCCCCCACAGGCTAGACAAATTCTGGAAAGAGAGTACAACAATCTGCTGGCACTGGGAACAGAGAGGCGATTAGATGAGGTCAAGCACTAGTTTCTTTATTTTATTAGAACTGAACAATCGACAGCAGTCTCTTCCAAATCCTTATTGAGCTGCATTGCTATGCACTGCCTACATAGGGAGCGTCAGAAAAGAAACCGAACCTCAAAAATGAGCAATTTAGAACGAGCGCTTTTCAGTCAAGTTCCAAACGAAACACAAGGAGGCGTAAATGACAATTGTTTTAGCATGTCGGTCTGCATAAAAATACAAAATTTGAGTAAAAACTGTACTAAACCCCCCAAAAAATTTACTGAAAAGCTGATGAGGGTTCATGAATTCTAAGTACATTTATTAGAATTTAATCAACATTTTGTTTTTGTTTTTTTTCCACTGACCTTGACAGTGAATTGTGCAATGAGCCAATGTAAGCTTACATCAATTGCACAGCAAAGCTAAAAGCATATTGTTTATGTAATTATTTGCTGCAATAAGCAGTGTAAAATAGCACTTTGGTCTAAATTTGTCTTTGGACCATCCGTAGTGCGACGAGAAAGACTTCAGAGGGCCGTCGTGGAGGAGGCAGTTTCCTCCGCGGGACGTCCACGGGATCAGCATGATGCCCGGCTCAGCGGAGACCCTGCCCGCAGGCTTCCGCCTCACTGCCACCTCCGCACACTCACGCAGACTGCCACCAGAGGGTGAGACCCGCGCACGAGAACTCACACAGTACTACTACTCGTAGCAGAGAACAGAGCACAAAGGTCGGCTAGGGGGCAAAAATGCATGTGGTTTGAAACGGAGCCTATACGTTTGAGATGGAATAATACTAGCATTGTGCTTACTGCTAACTCGATTGACTTTGTTAAATGGAATTGAATTATTTCTTTAGTATGTATGTGTGCGTGCGTGTGTGCACCTGCTAGGAAAAAAAAAACGGTCTGTGCGATGAAATTTTGCACATTAGCACACATCCGATTATTTGCACGTGTGTTAGTGGCGTGTTTGTATGAAGTGAGCGTTTGTTGTGTGCTTGTTTGTGAGTGGGGTTAATGTAGGACTGCACAAATTGATGAAATGAAACCGAAATGGCGCTTTGTCTTATTTCATAAACAAATTGCTAATTCATAATCGCACTGAGAATATGTGCAGTGTGTTTCATGGTGAAGTGCAGCAATGTGATCAGAGCGGATCGATCGGTTTGCAGTAAATGCTGCTCCATCTCTGCAAGCGCTGTAAGTTTGAGTCGCTTATGACACGCATTTGAAAAATCAACACGTGACAAACATATTTTCAAACTTGTAAAATAATTTAATACCATTTTCCTTCAAAAATCAATTCATAACATCAGTCGAGTGTTGGTGATGTGGCTTCTTATCGCAGAATTAGGCAGAAATTATATAATATTATTGTATTCTATTCAGCGATAAAGTCGATTAGCATTCCATTATAAATATACTTTATTCTTATAAAAATAGGTGAGATGTCTAGAAGAACACAGATCAACCATATATTACTGCAATTGTATGTTTATTGTCTTTATGTTTCGTCAGTCAAAAGCATCTCTCTCTGCGTTTTATGCTCTACAGCTAGCTGGATGCCTTAGTCCATAATGGGATTTCCTGGAATGTCATAAGCGTTATGAATTCTATGTGGATTTCAGCTCGAGGGCGCCGTCCGACTACCAGTATGAATGAAACGGATATTACATTATATGTGCGTACACAATATTGCTACCAACACCCTATTTTGGGTGAAAATCTGAAGTAAACATGAAAATCCTTACGGTTTTTTTCCTCTCCATGTATGCATACAATTATGAAAGTAAGAAAAAGAAGAAATTACCATCACATATTTTTATCATCATCATAATAATAATAATTGTACGCATTTCTGATTGATAGGAAAATGAAGTGGTATTTTGAAGTGCTCAGCCAAACGGATGGATGTGGTTTGGAAATGTTTTGTATTTGTCTGAAAACAGTTCTTGTTAAGGTTTGTATTTTGTGTGCCCTGTCTGGAACATTACTGTGTTTTGTCAGTCACATGCCTGTTTAACTTGTTTTTAGACATGGGACAGACTTTTATACTTGTGCTACAATTGTGTGGCCTGTGCTACAAAACAAAACTATTTATAGTTAGTATCAGGGCTGGGAAAAACAATGTGGTAATTTGTGCAATTAATATTTGTTGTTCAATGCGTTAAGGACATACAGGTGTAAGTGTACTAATAACAAATGGTATAATTAGTCATTTTACAACTTAGGGTTTAACTTATTTCTCTGCGTTATTGACAGAAACATCACCAAACTATATAAAAGGCACATATAAATGTGATATTATAATGGATTTGAATATTGTGAATATGGTTTTAAGTACACTAAATTGAAAGTTGTTATTTTGTAATGTATGATAATTGTTCATAAATAATGAATAAAATGTGATAATTTTATAAACCTGATATTTGATCATTTGCGGTTTAGTCGTAGCTTTCAGTTCTACTGTAATGTTGAATTGTTATAATTAGTCATTCGATCAATCGATCAGTTTAACAGAGCGGTCAGTATTGATGTAAGGACATACTGGCCTCCATTTGTAGTAGGCTACTCTGTAAAAACATTTAAGAAATAAGTAAAATATGAAATGTATTATTTGAAAAGTGAATTTTCATCAGCAATTACTTCAGTCTTCAGTTTCACATGATATTTATGTGTGCAATAGGTTTGTGTCAGAAAAAGTGAAACTGATGTTTAATACTGCTGTGCCTTTGGTGTTTTCCACATTCAGACTTGGGTGAACTATCCCATGAATACATATTTTGGCAAAAATAATAGGAAAGAGAATATAATAATTATTATTAGTATGGTGGGGCACTATTCCAAACACAGCCGTTTGCACACAAACACACTTCACCTCAAGATGGACAGACAAAAGTAACACACACACACACACACAAAGGTTGACTGTGTTTCTGTTGTTTTTTTACGGACGGCTGCCGGGTAGTCTTGTACGAGGCGATGGACGACAGTCCTGACGACATGTATTTGGACTGGTTTCAAGGTCAGATATGACAGCGCCTCCAAATGTGTGGCTTTCCCGACCCTCGTCCCTACAGTGTAGTGTACTCGTACCCCCTTACGTGGTCTCAATGTGTCCTGTCCTTTCTTAACCGTCAACCTGTGAAGTGTATGTCAACAGTGATTTGGAGCAGCATCACGACACGGCAGCCTTGGAACGGAGAAATGTGGCGGATCTCGTAATAGCAATGAATACATTATGTAGGCCAAAAATAAAGTAGTTGATCAAATTATTTGCAGTGCGTGTAAATCTTTGAAACCCTTTTTTTTTATCTTTGTGCATTTCGAACACTTTGCTTGCGAGTTGAAAAGTTTTGCTTGTGAGTGAAGCGCGTCTCAGTGGGCGGTCTCTATCAACCAGAATGAAAGGCCCTTTTCTATTGGTCACCCTGGATCAAAATGACAGGTTGACCACGCCCACTATGTTTTCCCGCTGCCGGGCAGTGTGTCTGTGAGAGAAGAGCGAGCGAACTTGTTACATGTCGAGCAACGGGTCGTTTAGTGAGTCGGATAACTGATTTAATATCATAAACTCGGTGACAAGTGAACTGAATTATTCTCTTCTTATGCTCACCCATTTAAATACTTGACGTTGGCTAAACCAGTGACGTTACATTGACTTTTAACAATATTAGGCTTACAAATTATAAATATAATAGGCTATAGGTACATAAAATACATGGGCTAATATAAATTAGGTTTTATAAATTACTTGACACGTTTTCTTTCGTTAATGATATGTAGATGAAATTGTAGCCTATAACATGCACTTATCTACTGTAAAAAAAAAAAAGACAGATATTTTCCCCAGCAGTTTTTAACTTTTTGCTGGTCACATTTTTCATATTTATATTTAATCTTAAGTAGAAATTTAAATAACGCTGACTGTCAGAAAAGAATCTGGCTTTCGCTTAGTGTGACTTGCTACTGTTAGCTGCTGGTTTAAGGCCTCTGTCATGTGCACGATCTGTCTGTTATCAAAACTGCATCTCTCCAGAGCACCAAAAGTTAAATATTGTACCTTTAAGTAAAGAAATCCTGATTATAATTTGTGATCAATGATCTGAATGTTATATATTTGTTACATGAGCTAATTTTGGAATGTTTGGAAATGTAAACAACCCATTTTTGTATACTATTGGTGGCTCTGGCTGCTAGCTATGCTGTTGTGTTGGCTTGGCTAATAAAATCTATTCAGCGATAAAGCTACTGGTTTAGCCAACGTCAAGTATTTAAATGGGAGAGCATAAGAAGAGAATAATTCAGTTCACTTGTCACCGAGTTTATGATATTAAATCAGTTATCCGACTCACTAAACGACCTGTTGCTCGACATGTAACAAGTTCGCTCGCTCTTCTCTCACAGACACACTGCGTGTGCGGCAGCAGCGGGAAAACGTAGTGGGCGTGGTCAACCTGTCATTTCGATCCAGGGTGACCAATAGAAAAGGGCCTTTCATCCTGGTTGATAGAGACCGCCCACTGAGACACGGCTTCACTCGCAAGCAAAACTTTTCAAGTCGCAAGCAAAAGATTTAGTCCCGCAAAATAAACCCAGAAAAGAGAGCACAATTTGTGTGTTTGTGTGATGAAAAAGTGTTTGAAATGCACAAAGAAAAATAAAGGTTTTCATAGATTTACATGCACTGCAAATAATTGTATCAACTTGTTTATTTCTGAACCTTAAGACAACTTTTTTTGCAATAATCTTACATTTTTTTAAATGACAAAAATAATAAATTTTACTCTCAAACACAGTACGTTTGATTGAATAAAAAAGACACAAAGGAAACTTCATAAACCGTAAAACAACGACAGGACAAATACCAAGGAGAAGATTTAAAAAGAAACGGTGTTCATTTTTTCTGAAGTTGCTACTTTTCATGAAGATATTAAAAAATGAGTGTAAATATTGGGTAGTTGTTGAATTTGGTACACACGTCATTGCCATTCTCGTGAAGATCCTTTTGGGAAGCCGTCTTCAGCGTTCACTCTAATATCCGGCGGCAGCGTGCCAAGGTGGGTTCTTTTCAGCACAATATGTGGAGTAGCTCTTTTTTCCTTTTATTCCTAGACGCCAAGCGGTTTGCAAAGGTCCCATCCTTTGCGGCGGTCCGTTAATAGAGAGGGTGCAGGTATGACGTCAGAACCCGGAAGTGTAATTTGCCACTGGTTCCTATTTTCCAATGGGGTTTTTCAATTTATGAGTAAAATGAAGCCTGTGGTAAATTACACAGACTCACACCCCAAGCTTCCATATGTAGTTGAAAAAGGTACATAACTCGTCCAAAATTGTCACTATTGGTGCGTGTAATTTATGTTGTAGAACAAAACTTTAATGTATAGTGAATTTATGTTTATCACAGGGTTTACTTTACTCATTAGTTAAAAACTTTAGAAGGAACCAGCTACGAATTAGACTTTGAAGTCATACCCGTGCCACTCTATACGGAGTGTCTGCACCGCTCTGTGTTCCCGTTAAGGGTGTCCATGGATCTTTTTGAAGAAAGTAGGACGACTGCTTGTGTCTTGGAGGTGGATGCGGAGGATGAGGAAGAGGATGTAAGAGGATCCTGTACCTTCTAAAGAACACACAGGAGATCAGCTGCCGACGCAACAAGAAGGCCAGGGTGCCGAGGGGAACAAAGCCCGATTCCTGGCTTCCCTGCACGTGTCGCTGAGATGTGACATTTCTGGGGCAAGCTTTCCTCTCAGAGTGCCCGTTAAAGGTTTTTGTAGGTTGGCACAACATAGAGCTGCGGACTCCCTGTGAATCGTCACCGGCAAATCACTTCCACCTCAATTGCCGAGCGACTTTATCTTCAGCCTGGCGAGCTGCTGAGGATCTGTTTGCGTGGCTATCCCCTGCAGAGAGGCGGTGCGGAAGTCGAGGCGCACCTGCGGTCCAATGCACTGCCTTGTGCGTTTCTCAGAGATGCTAAATCAGAGTAAGAGAAGACAATACAAGGGTGAATAGCCCTGGCCTCTCCTGTTCCACAGAGACCACCTGTCACGAGCACATGGGGAGAGTAGTTCTCTGGGCCTTGGCCATGAGATGTTAAAGTGAAGGTTAAAGGTTTGCCTTTGGGGGCGATGGGGACTGTTTGGAATGCAACAGCTGCGTCAGTGTGATGGGAAACGGAACGCGTTTGAGCTATGGTTTCGCACAGACGCATTGTTCTCTTTGTTCTGTTGCAGATTTGTAATGTTTTGTGCAGGAATGAGAGCAAAGGCTTTGGTGCCACAAAGGTATATCGTTCAACACCTACTAGCAAGCAGGTTTACGGAAGGTGTGCGTTCTCTGAACGCTTTGGATTGTGGAACGTGTAATATTTTTGTTAAGGGCTGTTTTATTACTGGGCATATTTAGCGGACATCCTGCTTTGTCGTGAAGTGGTGGATTTACTGACTTGGGTTCACAGCTACTTTTATTTGATACTTTTATTAGAAGAGGAGTGGCTTCATAGTTTGTGCCTGGTCAGTGCATTGGCTCTCCTCACTATCTGGACAGAACAAAGGCAGTTAATGAGCAGTTTTTGTGTCATGGGTTTAGAGCAGTAGTTCCCAAAGTGGGTGCCATGACAACTGGCTAGGAATGCCACAGAACTTAAACAGCCTAAAATAACTATCCTACCATATAATATTTTTTAATAGCATATATTTTGAAAATATACAAAAACACCAACATATGAGCATGTCCAATCGAATATAAATAAGCGAAACAACAATGATATATTTCAAGTTTAAATCGCCCGCTCCGCCCTCTGTACTGGTGCGCGCTCAGTTTTATATTTCACACAGAGATTGACAGGATGGGCAAAGATGCGCTAGGCTTCTCATCCCTGGCATATGTGAAAAACAAAAAAGGCAGCACCTGTCAGTGAGCACGATCTATCCTCGATCTATCTATTTTTTTTAAATTATAAGGTCAAGTTTGAACAAAGCAAATTAAAGAAAAAATGTAATTGGAGTTTGTTATTAGCTATTATTTAAAGAGTTAAGTATCAATCTTTAAATGTGTTTTTGTTCCAATGATTCCCATATAAAGTAATTGGTTCATAACACTTATGGAAACGATCGTTGACATGAAGTACACTTGTCTGTTAACAATGAGTTGACAGTTTGAACGTTCTTGTTCACTTTTAATTATTTTGAAGATCTGAGGGGAATTGTTGCTTTCAGTAGCCTATGGCTATAAAATACAGACAAAATGATATTCAAACTCACACAGATGCTTTTAACATTAAATAAAGCACAATCATACTTTGTTGTTTTTCCAGCCGCAACGTCGCAGAAATAGAAACCGTTTTTAAAATAGAATCGTTGTGGCTGGTTTGGACAAAAACTCTGATTAACATGGAAAATATACCTTTAATCGCGTGGCGTCTGGTTAGGACACGGTGTTAGGCCTTTTGTCTGTTGTGATGCATTCATAATAAATTCATGCTGCTGTTTATGCATCATTTGTTGTTTGCTCATCTAGATTTAATTGTATATATGTAACAAAATCACTATAAAGTGCCTTTGGTGTCATCATCAGAATCACATTGAAATTCTGAGATTTTATGATAAATCAACAAACATTTACACACTTGAAATGTGCTTTTCTCATTTTATACCATTTTCTTTGTTTGCTCAGCTGACTTCAGTGGGTGTAAAAAGTAGTTCAATTACACAAAATAAATAGTGTTTTTTAATATTGTTATTTTTCTCAAGTTGTTTTAGTCAATTTGATCATTTATATGCATGTAATTGGGTAAATATATATTAAATAAATATTTACTCCACAAACACCTGTTTTTGGGGGAGAGGAGAGGATTCTCATTATATCAGTGACTGCAAAGAAATTGTGACTATTTTACTTTTAAAAGACATTTAAAATAATAGCAAACATGAAAGGGGAAAAAAACAATAGATTGTTGTTCTATTGTTGTTCAACTCAGCCTTGTTGTTAACAGGAAAACCAAGTGTTATATGAATGAATGAATGCTTGTGTGCTTGTTTGAATGTGTTGGTTGATTTATTAAGGGTGGTTTGAGTCCTGTGATATTGTGGTGATTGGTGTGTGAATCAGCTGGAGATGATGATGTATTTAGTTAGGAATGTGTGGTGGAATGATGGAGAGAAGAGTGTATTGTGTATGAGAAATCCTGTCACAAACCTGAAGAGTGTATCTCCAACCCTTGTGAAACCCACAGAGGCAGCAAGTATGGAAGGTGTTTTTTTGGGTTGGAAATGTTTGCCTGCAGAGAAAGACCTTCCTGATGAGTAGCAGATGTAGTCAGTGTGGCAAAGAATGAGAGAAGTACCTTCATTCCCTGGTCCCCTCCGGTGTGTCCCTCTGTGGAGTCGCGCAGGTAGAGTCGCTTGTCTTTACACGAGCCAGTCTTCACACGACGAGGGATGAACACGACCATCGCCGCCCCACGACGGCTGCCTCTTCTGCTGCCGCTACAGACACACTGACTGCTTATATACCTGAATCCCCATCAGCAGCGTCACCATCTGCTCTGCAATCAACCAACCACACGCTTTCTGCAAAGTCACCTGACGCTCTACACACCATTTACTCGTTAAACATCATTAACCGTGGAAACCACACGCTACTCTGCCTCCTCATTACCTACGACCAATGACAACAGCTAACTGTGTGTTCCAAGTCAACTATCACTCTTGACCCACTGTTCATACACTCATCTTTGTGTGCTTTCTCTCAAAAGTTTCATTCATGTCCCCCTTTAACACCTCTGTACTCTGTGTTTGGATGTTAACCACTCACACCAAACACACTATACTAACCATGTCATTGTGCTGTACTGATTTCTTTCATCATCTCAAATACAATAAATATCTATTTATTATAATCAAGCCACTTGGCTCCCTTTGTCCAATGTGCCATAAACAACCTTGTGTATTCCTTCTTTTTTTTTTTTTTGGAGAGCCCCGGTAGTTTTTTGTGTACACTAAACAAACTCTCACAATGATGATGATATCATCCTGTTAAATATGCAACTATTCATACAACAGTGGTTCTAAACCTCAAAGCTGGAGCACACTTCCAAGGGGCCTCAAGATAATTGAGGTACTCTCATTTTCAAAGTCTGACTTCCACACCTGAAAAACACACGTTATTAATGAAAACAATCACACACACATTTTTTTAACTACAAACTCACCCACCCACTCACTCACTCTCAGTATCTTTGTTTCTGTGCAGTTGGACCATCAGCAGTACAGCGTCTGGACAGCTCCGCTGTGAGGACCTACTCTTGCTGAGAGAACATGACAACTTCAAGCTGTGAGTGACTCCCATGCACTCAAAACAACCAGCATGTCATTGCCCCTCTCCTCTGCCATCTGCAAAATAAATCACTCATTAAATCAATATACCCAATGAGTAACACATGAATTGAGTTTGCATCATCAACAATCCTTCCACTGAAGTGACAAGAGTGCACCGGCATCTACGTGACAGTGTTTACGCAATTCAAACACACTGGCCTTTATGATCGCACCAACCATTAAACAGCCATTACGTTACACTCTTATTACATGTAACTACAACTTCAGCCAACAAAGCTTGCCACTTTATCCAAACAACCAGCAACACGTATTGCAGCACCAGCTTCCTCCACCCCAAATACAGCTTTCATAGTGCATCACTCCATAATCACAAATATTAGCAGCAGGGATACAACTACATGCTGCTTTCCTCAAGCAACTTCAGAAGAAGTACAAGACTGCAAAGTCAATAATCATTCATGCAGACCTCCTTAAGGATTCCAATCAACTCTTTGGAAACACTTAGAACACCACTCCCAACGAGCGGAACAAATATGTTTTCAAGATTGCTTGCTCTAAAAATACATGGCTGCAAAAAAACATGCAACCTGACAGGAATGAAATTCCAGCTTTTAAATCAGATAGCCTTCACCCAAACAAACTTTGTGCAAGAGTGCTAAAGGACAATATGTACTTCTCCCCACCCGCCACTCCACTCAACCCACAAACACACCTGCTGAGCAGCAACAGCAACCACTGCTCACAAACACATTCCCACCTTAGCTAGAACTGCTCCAAGATTCAGCAAGGGAAGCCAGGAAAAAATGGAGGAACTGGTGTATGCTGGAACCAAGCTCTCCCACTGTCTCCTCCTCCTGCACTTACATTCCACAAACTGGAGTGAAATAAGCTGTATCGTAATTCATAATGGGAAATGTTACATTAAAAGCCCTTATCACAGTTCAAAATTCACTGACTGCCTCTTTATTGTACAGTGTCATCTCTCAAACATGTGCTCTACAACAAAGCCCACACACTTGTCCACCTTTCTCTCATCGTTTACTCACCCTCGTGTCCTTTGATGTTTCTTTCAGAGTCGTACCTTCAAGTTGGCCCAAACAAACGATTCTGACGAGTCACACTGCCAAGAGAACAACGGAAGCCTGCGGAGGACGGGGCGAGGAGGGGACGGTGAAGGCCCGCCGACCTCCGACGTCCCGCTCCTCTGCCGCAGATGCCGACGCGCTCTCGCCCTTTCTATCTTCTTCTACGCCACGCGCCTCCTTCGGCTTGAGTACTGTGTATTTCTTCTACAGGGGATGTGTAGGTTCAACTGTAAATCACTATAAATAAAGCTCTTTTATACATAGAAATACATAAACAAATATAAAGAAATATATATATACACACACACACGTCTATATATATAAAAAGATAAACCACACATTCAGACTTTGTGCACATTGCGTCTTTTAACGTCAAGGTTTTGAACGCTGCTGCTGTTGTTATGGATTTTCCCCCAACACCCGAGAGACGCTTTCAACATGCTGTTGCTTTTCATTCCGTTTGCCCATTGAAAGCCCCTCGCCCAAAAACAATACATACCCGTCCGAGTCTACGTCACGCTCGTTTTTTGCGCATTTCATCCATCATTAATTCGTGAACCCACGTAAAAAAACCTAAAAGTGACTTAGCCCTCCTAAAACGCCCTCGACACTCACCCTCACCCAATGGCAATGGCTACATTACTTTTTACATTTTCCACAAGAACATCGTTGATTGGATATATTTAACTCTCGTGTTGACTTTAAAGCGTACGCTCGCACGTGTTATTGTTTGGTTTGAAACAATGTAAAACACGTATAATTCATGATCAAATGTCCCGCCGCAGCCTCTCGTTAGGGGAAATCTCCAAAAGACAGGCCTAGCTCGTAGTGATCGTACACTTACTTTGGTGTAAAAAATGTTTCCGACTCTTGTTTGTGTTCAAAATGCAGGGAACACCTCTTGTACAGCCCTCCACTTCCTGTCTTTGAGTTATTTCTGACACTTCGACAGTTTGTACATCCCTGTTTTGCACGCACAGAGAATCGTTTTATTTTGTGTCCATTTTTTTTATTTATTACTGATTGTATCTTGGTCAAAACTATGTGGTGATCAAAGAACTTTTAATTGTCAATAAAAGTACACTCAAATAGGTTTTCTTTATAACAATCATTGTCGGAAATCTTTTTACAATACATTTCTTCAAACTGATACTACACTAGTACATTACATTTCACCTTGATTGATCCATTAAATTTTTTTTATAGTGCAAGTGTGTGTTGCAGGGTGAATCTCTGTCAAGAACATGTCCAGCTTATATTTTGCCAATCAAAAGGAGGAAAACAGTATTTCACTTCATGAGAATGGAGACAACTTTTAGGACCACTCACATTACAATAGAAAAACATCAAACTTTTCTTTACATAAATTAAATAAAACTTGTTTCTCTTTTCTCCTGATATTGGGGTGAAATAAATATAAACTGGACGTATTTTTGTAACATTCACCTATTCAAACTTTTCTAAACTATTTGATTGGTGTTAATTTGGTCCAACTAATACAAAACCTTCAACAAATACAACTTATCTTATTAACACGCATTAATGAAATACTTTTTTTGGTTACAATTTAGTATCACATTGTTATCAAAGAAATATTATGCCCAAGCGAGGAGTACATTCTATTGGGAAACACATTCCTCTATTGCAAATATTCACAGAATCTCACATCTTAGAGAGGAAGGTGTGTGTGTCCGTCCATTTCTGATGGTAAATTATTTACCAGGTTCTTTTACAGTTTCTTTCAGCATCTTTTCAATGTCCTTAAAGACCTCAGGATCTTCTATGGTGGGACTGATCTATAAATTTCACATTACAAACATCCAAATTAGAAAGCTCTGCAGTACCATAATACTTTCACTGAACAAGAGCATTTGCTGCTGCCCACCTACTTAATAACAATCATCATGTCAAGAAAATACCTTAAAAGGCTTGTCGTTCACCAGGTTAGCGAGAGACGATCGTGGAATTTTTCCCGAGCGGGTTTTGGGAAGAGCTTTGACAAAGACAACCTTCTTGAAAGCAGCGACCGGCCCGATGGTGTCCCTCACCAATTTCACCATCTCATTCACCAGCACTTCTTCACTCTTCTGACACCCTACAAACAAACACACACAAATATACATCCAAAAAATATACATCCAAAAAGTGTATTCTTTCTATATATATATATATATATATATATTTATCTTTTCTTCCTTTCTCACCATTCCCAAGCACACACAAAGCCAGAGGCACATGTCCCTTCAGGGGATCCTCCAGTCCCACCACAGCACAGTCCACCACGGCAGGGTGCAGCAGGACAGACTGAAGGACACACACACACACACAATATATGGTTTGTTAGTATGGCAACAAGAAAGATTTGTTATTAGGGTTGTTATTATTTGTGTCGTGAGTGAGACCTCTTCGAGGGCGCCGGTGGACAGCCTGTGACCCGCCACGTTGATGACGTCGTCGGACCGAGACATGATGTACAAGAAGCCCTCCTCGTCCACAAACCCTGCGTCCATGGTGTCATAGTAACCCTAGGAGGGAGTACAATAAAAATACTTTTCAATACAAAAATACTAACACACATTCATGACTGGTATACGTAATATTTCTTTGAGCTGCTGGATGGCGCTGCACCCCATAAAAGCACACATCACAGCATGCCATGCAGTTCTTAGATCAATCCAATTTGCTTATTTCTACAATAGCTAGACCTATTTCATGACATGTCAGTGATGTCTATTAATGTATAAACACCCATATACAAAGACATTTTACCATTATACTACAACAATGGAATATAAAGCCTACTTATAAAGCCTTGAAATTCTATTTCAGTAAGTTTTGTAATTATAATGCAATGAATGTACGCTACATGCTTGCGTATTCTCAGGCCGCAGTGTACTTCTGTCCGGTTCTTATATTCAGTACCAACAAAAACATACACTTCTAGTTACATGTAATGTAAATGTAAACTTGTAAATAAAATGCCAAATATACCAGCTTAAAAACATTACTTCTACCAAACATTGTCGGTTCATTTCTCTTACTCTAGGACTTCCTAATACTCACAATATAGTGCGCATGTCATATGGATCACTTTTATGTCACGTTTTGGGCCTTTTGAAAGCCTCAACGTATCAGTTCCAGGTCATTGTAAACATAGCAGTTCTTCACTCAAAATACATCAAATGATCAAAACATCATTTACACCTTTCGTCACCATCAGCGTGTGGATTGAATGCAGCCAGCCGCAGCTGACATGTAATGATCAAAAGCGCATGCTGAGCGCCGTCCTGTGATGATATTATGACTGTCCTGCCTGATTATTATCAAAAGAAATGGATATAGACATCCTAATCAAACTGCGCGTAACAGTCTCGCCCTCGGCACGCCCACAGACCGTTCACGGACCTGCTGATGCGTACCTGGAAGACGCTTGTCGGAATCATTAATCGGATAGCTAGGGCGGCTTCCTAAAGTTGGGTACGCAGCTTTCGTATTGCGAGCACTAATAAAACTAATCGCTGGACTCCAGCCTTCTCAGATCCTGATTGAGGCACATAGTATCAATTGACATTCATTAGATATTCTGTCTAAGACAAAATTCACTATTTCGTATTTTACACATACAAAAATTCAAATCACAAAGGCACAAACCACACTTATTTGCATATTTTCTTAATTTCTTCATTATTGGGTTATGTTGTACGCCGGATAAACCTTCCCCTAATCTGCATATAAAAACATAAACTGTGACTGGTCATTTTGCATGTCAGTCCCTTACTGCCTGTCTGAATGGGTCTGTCTGGATTTTGACCACAGTAACTGGACCAGACGTAACTGCAAGTCCAAAGTCAGCCTATGCTGGTGATACAAAGTGCTCCTTTCAAACTACTGCACAAAAAGAAAGAAAGATACTTGCATGCATGTCACAGTAGAGCAGATGGTGAATATATGCGTGTATATCCTCCTGGGACCCAAGAATAGACTTTTGTCCACTGTAGTGGACATTATATTTTAGTGAATTTCTCTGACATCATACATGTCACATGACACAACCTGGGTGTCCTGTAAAGAGCACATTCAGGACTTTTGAGAGATACCAAATGTTTGGAGGTTTCACCATGAAAACAACTTCTCCTTGGTCTTTAAAAATGTCTGACATTAATTTAGTGATCAAATGTAGCATTCTTATGGAAATATGATAATATATTGTAATTATATTTAAATTGGACTACTTTTTCAAATTGTATTTCATAAAACAACATCTCAGGAAAATGTTAAGGGGTTTCAAATAAAAAAATTACTTTCTGTTACAGAACAGGGCATTGATTTCAAACGTGTCCACTGTAGAGGACATCAGGACTAAAATCATGTTTATCAGGCATTCTGGGAGACACAACAAGTGAATATGGAAATAAATTATACATCAATATTCCTATGAAATATTAGATATTATTATTAAAATGTTGCCAATTATTACTCCAATTATTACACTTATTTTTTCATTAAATGTTGCTCCAAGAACACATTAATGTGCAAATTAGATACAGTGTGTAGATACATTGCATTGAATGGGAATATTAATTTATGGCCATTTTACCCACATATTGCAAAAAGTAAAATGGTGTATCAATTCATTCCATTATTTCTTTCATAACATAGTTGAGAATAATCTTTATACAAATTTTGGTTGAAAAAATCCTGAAACCCCAAAATGTATTGGTGATTGAAAAAAAATCCCATTGCTTTTGCCTATACATATAATTTCATGTCATTTTATTTTTTAAACAACTTAGTCCTGGCGTCCACTACAGAGGACATAGCATAACGTATGAATAAAATATTATTTTATATATGTGTTTTTTTACCATTTGTTTATTGTGCTCTAAACAGTGTGATGACATGGAAAAAAACTAAATTCAAAAAACTTTTTTTTTTCTGGGTCTCAGGAGGATACAGCTGAATGCTTACAGGGAACTTGGTGAAGTACAGCTTCTTAAACAGCGTCTGATTCTGCCAGAGACTGAGAGCCGCCCCGGGAGGCAGAGGAAGCCTGTCGAGAGAAGAAAAAGACATGTTTTCACAAGAAAAAAAAATTGTCAAGACGTGACCTTGCTTCAAGGAATAGGATGTTTTCAACCTTTCAGAAAATGCTTTCAAGTATAAATATGAATGACAATATTCAGAGGATTAACAGCAAACAGATTCTGTCATGATTTGCTCACCCTCATGTTGTTCCAAACCTGTATGACTTGTATTCTTCTGCAGAGCATAAAAGATGATATTTTGAGAAATGTTTTGGTGTTATTCAATAACCAAACTGTTTGATTACCAAAGTACTCGCAAAATAAAGTCATCATTTTTGACTTATTCCTCTTTTTTTTTATATATAATCCTTGATGGCCACATAAATCAAAATACTTCAAAAAAAAAAAAAAAAAAAAAAGGTATGTGCGACTCCTGAAAGTGTTTATGTATCGTCTTGTTTTATAAAACACAATTTCCTTTTAATCCGAGCTTCTATCCGTCTGGCTTTCAAACAAACACGCTTTTGATTAACATCAAATCTACCGGAGAACAAAAATGACAACACAAACATGTGCGAGATTAGTTCCCTCTGCGGCGGGCGAGGACAGACGCGTCGCCAGGCTTAGACGTGGGTTGCACCTGAAGAAGGCCTGAAAGAACACACAAAATGCTCTTTTCTAAGCAGACGGTGTGAGACGAGACCCCATTAGACATTCCGCTCAGACTCGGCCTTAATGTCCTCGTACAAAGACTGAGATGTTAAAGTCAGATCTGTGATAAAAAGATTCTCTTCAGCTTTGGCTTTGTGTCATTAAATCTTTTATTGTGTGGGGAAGATGAGTGGACATTGAAGTGGAAAGCACAGAAAAGGAGAGTTATTTGTGAAGATCAAACAAAGAGGTTGGGCTGTCATCTTAAAGACACGGCGGAGGTCTGGATGGGCATTGGACCTGTCAAAATATGACTGGCTGTCTACAACAGGGGGATAGAACATTCGGTCATATCATTGAAAAGATACTCGTATTGATCTTTTATTCTTCTTCTTATTATTATTGTGTATTTCATACAGTTTCATTATTGAAGAAGCTCTGAAATCAGCATTGTTTAGTAACACATTTCACAGGTTTCTTCATGACCTTTTCATCTAAAGGTGTACACTTTTGACGTTTAAACGTTTGAAATTAGTTCAATATAAACATAAATTGTACTGTAACTATTTTACCAGCAAAGGATAATTGAAGGAAAAATCATCCCAGGATGCACCTCCATTTGTAATATTCTACCATGCGTTGTATCATTTATACCTGTCAAAAGTTTGAAAACATAAAAAATATATATGTTTTTGAAAAAAGTCTCTTATGCTCACCAAGGCTGCATTTATTTAATCAAAAACACAGTAAAAACACTAATATAACTAGTTTCTATTTTAATATATTTAATTTTTTTTAATTCAAAGCTAAATTTTCCATCTGAAAGCAATGGCTTGGCAATTTCATTTTAAAGGGGGAGCAACTTATTACATTTTGATGAACTGATTAATTGTGAATTAAAACAGAGAATGGCTATTAGAAAAAAGGTCCATTTTAATTGCATGTTCACGCATCTTGATGCTACTCCAGGACATTTGTTTCGTGATGCGATGCCCGGCCCTGTGGCCTCATGGTAAGTGCATACGCTCCAGAGATCTCCTTCATCTAGCCTGATCCTACTGCCATTCCCTTCTGTCCCCTTCCCACTGTCTCGATCGATAAAAAGAAAACAATGAAAGGATTAAAATAACTCACTTTACCACAATATTTCCCAGAGTCCTTGGTTTCACCTGTTGCATATCATCATCAATCACTGTCACTATGAGACAAAGATAAAGAAAGTGCTTTGGTCATGTATTGAATTATCTAGCTATTACAAGCTCAAACGTCAATCAAAAGGAGCTCTGAGACATAATCGCTCATCGATCGACAACAAAGAGTTTGTGATAAACAAATGATCAAATGTAGGGTTAGGGTTAGCCAAAGAACAATGTAGAGGGATCTCACCGTCGTATCCAGGCACGGCTTTACCGGCCGTGCCGGCAGGGGGAGCGAGTGAGCAGCCCAGACCCACACAGGACGCAGTGATGGAGGAGCCGCTTTCTACAACAGAGACAGATGAAAGCTGCATAAGCAGGTCGTTCAGAAGGAGGCACTCGTGTCACAAACATAAGCTCATTAACATATGACCACCGATATTTGCACATCAATGACTTTTCATCGTTCAGCAACTTTGAAGGGGTCTTGTTGCTCATTTCCTAATCAGAAGAAAGGGCATTAACCCATCTATAGAAATCTTAAAGGTACAGTGACGGGTTTCATTCTAAAGGTAAGAGAGAGGGTAAACAATGGTGATGCAAAACTGACTATATTCAGACTGTTGCGTATGAAACCTTGACTATTTCATGAAAAACTGAGTGACCTGTATATTGGCCAGCACTCGTAACATGTTTAATCTGCGTTTGTCAGGTCGAGGAATGTCTGAGTTTGAAAAAGTCGTCATGAAATGGAAATTCTGTTTATTAATCTTTTAATAGCAATAATAATTATAATTAAAGCTGCTAGCAGCATTTAGCGGTGTTCAAGCATTTAAGACAGTTAAGACAGTTAAGACAGTTAAGACAGTTCAACTCAAAAGCATCAAAAGACATTAAGGTTTATGTAGCAAGCATTTAACCACTGACATCATAGATGGAATAGACCATGTTTTAGCATGATTTGACATGATATACAACATTTCAGTGTGATTGTTAATGATTTACTATGTTACAGTATGATTTACCATAGTTTACTATGATATACCGAGTTCTAGTATGATTCACCATGGTTTACCCTGTTCTTGCATGATTTACCACAATTGAACACATTCTAGTAGCCTATGATGTAATATGATTCTAGCATGCTTTATCATAGTTTACCTTGATTTGTCTTAAGTTTACCTTGATTTACCATGTAATGATGATTTACTAGGATTGTATCATGCTTTACCATGATTAATCACATTGCCAGCATGATTTACCATGATACACCATGTAATAATATTATTTACTGTGATTTACCATGTTTCTATCGTGATTTACCATGATTTACCACGTTGCTAGCAATTATGTGAAGCTTCAGAACAGTAAAGTGAATTGAAAGACAAAATATGATTGTGTTATTATAGTAATTGTCACATAAGGTTATTTTTTAGTGTCTAAATATATGAATGCAAAAGCACATGTGAAAAGACTATTAATAAGTATAATGTCCAACAGAGGGTAGTAGAAGACCACTTATTGCTATAGTACCACTTTTATTTTGAACTACTTGGTTTAATCAGTATTGTGCACTAAAGCAAACCAGTCTTTCAATGTGAATTCCATTATGCATGCTCACACACACACACACACACACACACAATTTTGGGTTATGATATTGTGAAAATCTCTTTTTGTGGTCCTTAAGCATTTCAGATATTTATTTGTGATGTAAAAATATTAAACTTTCTAATAAATCATTATTTAATATTATATTATTTATTATAAATATTATTTCCAACATAATAAATATCTTTAAGCATTTGTTTGTTAGCCATTGCTGAAAACTGGTTAAAAAGATTAAAAATGTCTAATGCTGTTGCTCCCTCTAGTGGACAACAGCGGTTTTACAGCCTACATAAACGGTTGAAATGAATGACGGGAAATTAGTTTTTTTTTTTACTTATATCTCGGGAACGAGAAAGTGTAAAAATCTGAAACTCAGAACTTAGATAGTGTTAGAGGAGCTCTGTTGAACAAGACCATCCCGGTGTTGCTGGGTGATTGGGGGCGGGAGTAATGTCCGTTTAAATGCATATCTTTGTGGGCTTATATCTCGGAAATGCCTGGGTCGAATCGCACCAACCTCGAATCGAAGCGAGATGAGGACGGGCCCTTTCCAACAAGCTCTTCCACAAGGATCTAGATGGTCTGGATCAAGAGTTATAGCCGTTTCAAGTTGGGGTTATCACAGATTAGCGATCCGCGGGGGGGGGGGGGGGGCGCTCCCGAGCCCCGCGACGATAGATTTGGATCAAGATCCCCGAGAGGACCTTACCATCAAAATTTGAGCGGGCAGAGACTTTCCGTTTTCGAGTTATGAGTGAATTTGTACTTGGGGGGGCGTGGCCCAATGTTTTACTTTCGTTTTGAGGCTTCCTGTGACAATTAATTATAGAGGCAAATTTTGTCTGATTTGTCTGAAATTTTTCAATGCCGTACAGAGTGATATTACACATGTTCTTGACCTTTTTTAAAGAAGATCTGAGCATTCATTCAAGAGATCAGCATTTAAAGCCAATACAGGCAATTTACCATAGGAAATGTATGGTTTTAAAGCTTTTTGACAGTTATAGCGCCAAGTATGGTCCGATCTCCATGAAACTTTGCATGCTTCTTCACCATGTTATGACACATATGCTCACCAATTTTTGTCAAGTTCTGAGTTTTTATTTATGATTTATAGGCTTTTGTGTGTATTTGACACGCCCCTTTTCTAAATGACCCTGTTATAGCCATACGAAAAATGCAAAAGTTCAACTTTTTTTCAATGATTATTGATCTAGAGAGTCCAGAGAATTGTCCTAGACTGGTCTGGTTCCGATCGGGCGAAAATCCAGGGACTAGTTCGCAAAAGTAGGTTTTTAACATATTCGTGAATATTTAATGAACGATTTGATTGACAGCAATGGTTCTAGAGGCAAAGTTGTTCAACCTGAGGAGATGTATCAAATGATATGCATATTTTGGGGATGTGTGCAACACCACGTGATTACAGAGCCGTAAAACTCGTTAGCGCCAACTAGTGGCCAATTTCTTTCAAAACTCTTACAGACCTCTTTGGCCATGAGTCGAACATGCCCATCGAGTTTCGTTCCGATTGGCCTCCGTTAACCTCGTCTAATAGGTGCTCAAATTCATTGGCCGATGGCGGCCATGTTTTTTGAGTTACGCCAATTTCCTCATACACATACATGGCACCTTGGACCAAGACACTGCATACCAATTTTCAAGTCAATCGGACTAACGGTCAGGTTGTCATAGCCCCATTTAGGTTTTTTGTGTGTTATAGCGCCACCTAGTGTTAGGTCGAAGCGATTTTTTTACTGTGACCTCAGATTGAACTCATACACATGTGTTCCAAGTTTGGTGAAGATATCTCATTTCTTTCTCGAGTTATAGCCATTTTAGTAAAATAGGCTCCTCCCACAACGATCATTTTACTCCCCCTAGCGACCGTGAATCGCAAATTCAACTTTTTTTCAATGAATATTGATATTCAGACTCCAGAGAACATGTATGCATTTGTCTGGTTTTGATCGGGCAAAAAACCAGGGACTAGTTCGCAAAAGTAGGTTTTTGACAAAATTCAAAATGGCGGAAAAATTTGCATACCGGAAATGAAATCGGAGATATACGTTTTGTTCTTCAGGCCTCCAGCTTTCCAATGATATAAGACACTTGAGTCTACGACATACGGTTTAGGAGTTATGAGCAGTTTCGCGCAATTGATTGCTGTAGCGCCACCTATAGGCCAATCGGGGTCATACTTTCTGAGGCTCTCCTCGATTTTTGTACTACCATCTGACAAAGTTTCAGAGCTCCAGCACGTTCTGCACGATGCGTTTTACGGCAGAAGAATAATAATAATAATAATAATAATAATAAAAATCAGTACAAATACAATAGGTTTTCAGCACTTCGTGCTTGAACACCTAATCATCACATTTATAAATGCATCTTAATGTGAAGTTATTGTGAGATATTGTTCACTAAAACTGTAACTATTACAAATACTTTTCAGTCATTGAAATACAGCTGAAATGAAATAAAATATCAAATAAAAATGACAGGAAAAAAACTTGAATTAAAAAAAAACATTAAGAAATGAAGTTTTATCAACTTACTAACTGAAATAAGTTACTTAAGTACTGTGGAAACGCGTCCTCATTGTCCACGAAAAGGGTCCATCAACTACATCATCGCATTCATATCCGCCTCCATCCAATCAACAACTGTTAGATTAAAACAAGTCTGCAGTCTGCAGCCTACTTTCTTTCCATAATCAGCTTCCTCGGATGTACGTCACGATACAGAATCTGTCTCTACTTCCGTTACATCAAGTTACTTACTTCAGCAGTTACCTCAAATAACATATCCAGAAGCACAGACACTTCAAGGAAATACATCACCCCCTTGAGTACTGAGGTGTGTTTCTGCCACAGAAATGCAAGAACGTATGTACTGTAAAACAGGACAGCACCTTCACATTGCACTGACCCAGCGTACATATCTGCGTTTGTGTCACTGCATAAACTACGAGTCTGGCTTATAAATAAACATCACAAAAGTTAAAAATATTTCACAATCAGCAGACGACAGAGCAAAGCATTCACAAATAGAACACAGACTTGTTCGTCATCTGTCTCGGAGCCAGATGCTACAGGAGAGCTGTGAACAGCATGAGAGAGAGAGAGTGATGAAGAGCGAGAGAAACTAGTAAAAAGAGGGAGGCAGAAACTGTTGGCATCGCAGCGTGTGGCACCATGAGTCTGTCTGGCACCGCTGACATATGGGAGTAATGCAGAAAGCTCAAAAGCTTTTCACAGGTGATCGACGCACAGTGTGTAGAAACACACACAGAGAGCAGAAAAGTCTGCTATTTCTGAAATTAGGATGTAGGTCATTTACACACACAACAATTTCGTTCCAAACTAGTACAATTTTCTTGAAGAATGTGCCCGTCCCTCTTTTCCATGCGATTATAATGCATGGGCACTGGAGCTTTTAAGTGTCAAAACAGATGCAAAATCATCTTAACAATTAGGCTGCATTCAAATATGTCTACTTTGCTACTTTTTACGCAAAAAAGCAGGTGAAAAACACCGTAAAATGATTAGTAATGTCCAAATGTCGCTCGTGTCGCTTTGTCGCTTGTAGTGTGAATGCACCTTAATTCGCCTCTGGTTTCTAGTAAGTTTCTAGTAAGTAACTAGATTAAAACAGTTTGGGGTGTGAGTGTGTGCAGTTTACGTTGAAGAACAAAACATCAAAGTATCGTCAAGTTATGTTTACAACAGGCTTTATTTGACTCATAAATTGAAAAACCCCATTATAAAAGTCATAGGAAAATCTCGAGGGAACCAGCGGCAAATTAGTCTTCCGGGTTCTGACGTCATCCTTGCACCACTCTGTATTAGACAATATACTGACTGTCATCTTCAAAATATGAATATGATTAGTTATCAGTTATCTGTATCTGTAAAAATCTCTGAAAGTGGTGGCTTTCGAAACCATACACAAGCGCGGACTATGCAAAATCGACAGCCTTTCTGGTGCACCGTTAGTTAATTCGGTAATTCAACGTAAACAACTTTATCTTTAAGTTTTTTTAAGTTACGTTTTTTTGTCTAATAATTATCATTTATTTTATTTTACCTTTATTTCAATCAATAAAAAATTCCTTTTAACAGCTTACGTTTTAGTTAACAAAAAAACACGGATTCTTAAGCAATTACCACATGTTAAACACAAGTATATCAAAATTAACTTCAACATTATTTTATTAATTAAAATAAAGCAATTTCATTATTATTACACAACATATTGGTACCATGTTGGTTATTGTAGATATTCACTTTTTACATTATTATGAAACAGGAAGGGCAAACTATGCAAAAGCGGCTGTCCCTCTGGTGCACTAGGCGTCTGAATTTCATATTGGTTCATCCCTATAAAATTCTCACCCTAAATCATTCCATAGCTTTGTGTTACCAACATACTTTTCTTATTCATTTTTTTCTCTTGTGCTCCATTGTTAGTCAAGTCAGTCATGCGAGCGGGTTCCTTTTAAAGGTATCGTATTAAATACAACATGTTTAATTGTAAGGGTCAGAAATAGGATGTAAAACTACAACTTGTATGTTTTGGGTGCAAAAAACTTGAACATTTTAAAATCAAATCAAAGAAAAGGAGTGAGCAGGTGTGCTTAACCGAGTTTTGGTCAAAACGCCAATTAAATGAGAGTCTTTTGACACAAAAATCACCGGTCATTGCCAGCCACCTGCCGTCAAGTAAAGTTCATTTAGTGGACTGATAGACTTCACCAGAGTCAAAAACCGACAGACTGTGCCAGGATCCACACGGTGCCCAGCTCAAAAGACAGGCGCCAACGCTCACGGCCACATTAAGGTCGTTTGTAAAGCCAGCAGTCATTGCCACATACTCCCAACTGGAAACATACCAGTTGCCCGGCAACAGCGGTGACATCAGCAGCCCTCATCACCAAAGCCCCCCACCTCTTCACAGCAGGAGTTGCGTCTTAAAATAGCGCACAGATTATTATCAGGTCTCAAAAGCGGCAGCCTTTCTTTCATTTTCTGTGTGCTGGATGAGCGTCGCCGCTGAGAATAATAATTAAACAACACATTTACATGCGTGTGTGCGAGTGTGTTTGAGATTGCAAACACACACTGCTTAACTTAAGCAACACACACCAAGAGGTTGTGCTATATTTTCAATATAGCCACTAAAAATCATATTTAGGTGTTCAAGCACGAAGTGCTGAAAACCTATTGTAATTGCAATTTAAAAAAAAAAAAAAACCTAAAACGCATCGTGCAGCCCAAACCGTAAGGCCTAGAGACTTGAAACCTGGCCAGGTGCTAGGGCCTCAGTTTGGGGAGAACCTATCAGAGTATGACCCCGATTGGCCCATAGGTGGCGCTACAGCAACCAAAAGTACTAAATTGCTCATAACTCCTAGACCGTTTGACTTGGAATCAAGCTTTTTGCACCACTGTGTTCCTTGGCTCAAGACGGACAAGATGTATATCTCGGATTCTTGATTTGAGCAAAAAAAAATTGTTATGGCCAATTTTGTCCAAAACCTACTTTTGCGAACTAGTCCCTGGTTTTTTGCCTGATCGGAACCAGACCAGTCTAGGACAATTCTATGGACTCTCTAGATCAATAATTATCAAAAAAAAGTTGAACTTTGCCCTTTGGTTTACTGTAACAGGGTCGTTTAGAAAAGGGGGCGTGTCAAAATACACTCAAAAGCCTATAAATCATAAATAAAAACTCAGAACTTCACAAAAATTGATGAGCACATGTGTCATAACATGGTGAAGAAGCATGCAGAGTTTCATGGAGATCGGACCATAGGTGGCGCTATAACTGTCAAAAAGGTCCCCTATTATTAGGTGTTCAAGCACGAAGTGCTGAAAACCTATTGTAATTGCAATTTGAAAAAAAAAAAAAACCTAAAACGCATCGTGCAGCCCAAACCGTAAGGCCTAGAGACTTGAAACCTGGCCAGGTGCTAGGGCCTCAGTTTGGGGAGAACCTATCAGAGTATGACCCGATTGGCCCATAGGTGGCGCTACAGCAACCAAAAGTACTAAATTGCTCATAACTCCTAGACCGTTTGACTTGGAATCAAGCTTTTTGCACCACTGTGTTCCTTGGCTCAAGACGGACAAGATGTATATCTCGGATTCTTGATTTGAGCAAAAAAAAATTGTTATGGCCAATTTTGTCCAAAACCTACTTTTGCGAACTAGTCCCTGGTTTTTTGCCTGATCGGAACCAGACCAGTCTAGGACAATTCTATGGACTCTCTAGATCAATAATTATCAAAAAAAAGTTGAACTTTGCCCTTTGGTTCACTGTAACAGGGTCGTTTAGAAAAGGGGGCGTGTCAAAATACACTCAAAAGCCTATAAATCATAAATAAAAACTCAGAACTTCACAAAAATTGATGAGCACATGTGTCATAACATGGTGAAGAAGCATGCAGAGTTTCATGGAGATCAGACCATAGGTGGCGCTATAACTGTCGAAAAGGTCCCCTATTATTAGGTGTTCAAGCACGAAGTGCTGAAAACCTATTGTAATTGCTATTTGAAAAAAAAAAAAAACCTAAAACGCATCGTGCAGCCCAAACCGTAAGGCCTAGAGACTTGAAACCTGGCCAGGTGCTAGGGCCTCAGTTTGGGGAGAACCTATCACACTACATTTTGTCACACTACTCAACTATAATTAATATTTAGACTTTATAAATTCACTATTTTAACATTTACAATAACATTTAGTCAAAAATCGTCTATTGAAGTGACAATTGAGTCACATTGGCTCCTGAAGTTCCAAATGTCTCTATCTACATCAGAATGAGCGTGTGTAGATTAAATGATATGAAAAACATGGCCTATTGTATAAGTAGGCTGTAATAGCACTGTTGTCCACTAGATGGAGCAGCAGCATTAGACATTTTTAATATTTTTTTATCAGCTTTCAGCATTGGCTAACAAACAAATGCTTAAAGCATTTTCTTTAATTACTTTTATATTATTACATTGCAAAGAAATATGTGAAATGCTCATATAGCATTAAAACAGATTTTCACAATAACATATCCCAAAAATGTGTGTGTGTGTGTGTAAGCATGCATTATGGAGTTAACATGAAAAAAATGGTTTGCTTCAGTGGAGAATACTGGAGAAACAAAGTAGTTGAAAATGAAAGTGAGCCAATAAGTGGTCTTCTACTGCCCTCTGCTGGCCACTCTTCTTATTAATAGTCTTTTCACATGTGCTTTTGCATTCAAATGTATATAGACACTATAAAATCACTTATATAACAATTACTATTATAACACATTCATATTTTTTTCAGAGTTTATCACTTCAATTGTTCTTATGCTTCATATAATTGCTGTCAACGTGGTAAATCATGGTAAATAACGCCAGAAACATGGTAAATCATAGTAAAAAAGGTAAATCATGCTAGAATCCTGGTAAATTATTCTAGAATGTGCTACATCATGGTAAATCATCCTATAACATGGTATATCAAGGTAAACTATGGAAAATCATGTTAGATTCATGGTAAATCATACTGGAACATGGTAAATCATGAAAAATCACACTGAAATGTAGTATATCATGGTAAATCATGCTTGCTACATAAAACTTAATGTCTTTTGATGCTTTTGTGCTTAACGGCCTTAAAGGCCTTAATTTTCCCTTTGCTTTTCTGCTGTTATCTCGGGACGCGAGTCCCGAGAAAATGGCGTTCGTCAGCTCCAGTTTGTATCCAGCCTCTCACGGAGACTTCAGATGCTCCAATCACAAAGCCTATGAAGTGACGACTCAACACGGGCGATATGGACTCTCTATGGTGGACGGCACTGATCCTCAACAACTCGTCTTAAGACCGGCGTGCATACTTGGACTTCCAAAAAATACTCTAAATGTTCCGATCCAATCTGACTTGTAATGCTGCCCGAATCATGCACTGTTCTTCCGTTGGCCAGAGGAGAACTGGCCCCCCGACTGAGTCTGGTTTCTCCCAAGGTTTTTTTCTCCATTCTGTCACCTGATGGAGTTTTGGTTCCTTGCCACTGTTGCCTTGGATTTTGGCTTGCTTAGTTGGGGACATTTAACATTTAATATTCAATAATATTATTGATCTGCCTTACTTAAGGTGGACGTTGACACAATTTCTTTTAGAAACAAACTTTGTTATATTGTTATATTGTTTTTGTTATATTGTTTTCATGTTATCACTGTGAAGCGCTTTGATACAATCTGTATTGTAAAAAGCGCTATATAAATAAAGGTGACTTGACTTGACTTGACTAACTGCTTGAACACCGCTAAATGCTGCTTGCAGCTTTAATTATATACTATTATAGTATGTATCTATATTTTCAATTAATTGTTACTTTTATATTTAAATTTTTCATTCATTTTAATTGAAGTTTTATTCATTTTGTTATGTGGTTTTGTCATCTAATATTTACATTTCATTTTATTTCAATTCAGGATTTTGAATACCTTAAGCTTTAGTTAATAACAACACTGACTGTAAATTGTAATTACCACATAATAAAAATAAAAGGATATCAAATTTGATTTCAACATTCTTTTATTAAGCAAATTAAATAAATGTCATTATGATCGCACATCGGTACCATATTGATTATCGTCAATATTTGAATATTATCACCTTTTTTTTTTACCAGTATCGTTAATCTTTAAAGACACTTGTACTTTAATAATGTTGGCTAAATTCACTTGTAGCATTCAAAATGACGGATTTTTAGTAGAGATGCACTGATAACAATACCAGTATAGGTATCGGACCGGTACTGCGCTCGTGTATTCATACTTGTACTCATTAAAATGCTCCGATGTACAGTAGTGCTTGTGAAAAAGAAACACAGACAACAGAGCAAACAGAGAGCAGAATGGATATATCAGATAAGGATGTCTATGAAGTAAAGGTATCGAATTAATAGAATGTTGAACAAATGAAATATTTACGCCTATATATCTGGTGTGCGAAACACGCAGAGTGGATTGAGCGTGCAGCGGCAGACCCCCGAGCGAAAAGAGAGTGAGAGAGCGCACTTGCATGCTCTTGATTGCTGATCGTTCATTCAGCACACGTCATTTGGATTAAAACTAAATCGTAGAAGTAAAAACTTAAAACTGTTACGTGATTTATGTATAATGAGTAGTCCCCTACATTATTACAAGACAAGAAGTTTACTGTGTGCAAACATCCCAAGCACTTGAATACTGAATTGAATTCTCTTTCACGTCTTCTTGCGCTTGAACTGACAAATTCACACAAAATTATGTAAAAAGGACAACGGTCTTGTAACGGTATATTGGATCCGTGCATTCACTCTTAAAGGGACAGCCGCTAAATAAACCTGCTGCTGTGTTTTTTATCAAAGGACAAAGAAAAAATCACTCACTGCTCGACTGAATGCTTTTTGCAACTTTAATAACAAATCATCTATATTTAATTAATACGGAAGTCTATGCAGTGTTATTTTACATTTGATTACTTTATTCAAATTCTGTACCTGAAACTACTGTTAGACCTACCTAAAAAACTCTAAAAACATTGAATTTATTTGTGCTGTTTGAAATTGGATTGTTTGTTCTTATTTTATTTCTGACTGTTTACTTATCTTTAATAATGTTTTTAATTTACATTAATTAGGCTAGTTTTTGCTGTAGTATCAAAATAGCATACTATTTAATAGTATAATAGTATAATATTTCACTGGTATCTAAACATTTGAACCGCTGACCCAATCCTTAGCACTGAGCCCAGCTGGAGCAGCTTTAAATATGCACTGTGCTATTAAATGAAAGATAAAATATGATAATTCAATAGAATGAACAGTGAAAGTAACAGAAATTCATACAATACATTTTAATGCATAATCATGCATGAAAATAACTGAAGGAAATATATTTGCTAAACAAATTAAACCAATGAATATGATTCATATTTTTTTAGTTTCTCTACCTAATTTATTTAAAAATTACATATGCAATGAAAATACAGGTATCGTTATCGGCAAGTATTAAAAATTATAGTATCGGTATCAGCCTCTTTCTGTAAAAAGTGGTATCAGAGCATCCCTAATTTTTTGTGTTTAACTTTTAATCTATTCAGACGAGAGAGAGAGAGAGAGAGAGAGAGAGAGAGAGAGAGAGAGAGAGAGAGAGAGAGAGAGAGAGAGAGAGAGAGAGAGAGAGAGAGAGACTGTCACAGCCGCTTGACTTCTGATATTGCAATTCACGCATGAGCCTGGGGAACTTTGAGCTAGTAAGGACATAGATAATGAAGGTTCAAATCACTTCCACTTTATTTCAGAAAAGCTATCACACCAGCGCAACCAGACTGCTGTTACACTACACCTCATCAGCTCTTCTAATCAAATCTCGCTCTGTGCCGCTGAATAATTCAAACACGCCACGGCGTTTGTGTTTGCACGCCGAAGTGGAGATGTGCCTGTTATTTCAAGATGTGTAATAATACGACTCGTCTCGTGGCGATGCATAAACGTGCTTTTAATCATGAATTGGATGGAGAGAGGGTGAAATTGTAAATGGAGGACAGGACACACACAAACAGTGAAGACAGAATCATTCATCACATTAAGTACTTTAGCCTCTCTGAACCTGTGCTCACACAAACAGACGTACGAATTCATCGTTGTTCCCGTTCATGCATTAAGATCTGACACTGGTTTTAAATGTGTGCTGTCGAATGACAAACAAAGAGTTTACAAGTACCGACTAGAAATATGGTCGTGAGAGCAACGGGCGGGGGGGTGGTGGGGGGTTGGGGTGATTCGGTTCATTTTGTACAAATACTCTCTCGTCAAGCTTGGCACCTGTTTATTTCTCATTGAGCTGAATATGTTTTGCGGCCAGTATAGAACGAGGAGGTAACCCAATTCATTATGTATGTGATGGCTTATGCATAATGCTGGCAATAGGGGTTATGAATATCAAAAGAAGTGTACTGTTTTTCAGACAATCCATTCCAGGCTTGCCAGAGAAATAAGAGTGACTTTAAGGTCAGGAACTTGCAACATGGATAAACAAACAACAGAAAGTTGCACCTTTTGCCTTCTGCCACTTATTTTAGTGAAGCGTACAGAAACTTAGAGTTGAATCAATCTGTTTGTGTACTGTTTTCAGTTATTTCCTTTCAACTAAGGCAGGGGTGTCCTGAAGGGCCACTGTCCAGCAGAGTTCAGCTCCAACCCCAATTAAACACACCTGAAGCAGCTAATCAAGGTCTTACTAGGCAACCTAGAAACTTCCAGACAGGTGTTGAGGCAAGTTGGAGCTAAAATCTGCAGGACAGTGACCCTTTTGTGACCCCGAGTATGACACCCCTGAACTAAGGTGTTACACGGTGCCATTATGAAGTTTTTTTTTAGTTTTTTATGCCAGACTTGTTCATTTGTTATAATCTTAACTTTGTAAGATTCTTTTCTTATCAAAGAAAATCAAATAAGAGTAAAGTATATTTAGGTAGTCATCTCCACAAATATACAAAACATGCTTATTTTTGTACATTACAAGGAATTAATGTAATGTACACATTACAAACACAACTTTCACACGTTTGGAATCAGGAGGATTTTTGATATTTTTGAGCTTATGCTCGCCAAGGCTGCCTTAATTTGATTAAGAAAATAGATTAAAAACAGTAATATTGTTAATATTGCAATTATTATTGTTGATATTGCAATTATTATTGTTAATAATTAATTATTGCAATTCAAAATATGTTTTCTATGTTAACATTTTTTTTAAAATGTTAATTTATTCCTCTGATGCAAACCTTTCATTATCATTACCCCAGTCTTCAGTGTCACATGATCCTTTAGAAATCATTCTAATATGCTGATTTGCTGCTCAAGAAACATTTCTTATTATTATCAATTGAGCTGATTAATATTTTTGAGGAACTTTTTTCCCCCAGGATTCTTAATTTCCATGTTCTTGAATAGAAAGTTCAAAGCAACAGCATTCATTTGAAACCGATCCCTTCTGGAGAAAAACATAGCGATCTCAAACTTTTGAATGGCAGTGTATCTGGATGTCATACCGGCCACCCCTAATCCCATTCCCAGCTACCATCAATTGAATACGGTGCCACTCAAACTTCCATCAAACAAGTATTTGATCTGCTTAAATTAGACATTTTTTGACTCATAGCCTGCTGAGAGGAATCACATTGTGCCAACCACTGATATCATTACCAGCTGATTTTCAACAGCTGAGGATCACACTTCATTTTAGGCTTTGTTCAGACATTTTTTATTTTTTTTGCATACTTGAAAGAAATCCATTTGTTTGTACTATGAACAGAAAAAAAAAACTCCATGAAATCCATTTTACAACCACATCCATTCATGGTTTGAATTCAAATAAAGTCAATTTGGATTAAATTACAACAAAATTCATGATTGACATAATGTACAGTCCTCACTTTCCACAATGACAGCTCACAGTGGTTACATAATAACACTTCATGGTGTTGTGCTGATGCTTAAGTTATTACTATGGCAACTGATGTTGTGAACAATCAGTCCTAAAGACTAAATCTGAGAAAACGGATCTGAATGACGGTGAACAATGACTTAAAAGACAAGATGGCATTATGAAACATGCAATAGGAAATTACAGCAGAAATTAAATAGAGGTTAGCAGTGACTCACCAGTTTGCCACCAGTGATCCAGCACTGGGACTCCAAAACTCCTCTTGGCCCATTCAAGGGTCTCTATGTCACAGCGCTCCCCGGCTACAAACAAGTTCCTCAGCCTACAGAAAGAAAGAAAAAAACAGCTCTTAGAAAGTCTGTACACTTCAGAGCAGCCTCGTGTGTCCCCAAAGATTTTGCAGAAAACAAATGTGTGAAGAGCAAGAATGCAGGTTTGCATTAAATATTTACTGAACTCATTCTGGGAGTAAAGAAACAAGAAGAACTGACAAGCGCTGATTGGATGAATCACAGGGGGTGTAAAGGTGAGGACTCACGGTTCCTGCTGTCATCAATCCTCAAACAAGGATTGGATTAAACCCTGCTGAGGGTGGTCACATCACACAATCCTTTCATCTGCTCAAGTCTACAGTAAACTACACCTGATACCGAAGGGACGCTCACTAAGGAGCCAAGGACAGTCAATTTTTCCCACAAAATCCACATGGTTATTGAAAATGTATGAGTTTATTAAAAATATGGAAGATTTGAACTACTGCAAAATCACATTCTAAAGACTTAATTTTATTTCACACTATTAACATTTTCATAAATCATTTAGGAAAATACTTGATGTTTGTAATAGTATATGCTGCATTTGGAGGCAAAACTCTTGACACATCTTACCCCAAAGCTTCTGATACAGCTAACGTTTTGAGTGAAAGGCTTAATGGCTATTCTTTAGCCAAATAATTTTTTGTTTTTCACAAAAGCCAAATGGTTTTATAAACTAGCAATTTCACCAACGAGTACTGATATATATATATATATGTATATATATATACTGTATATATATATATAATATTTTATATATTAAGGCCTGAATAAATTTGCTTTGCCACATACTTAATTTCATCTGCCACAGAAAATGTACTTTGACATGCAAAAAAAACAGTTGTCAGCATAAAAAACAGTGCACAGTTCACTAGATAAAAGGACAACACACTCTCCCCTATATGATCCTCCTTCAGAACTGCTTCTCTTTGAGTCAGTGTTTATGATCAAGTAACCATAATAAGGCTAAGTTCTTTTCACTGTTTCACTCCAGGGTCAAACAATGCAGAAACTATTCAATTACCTGGAGTCGAGGTCACCTACAGTATGAGTGATCTGCATTACAAGAAGCTGGAGTCTGTTGGAAGCTGGAGTCCAAAACATGATATACACCTTCTCCTTTGTGAATGTGAAAGTTTCCAAGATCAAAGTGCACTATAAATTAAGTTATTGTCTCTCAAAACAAAGAATCGATTCTGAACTGCCTGAAAGGAGTCGTCAGCAATTCCAGTCTTACTGAATCTTTTATCCAACTGTTGCAGACACTGTGAGAAACGAGGGGATGCTGAAATATATATCATGAGAAAATTAAAGTGTTTTTTGAACATGGATTCATGTAAACACTGTAGTAGATCTCCAAAACAAAATGAGGAACCTTTAAAATACCATAATATGGGCACTTTAATGAAATAAAAACTGCAATAAATGAGTACCATTGCAGCTTACTGGAAAGAAAAAAGCTCACGACAACATGGAAATGACGCACTGATGTACATGAAGATGAGATCATTCGCTATATTGTGTAAAAGTGTGCAAGTAGGCGAAAAGATTATGCTACAATTGTGCAATAAAGGTACCGTTTGCAACAGTATTCGTGTTTACAAATCCATGGATGTAATAGATTCAGGAATCCATCACAGTGACCTCCCGCAGGTGCGGGTTAACATCGGCCTTATGATCTTAAAGAGAAGGCAGATCTTGATCTTACAGCGTCACTGTAGATTCTCTGAGCTGGAAAATTCTATTGAGTCGAGTCGTGCCCTCTGGCATGCAATTAAACCCACGCTGAGAGCCGCAGGTTACAGCGCCGATACGAGAGACACACTCCTGGACTGAGAGCCTGTGCTTTTGTGTAAAGTCACGCATTGCGTGGCTCTTTTTGGTCGAGCTGAATTGCCTTTCCTTACATTTCATCTTTGCGTTTGTTTTTCTTGCTTGTGTCATTTATGTTCAAAAATTAAAGTGGCTTATATATTCATTAACGGTCATTTTAAAGAAACATAGCATAATAATAACTGACAGACCCAGAGCCACATAAAGCCAGTTTAAATGGAAATAATGGCCATGTGTTTATTTTTCTAGTGAAAAATACAACTTCATTATTGGTACTATGATGATTTGCATAAGCCAAGTGTGGAAAAAACACCAACTGATTTTTATGCAGCATAAATATTCATGAGGTGTCAAAAAATGTAAACGAGCACCATCTACTAAATGACAATCCCTATTATGCTATTATTGGACAGTTATGATGTTATAGTATTTTTTTATCTAGCTGGGTTAACTATGCTGGTAAAATTGTAATGCATTGTATTTTCAAAGTCAGATAATGTGTGTGTGTGTGTGTGTGTGTGTGTGTGTGTGTGTGTGTGTGTGTGTGTGTGTGTGTGTGTGTGTGTGTGTGTGTGTGTGTGTGTGTGTGTGTGTGTGTGTGTGTGTGTGTGTGTGTGTGTGTGTGTGTGTGTGTGTGTGTGTGTGTGTGTGTGTGTGTGTGTGTGTGTGTGTGTGTGTGTGTGTGTGTGTGTGTGTACACACATACAGTATATATTTACAAACTTTTTTTAGATTGCGATTAATCAGTTTGACAGCCCAGATAGATAGATAGATATTATGTTATGTTATAATAATAAATAATAAGAATATAATGAGAAGTCAAAAATATAATAACAAGATATCTAATTATAGGAATATAAGGATACAAAACATTCATAATAAATTCAACATGAAAATAAGTTTAAAATATGTCACAACTTAAATGAGGTCAGGCACATGACCACCCATACTTACATGATAAAGAAGACAGTCATTCAATTCAGAAATTTACGCTGTTGTATTTTGTTCATTTTTATTTATTGCCTGTTTTTAATTTGGACCTTGAGTCTGTAATAATGTTTGATGATGATAAGTCAGCGAGAGGATGGAAATGGTCACGTAGGTAAAGCTTCAGTTTATTTTGCGCAATAAAACTTGATGAACATTGTAGATCTCAGGGATAAAAGGGTAAAGCTACAGACAATATACCTCCAACCACACATCAATGCAATTATTTTTCTGGTTCATTTTTTCCAGGGTGCGAGCTTTCATAACCATCTATTAACTGGACGTTTATGTAAATGATTAATAGCCATGTGACTGAGCCTTTAAATGGGCACTGAATAGTTATTACAGGCAGAATATCATTTGAGTGCAAGGAAGAAGTGGAATTGCTGCTCCATGATGGTGCTTTATTTTAAATCAAAGCCATAACCATTGTATAGCAGCTCTATACTGCTTTATTGAAACACATCCATTACTATCACCATGGTAACTGCACTTTTTTTTTGCCCCCAAATGCACTTTCACAGCAAACAGCAACATAGTGTTTGTAGACAGAACATCCACACTAGAATCAACACTGTAATGGCATTTCTATTAAACCAGGGCTGTTTAGTGAAATTTAAAGATTTTGAAAGCATTAAAATCTGATAACAATAATTAAATTCACATTACGAGTGCCTAAATGCCATGTTGTGTTAGACAAAGTAATGATTTTGGGGACAAAACAAAACAGTGGCAACAGACATTAGATAAAATGGAAACGGATGTGTATTTACAGCTATTATTTTAATTTAGGTGTCTACAATGTAGCTCCCCAAACTGCGACTAAGCAGGGAAATGACTTGTAAACAATGTCATGTTACATTTATTTTAGTTAGCAAGAAAAAAAAAATATAGAGAGGAGTATTTTGCTAAATATATGCACTATTATATTTGTACTTTTCTATCATTTAAAATATTATAATGTTATTATTATAAATCTGCATTATATTAGTTTGAGCAGTTAGTTAAGTTTAGTTCCGTGATTGTTAATTAGTCCTTCACACGTTGTTTCTGTTCAGTTTGATTACCCTCTCCGTGTATTTAAGCCCTGAGTTTCAATCTGTGCCTTAGTTCGGTATCTTCTAAGTTAAGGTGGTTGTGTTAGTTTGTTCTCCTATGATCTCCTGAGTGTCCCTTGTTTATTTTATTAAAGACTATTTTTGTTCTCTATCTCTTTCCTTGTGCACTTCATTATAGCCAACGTGACACTGAAAGCCTGATGTCCAATAAGCCAGCATTTCTTTTGAAAAATAAATGGTCAAACAGCACAATAGCAATGTGCAAAAAACATCTCAATGTACCAAGGCTGATGTGTACATTGTAAAGTGGCTCCAAGAAGTATTTTGACACGTAAGCCACAATTAAAAATGTATTTTGTATTATATAACAATTTATTTTTTGTTTTATACAAATTTAAAACAATAAATTTTAAAAAATCTGGTCAAACACGTTTAAAGTCACTGGCCCTTGTGTACAAAACGAAAACTGGGCGTACGGTCGTTTCCGCACAAAACTGGACATTTATCAAAATGGGCGTGAGCGGTGGCTACGATCAAATCTTGCGTCATGTTTCAACTCCCGTACGCAAGTTTTTGCGTCCAGCATAGTAAATCTGGTCCAGAATTGTTTTTGTTTTTTTGAGAAAAGCATTTTGACTGGAATGAAAACATATGAAGCCAAGCCACATATTTATCATTTAAAAAATGTGTTGCCAATGGTAAAATATTTTATTGATAGTGTGTCATTTAGTCTATCCATAACATTAATAAAGTATTTTCTTGTGGTAAATAATAATTTAATTGTTTGCAATTACGAGGTTAACATGCGTTTTTGGTATAAGATCAATTTCTCTTTCATGAGATTACTTCCTGGTTAAGTTTCTCCATGTCATAAACTCTTCATATGGACGTGATATTTAAATGACAACTGTTTTCAGATGGCACATTTATTAACGTACGATCATTCGTACGATGGGATTGGCGGAATACGAATGTTTCATGAATCACACATGAACCCTGTCGTAAGATGATTTCTGCACTCGTTTCTACATTAGATTGGACCACTATGAGGGGAACTGACTTGCATCTATGAAAAACGTCCTACTTGTTCAGTGTTAAAATAATTAAAAGTTAAAAAGTGTCTCAGAAAAGTACTGTTACCTCTGAGGAAACCAGCATTATTTGCCACCTGTTTTGATGCTTTGTATCTAATGCATTGATATTCAGATATTTATCTGTGTGACATAAGTGTCCAAAAACTTGTTTGGGACCTCTGTAAATACATAGAGAAAGAGATTACTTGAATATACTGCACATAAACATTTCATTAATTTTAGGGGAAGCCGTGTTTCCTGTGTAGTCGCCACTGATACAAAAATAAAACAAACTTGTTTGCAGATGCCTCACTGAAGATGTTCCATGTCGTGGGCCATTATGTGAACAGATTTGAGTTTACCTGCTGAGCGGGTACTGTTTCCCGTGTTCTGCCTGAGGGTCATGTTGGCGAATGGCTCTGATAGCAGTGGGAGCGGTAAACATGGAGGCTGTTCCATGCTCAGACATCACACGGAAAAAGGCCCCGGGGTCCGGAGTCCCCACAGGTTTACCCTGCGGAAACAGCAACTGCTTTAAGCATCTGAATGCATAAATGAGACCAATGTCTTCAGAAAAATGGTTCAATATTAAGTTTAAAAAAAATCAACAAAATTACTACAGATTTCCAATTAAAAACCCCAACAAAATTACTGAAGATTTCCAGATAGAGTCTTTTGAAAAAAAGTCGCATTTTATATCCTACTGAAGTTGCTAAAGTTTAATATTTTGCACAGCCATCTGTTGCAAGTATAACACTTTTGAACTGTACAAGTCTCCCAGTGTCAGACTGGATCAGTATGGGGCATTTGCTGCGGTTGGGGAGTGAATATTAAATCAAGGATGTGTTTGAAATGGAGAGTGGTTTGAAAAGGTGCCTGGGTGGCAGATGGCCAAAACGTATGGCAAAGGAACGGAATAATATTGTTGCAGAGAGATTGCACACACAAGGAGCTGTTCAAATATTCATGTTTCTGCCATGCTGCTCAGAGAGAATACTCTTAGAGCTAAACGATGACTTCATATTACAACAAACCAAACGGATTGCACACAAACCTCTCATCTTGTTGAACAGCGTTTGTGTGCATTTTAGTAAGAAAAAAAAAATGGCCAATCAATTTCAAATTTATGAGATTTTTCTTAGACAAGCTTTGAACATAGATAACTAATAATTATTGTAACATTTAGGTGTTGTTATAGAAACAAAAGTATAGGTCTACCTATGGCTGATTGATTCCAAAGAAAGAAAGTAAAGTGGGAAAAAACATCAGCTGCCCATGAATAATTGTTTAACTGAACAAGAACAAGGTTTTTCCTTGATTTACAATGTTCAAAACAAGGACCTGCATCTGTTGCACGTCAACGTCAATCAGCAATTGGCAGGCTTTTAATGTTCATTTTGTTTACCTCACTGAATCACTTGCTATGTAATATAAATTATCCAATATTTCCGATTTTTGAAGTGAGTGATGTTTGCTCAAAGACGAGTTTTGCCAGGTCTTTGCTTTGCGGTTGCTAAAGTGTTCTGAGGGGTTTTCAGTGCATTGCTAGGTGGTCTTAGGGGGTTCTTCGTTATTGATAGGGCACTGATAGGTAATTATTAGTGTGATCTGGATGGTTACTTACTAGCAAAACAGCCCATAGTCTAAATACTGCTGCAGCTGTTGTTTTTTTGCTTGCCCATTTTAAAGTCAACCAGGGGAAAACTGTATGATGGCCGGTTGCTTAGAAAGTAAAATCCCACCTATGCTGTCATCCTATCTTGAAAATTCTGTCATTGTTTAATCACCATTATGCCGTTCCAAACCTTTCTTTCTTCTGTGTAAACAAAAGAAGATAATTGGAACGTTGGGGTCCAAGCAACATTTGACCCCATTGAATTTATGGACAAGAGATAAAACAAATTTTTTTTTTTTTAACTGCTTCTTTTATTTTCCAAAAAAAGAAGAAGAAAATAACAGATTCAGGATGACATGAGGGTGAATTAATGAAAAATAAATATATATAAACATTTTTGGGTGAGCCAATTACATCAATACGTTCTTGCTAGTGCAATTTGGAGATTTGAAATGTGAAATTTCAAAAATTAGAGAAAAAAAAGAACCAATATTTATTGTGATATGCACTACACAAATAAATCTGAATGAGTCATATTATTTTGAAGTAATGATATACATTAGTCAATATCTGAAGTGGATCAAAACCTTTCATCAAAGTTATACATGAATTTTGATTTTGAACAATACCCGTTCTTGTCTTAGGACAACTTTGATCAACTATTTTGATCAACTTCAAAATGTTGACTACTGTATATTTCCCTGATATTACTTTATTAATTTATTTCAGCTTTAGTCTTGTACAAAGACAACAGAAATCCCTACAATATTACACTATTTTTCTTACAAATATTTTACAAACAGGGTCCCTTGCAAGGGGGTGATTATATTTGGGGTCATTGGCATCAAAAAGTTTAAAACCTGTTTTCTTAGCAATCACCACTACTGAATAAATCAGATCAGGTTTGGGTGATCATGTTGCGTTAGTTTATAGTATAAACCCAATACGATCATAAATGTGCATAATTACAAAAGACATTAATTAAAACAGCCTGAGGGCGTTTTGGTTGGGCTGCGTTTCCTAAAAGCATCGTATGCCTAAGTTGATCGTAGAACAATTGCCACCAATGGTCTCTACGATCAACTTAGGCTATTGGGAAACGCAGCCCTGGACATTAACATTGTATGAGAGATCTGTTGAAATCAAACTTCCATTACAGCAGACTAATAAATTCTGTGAGCATCTCCCATTTTCTCATGTGGAGCGAAACAACACATCTAATCAGCAGAGGAGATGCCAGTGCTGAATTCACCTTGACATAAAACCAAACACAGTCTGATCGTCTCCCACCGAGTGCAAATGATTTTAATATTCATGCTGCGATCTCAGCTAAGACTCAATGAGGAGAACTAGTTTAATGCTATAAGAGCTGCTTTGTTACCAGTACAAAAGCTTACGAAAAGCAACAGCAAATCGAATGCTCAACAAAGTCTATCTGAGCACAAATTCAGGAATTTGCTGTAGAGAGTCGTTCTTCCTTGCATTCATTCCCCTCGAGAAATGAATGTTAGAGCCTGTAAAATTCCACAGTACGGACATCAGTTCAGCATGAGTGTCAGGATCCAGCAAACCACAACAGCAGGTAATTGAGTGTTAGCTGGAGCGGTCCACAGGTCAAATGCTGTAAAGCACTCACACTCATTTCACATTCGCACATTTTTGCCCACACATGCCCCATACCTCGTAGAGCACGGTTGTGTTGCCATGTAGAAGCGGACCGTAGCAGATATAGGAGTGGCCCACCACCCAGCCAAGGTCAGACGCAGCCCACCAGACCTGACAGAGAGAGACGTGAAGGTTAAACGGTGTGAGACAGAAGCTTTTTCAAGGGGTCATGTCATGCATTTATCATCATTTTGGTCAATCAAGGTCAGACTAAAACTTCAGATGAGAAAGTGCTGTCACAATAGTAAAATTATGACTATTCAGAAATTGGACAGGCAAAAAATTCAATTGTCTATAGTCAATAGTGTAGCAATGTATGTCTTTCGTGCCCATGCTAAATTTCAGATGGTGTGGATTCCTATTGAAATGACTGGATAACGTGCACAAAAATCCGCCAAACAATGGTAAATGTGACCTCCCCTTACCATTGGAATCCTCAGAATGGTTACGCAGAGCGGCAGGTGCTACACAATTTTTCCCCATTTTACTTGTACGCATTTTATGCAACTTTTTAATGAGCACTCGTTTTAGATCAGGGAGGAATTATGTTTTCAAAGTCCATCAAATCTTTTTTCTTACATTTTTTTTATAAAAATGTAGTTCTTCATGACATTACCACTTGCAAAAATCAGAGATCATGACGTACCTCACCAGGAGACAGTCCATAAACGTTAGACATGGTCCAGTTTAACATCACAGCATATCCTCCTGAATCTCTGACTACACCCTGAAGAGAAGAAAGAAAAGAAAGACATTATTTACAGGAAACAAACATCACTGTTAAGGCCCGTTCATTCCAAGAACGAGAACAATATGGCAAGATAACTATAATGATAACAAAATATTGTGCAATTTTTTTCCTTAAAGGACAAGTTCGGTATTTTACACTTAAAGCCCTGTTTTAAGATCGTTTCTGATGAAATAGAATGGTTAAGATTAAAATTTGGACACATGCTGCTGTCCCGAGAATTTTCGGTTTCTGTGGTTGCATTTTTTATTTACAAAGCCTTCAAGACAATCATGTATCATGTAATCATGTTTTATTTCATAATCATGTGAGATGAACAAAACACAATTAATCGCCATTATCTGTATTACAACTCATTTTGTCCTTACCGTCAGTAAATCATTATCAAATCAGGTTGAGGGTTGATAGTGAGGGACACATTTTGAGTTGTAGGGTGATAATTAGATCCTGTGTGTGCCAAACAGACTTAGATCCATAAATCGGAGGGGTGTGTGTGAGAGCAAGCAAGGGCCATTAGCAAGTGTTTTATGTACAGGGCAGCATTGCCTGGCCCTTGAGCCATATATTTCACACTGGCTGAAGACTGGGTCAGTGGAGAGCCGTATTTGTTCGCTCTGCCTTCAGGCCTTGTAACTTCCTCGTGTGCTCCTTATACTCCCTTTCTCTTGACTTGCTTCTTGTTCAGTCAAAGTACATATAAAAGTGAGTTGTTAGGGATTGACAAGCACCTGAGGCATGCTGACGCAAATTTCAAGACGCTTTTCGCCTCTTGGACAATATTAAATAGACAAAATATTTTTTTTCTTGGGGTGGAACAATAGAATAAGTAAGGTGGGACATTTGATGGGATCATGTAGGAATTACAAGTTAAAGGTATTGTAGGTAGAATTTTTTAAAAAAACTTTTTGCCAAATTTGTTTAAACTTTCTATATATATCAATGCATAATTAAAATGTAAGTACTCTGGAAAAGAGAGTATAAAAATCGAGTGTCTGTAGTCCTCTCAGGGCTGTAATAAACACAGCTACTTATCTCCATTCACTTCCACCCCCTCCATTCTGGGCTCCTTCCAAAACCACGCCCCCAAAACACATGAACGTGCGATGCCGACAGCTCACAGCTGGAGGACGCGCTTACTAGCGCCGAGCGGAGAGGAGCAGTGCATGTAGTGACATCATGTCAGACTCACATGTAATAAAATACCTAACTTTATCATTATGAATATAAACAACTAACATGGCTGTTAATACTCACTATCAAGCTAGCATATCGATACTGTTAAAGTTTAAAATATATTGAGTTTGATTCGTTAACGAGCTAGTAACATAAAGCAAAGCTAAAAACAGGTTGCATTGATACACGTTTTCCCATTACAATCAGTTACACTGTGATGAAGGTGAATTTTGTGTAAGATTCATAACATATACGCCGTGTTTTGCATGTAATTGTGTCTCTTACTAGTCTCTTACCCTCCTCGAGTCAAACGAGTGCGCGCATGTGGGCAGCGCATGTAGCAGCGGGGGTGTTGCCATGGTTGCGAGAGAGTGACAGTCGCCTAAGCCAATCCTTTGTTTCGTCCCGGAAGGAAATAATGAGCTGTGTTTAGTGCAGATTAAACGGTCTAGAGTCACTCGATTTTTATACTCTTTTTATCAGAGTACTTACATTTTAATTATGCATTGATATATATAGAAAGTTTAAACAAATTTGGGAAAAAGTTTTTTAGACCAAAAACGACCTACCCAACCTTTAAAGAATACACTGCTTAAAATGGTTCAAAACAACCATTGCTGGGTTATTTGGCACCCCGGTTCTGGGTTAATATTGGACATAGATATTATTTCTGGGTAAATATTGCATAGAACAAATTCTGGGTTATTTTATTTTGGGTTTTATACATTAACCCATTTCCTAGGTTGTTGCACAGTGCTTTGCCAAACAACCTCATATTGAAGGTTATTCATTTTAAATAATACATTTAAAATCACTCTTAAAGGGATACTCCACCGTTTTTTCATATTAAACTATGTTATTCTCTTATCTAAGACGAGTTGATACATACCTCTCTCGTCTCAGTGCGTGCACTGAATCGCTCTGTCGGGCGGAGAACTTTAAGAGCAGTTAGCTTAGTCCCATTTATTGTATATGGGCCAAACAGAGATGAAGTTAGAAGCGACCAAACACATCCACGTTTTCTCTATTTAAATATAGTTACACGAGTAGTTACACGACCAAGTATGGTGACACTAAATAAAATGTGGCGCTTTCTATAAGCGGGTAAAATGGATAACTATAATGTATGGCGGAATAGCACTTATTGGGAGCACTTCGACTCGGCGCTGTAATATCTTCACTCGTGAAAAGTCCTCTCCCCCCTCTCCCTCTCCCTGTCATTTCCGTCAATAGAACCAACGTGACCTGCACGCCTGCAGTAGTAGTAGTTTTTTGTGCAGAGTTAAACTAAGTATGAGGGAGAGGGAGAGGGGGGAGAGGACTTTTCACGAGTGAAGATATTACAGCGCCGAGTCGAAGTGCTCCCAATAAGTGCTATTCCGCCATACATTATAGTTATCCATTTTACCCGCTTATAGAAAGCGCCACATTTTATTTAGTGTCACCATACTTGGTCGTGTAACTACTCGTGTAACTATATTTAAATAGAGAAAACGTGGATGTGTTTGGTCGCTTCTAACTTCATCTCTGTTTGGCCCATATACAATGAATGGGGCTAAGCTAACTGCTCTCAAAGTTCTCCGCCCGACAGAGCGATTAAGTGCACGCACTGAGACGAGAGAGGTATGGATCAACTCGTCTTAGATAAGAGTATAACATAGTTTAATATGAAAAAACGGTGGAGTATCCCTTTAAATATATAGGACAGGGACAGTAGAAAATATTAAATCATTTTTATTCAATGACAAGTCAGTCTTTGACAATCATAAAATACTCAAAAACATATTGAAAATGTTTTAGAAAGTGTCAGGATCAGAGAATCTGTGGGAAGAAAACTGGTATTTTAAACTGAAAACTGATATCAGTAGAGTATCAGTCTGTTCCAATTCATTAAATAACAATCTTATGCTAATAATAGTGTTTGCAAAGCTACATCAAAAATAGCTTTACCTTGTGTCATCATCTCGTCTGCCAGACATTTAAGTTTCAACCCATCAAACGCGACACTAGCTAGATATTAGACCAATAGAGTGCTCGCATTGTAGTCAACAGAGAGGGACTGAATAAACCGCATGAGCACGTCAACTTTGTTGCATAGAGTGTTAACGTGTCTCAGCCCTGGTTGCAGGATTGGTTTGGCAGGTGGTCAAACTTCCATTTGACGGCACGTAACATCGAGTGTAGATCCAGTGTATGCTGCGTTTGTAGAAGGAGAGCGTTCCAAGCAGGCGTTAGCTGTGATGGACATGTGAACAAAAAGGTGAGAATACAGATGTTTTCCTGTTTCTACAGTAAAAAAAATATGTTAGGAAAACAATGTAATACAAACCTTAATTTAATACAGGAAGTTTCCCTTCAGGACGTTTTCTCTCAGACCAGACCACAAATGACCGTTGGCAAATTTATCCAGTTTTAACCAGTATGACACAGACTACCCAACATTGGGTTACATTGACCCAGCGCTGGGTAGGTATGTATGTATTGTCAGCACAACTGACCAAGCAATTGTACTGACACAAAAACTACCTAGCACTTAATAAAAAATACCAAACAGGCTGAATCAAAAATATAACCCAGCATTTTTAGCTAATATTTTGCTGGTCATCAAAAACACTGAATATATCGCAATGATTTTAAGGCATTTTAACTAGACATAGCATATTTGAAAAATAAAAAACAGCCTGCAGCTTGGAAATACCCAGTCAACCCAGCTGTGACAAAGTTACTGGTGCATGCTCATTAAAATAATTACAATATTTTGCAGAGAGGGAGAGAGGGGTGCTTTTAGTGTTTCTTTCAGTGAATTAATCAGCTACTATTCACATAATGAGAAAACACGATACCTCAAATTAGGAGTTCAATGTTTTTTAGTTTCTTTGTTACTTTTGTAACAGTGTCCTATAGTGAGGAACCCCCCCACCACCCCCCACACACACACACACAATGTAACGGCCAAAGGCTATAGAATAGGGATGCTCATAATTAACTGGTTAACCGACAAAAGCATTTTTCAAGATATTTTGAAAACGTTTACTGCATGTAGCCTACCTCTCTCATTTGGCACAAATTCAAATGTTTCAATATACGCTTCCATATGTTATTCCATATTTGGATGCTAAACTATTATTTATTATGTAAAGTATAGGCTTTTTGTACTTTACTTATGTTCCAATAATAACATAAAACATCATCCTTCACGTGCTTAGCTTGGCACCACAGTGTGGCGGTGATCACACTAACAGGTGTTCTGACAAATAATGCTACCAACATTAAATTTGCATTGTTTTAAGAACAGATTTAAGGTTTGGGGTAGGTATGGACGTTAATAAAGCCTAAAACCACATGAATATTGTGCTCTAGTAAGCACAATCGGATAGGTGGCATTTTTCATTGTTGAATTGTGCTACATTTACTGTTTTAATGGTCAGAATATTAAGTTATAAAGTCACAAATGTGAGAAATAAAATCCAAAGGAAAAAAGACAGGACTGTGAGAAAAAGTATTTAATGGTTACAAAATGTATGCAATTTCTGTTTGCCATTACCTAAAATACCTTCTTACCTATACCTACAGACTGTTTAAATTGAATCTGAAAACTAGTATTTACATGGTACTGCAAGGTGCATTGCCAAAACATGTACCTTTGAGTAAAAAGTACTTTTTGGTTCTTTTTGTTAGCGAAAAGCTTACAGAGCTTCAGGCAGCATCACAGCAACAGGCTAAATCCTTTATACTAAAACAAGCTCCTTCCTTCTTATCTTGAATACACAGGAGAGTTTATAAAGATGTATGGCTCATGGTCTCCTGCTAACACAATATGCAATAAACAAAGCACCAAACAGCATGGATCTATTCCACACTAAACAATTTCACCCGTTCCCTCAGCTGCGTGCTTTATCGCTGTGTACTGTCATTAACAAGATTTTACCTTAGGAGTGCCAGTAGTGCCGGAGGTGTACAGGACGTACAGAGGATGATGAGCGGGGACGGACACACAGTCATGAGGGCGGGCAGTGGCCATTTCCTCCTCCCAGTCCAAACTCAGGTCAGGACGCGTGGACACCTTTTCCTATGGGAAAGAAATGGGTGAAAGGGTGAAAGCATGCTCCTCAGAATGATCAGAGAATGATATTAGGAAGCAAAAGTCTAGCTCAAGTCCAGGCAGCAGTTATTTTAGTATTATTTAAATAATTGTATCATTTTTAATCATATTTTGAATTAGCTTTTATTTTAGTTTGATCATTGTTTTTGTAATTGTTCTTTTGTCTTTCATCTAATATTTAGATTTTATTTTAGCTTTATTTCAATTAATAAAAAAGTTTTAATAGTTTTACTTTTGGTTTTATTTAACAACAGTAACACTGCCAGGCAGATATAAAAGTTATTTTGTTTAAATTTTATGGGAAGTCCAAAGTGCAAATCCAGTGTTTCAGGTGCCTTAAAGGAATAGTTCACATAAAATATTAAATTCTGCCATGATTTATGCACCATGATGCTGTTTCAAAGCTGTATGACTTCCTCTTTTTTCCCCTACTTGTATTTCAGGCATATCGCATTCAGTTGTGAGAAACACAAAAAAGCTTCTTTAAGTCTTTTAGACACGTTTTATGATTAATTACAGATTTTTTTTATTTATTTTTTTACAATGTGTCCATTGCTCGCAAATATCAAAATGCAACAGTTGATTTCGTTGGATAAGTGTGTTAACCCAGTGTTTTGGTATTTGTTGCGGCAGTGCATGGATGCGTTTTCATTCGAATCAAGTATTTTTGAATATTCCAAAATATTCTGGAAATAAGATCCTGTTATTGAGTAATCTTCTAAAGTTCTAACGGGATGTACACCTCTGGGGCTGGCAAATTCTCCCCTCACATATGATTTTTTTCTTCTTTTTTTTCTGATTTCCAAGACGAGTTCGTCTTTACCAACCATTCGGGATTTATCCTGTGTCCCAAACCGCTGGAAAATCAAAAAGCTATTTGCAAACAGTTTCCATGACAACACAGGATGAAGCTTAAGCAATTTCCTGCCTTGTGAAATCAACATACTGATTGTAGATGTAGCAACATGAGAAAACTCCTTTAAACAGACACCAAAAGAGGAAAATTAAATGAGTTTAGCTAGAGTTTTTTGAAATGCTTAACGCTTTGAAACATTTGACTTCCTAATATATTTTGAGTGCTACAATATACAGTACAGCTAAACAAATGAAAAAAGACTAACTTACTTCTACAGAGATTTATGTTGGTTGAGAAGGAGGACGTGAAGGTTGAATTTAGAGGTACTCTTTTAGAAAGGGGACCACATTTGCATTTGTATTCTCTGACTGCATTACCTTCTCTTTTCACAGTTAATAGGCAGTAAAAACTGTGCCAGTTTGACAATGAAACTGGCATCCAGGTGCCATGGGGTTTCTGGTAACTCACCATGCTGGGCCGGTTGTAGATGAGGACTTTGTGTGGTTTGTGAGTGCTGAGCTCCAGAGCTTTCTCCACCAGGGGAATGTACTCCACTCTTCTGCCTGGCTCGATGCCATATGATGCTGTCACCAGCAATTTGGGCTGCGGGGAAAAAGATGATTTAAGAGAGCTAGTGGTTTTCGCAACCTCAGCAGAGATATGCATTTACAAAAATCGCTTTTTATTATTCATTTTCATAAAAAGAAAACCCAATGGCTTGCCTTAGCATGGTCGATACGGACGGAAAGCTCTTTGGAGGCAAATCCTCCAAATATGAGGCTGTGGGTGGCACCAATACGGGCACATGCCAGCATGGCGAACATGGCCTGAGGAACCATAGGCATATAGATCACCACCAGATCACCCATCTTCACGCCATGCCTCACCAGAACCCCCGCCAACCTGGACACCTACAAACAGGTGTGTGGAAGCTGAACTTTATGGATACATTACATATACAAACTGGAGGCAAGTCAGAAATCTTAAAATATCAATTACTCAAAACAACAGAAACTGTACACTGAATGCAAATCGGTCCAGAATTCTATGAAGTGTAGAAAGGTTCTTGGTTTCAAAGACTTGATGTGCGGTCAACATTTGATCTTGTCCGGTGAATTTTCGTGGGCAAAATCAAGTCATTTCAATAGGAACCCACGCAATTGGGAATTTCGCTAAAGATTCCCCATATAGATTTATCCACGGGTTCAAGTCGGTCACGCAAATTCACTCCATTGACCAGCAGAGCGCTGCTTTTTTTGAAAGTGACTTCTGTGTGAGCTGGGCTTCATACATCACTACACTATTGACGACAGACAATAGACCATTTTTGCCTGCGAAATTTCACTAATGTGACCACACCTTCTGTGTTTTACCTGCTCCTGCATTTCTCTGTATGTGATGACCTGTTTAGTGCCGGTAACTGGACTGTCATAAATGACAGCTGCTTGATCACCTCTTCCATTCTCCACATGCCGATCGACAGCATTATAACACATATTCAGCTTTCCTCCAACAAACCTGTAATGGAAAAAGTTGTTCTTAAAGAAATAGTTGAACTAAAGTAATACTCATGTTATGATACCTTGACCATGATCAATTTAAAATGCTTAAAAAAACACTAATCAAAATGTTTAAAATGCTATTTACCATCATGCACGAATCAATATGCATTTCAATGGAGTAATAATAATAATAGAATTAATAGAATTTAAGTTTAAGTCAAGTTTAAAAGAAATGCAAATTGTCATAATTTACTCGTCCTCGTGTTTTGTTACTCCCGAAAGCCATGTTTGATATATTTCTTTCGGTAGAACTGTTATTTTGAAGAATGTTGACTGAACTTTCATTCATAGCATTTCTTTTTCCATACAGTGAAAGCGAATGGTGACTGAGGCTGTCATAGTGCCTCACATCATTTTTTCGGTGAACTTTCCCTTTAACAACGTACAGGTATCACGCCCGAGACCCAATGTTCAATTCCATTAAGTTACTGTTGAACGTAAAAACATAATATCAACACCCCCTAATACTGTAGGCTACTTACCATTTTGGAAACACTGTATCCGTATTATCCAGAGTGTTGGTCCAGTGTTCAAACCAAGTAATACCACGAGCCGCTTCACTCCAAAACTTTTCGGGTTTGTCACGTGCCAGGCCAAACGCGTCCTCATACGTGTATTTTGATGAAAACGCACGAATAAAATGTTTCCTGTATGCGTTATAATTTGTGTTTGGCTTATAAGCCAGCGGTATACATCCATGTCCGATATTTGTCTTTACATTTTGCAGGTAACATGGTCCAGACACACCTGTGCAAGAAGACTTCAGACCCAACAAACCTCTAGAGCCTGCAGCACTCACTGTTTTGTGACTTTCCTTCACTCTAGACGCAGTTACATTTCCAATGCAGATGTGTTTTAAACGCGTAGTTTGGAAAAGACGCATGTTTTGGCGTTATCTATTCAGAATATCGTCGTTTCAGCTGCAATGTTTGCTGACGAAAAACACTGACGATAGCGAGCTCCAAATTTCCCAACTCAAAAATGGCCGCGAAATAATTCAATACTTCAGATCACAGGCAGAGGCCACTCCAAGATACCGCAACCCATGCAATGAGATCATTACGTAATGTTGGGGCTTTCTGAGGTGTCCTGCATGATTTATGAAACACAATGTTTAAGCACTGCTATAGTAGTAGCCTATAGTAGCCTATGCATATAAATGTGTATAGGAAAATAGCCTACACAATTGTTTTCGAACTGTTTCTAATTCCAAGAACTACTGTATCAAAGACAATTATTAAAAAATATTATGTGGAAAATATTTACTTTGTAATAAATGTAGTCTTTTTCTACTCTGAACACTGTTAGCTTTAAATTAAAAAAGACACAATTCATTGGACAGAATTCAATTCAATTTTTCAGAATAATTATTGCTCCAAAAGCAGCTTGCCCTTAACCCCCATTAAGCAAGCTGAAGGCCACAGCGACCAGAGGGAAACACTACACTCTTTAGAAAGCAGAATGAAAGTAAAAATGTCAAGGGTTTGTTTTGTTTTACACTATTGTTCTCTGAAATCTTCCATTGACCCCCTAGCATGGACTATGTGTCCCTCTGGCCTACAGTCAAATCAATAACAGAAAGAAATGATATAGTCACTCCAATCTACCTCACCTTTCTTTGGTTTGCTTTTAGCCTTTTGGAACAGATTGAAAATACTAATGTAACAGGAAAATTGATGTTTTTTTTCTATGGATATTTTTTTCTTACAGTGAACAGCATTCCACATTATTGTTACACATATATAGATGTATACACATATAGATTCCACTCATATAGAACATTTTCACTCACTGTCTACTTCCATTATGCAAAATATCTCGTTTTGCATTTCACAGAGGAAAATATTTCATGCAGGTTCAGAATGAGATGAAGGCAAGTAAATGATGACAGAATTGTCATTTTTGAGTGAACCACCATTCTTTTAAACAGTTTTTCGGAGACAATGTCTTATGCATGGCTCTTGCAAGACCAGCTAGTCATTAATGCCTGCTGTCTGTGTACATACACCTCTCTGACTGCTGACTGCAGTCCCATTTTAACTGTGCAACCTGGACACTGTGATTGAGTCATTCATCAATCTTGCTGGCAGTTAAGGGATGATGTGATTTACAAAACGCTTGTGCAATGTTTTCTATTAGAGTGGCTGAGGCGATTAATGCTAAGTGGTCCTAGTCTTGTGTGGCAGATTGTCCGTATGCAGATTACGAAGCGAATTGCTCAGGATTTAATAGAACTGAATAAGATAAATATATCTTGCAGAATGATGCACATTGATTGATGACATTTACCCTTTTTGATTGCAAAACAATGATGTAACTAACTGTTACTGCAAACCAGCAGCATAAAAAGCTGGTAAAGAAATAACTACAATGTGGAGTCTGCTGAAAAAGTATGGGCCATATCATTTCTATCATTATTTTTTCCCCACTTGTGGTCCACTTGTAATCCAAGTACAGTTTTTGAGCCAAAACTGAAGTTACTCATGTGGTTTTTCATAACCCTTTTACATTTAAAGGGGACTCTTTTATGCAAAATTCACTTTTTGAACATAAACGTGTGTCGGCAGTGTGTGTACACAACAGGTACCGAACTGTAATGGGCAGCTTAGCTCCTACTAAGGAGAGATTTTAGGCAACTTTAGGCAACTAAAATCTATTTTAGATTTAAGGAGAATCTCCCCTAAAAATGTGTGTTTCTGTCCGCTTGTTTGGTGCACACCAGGGTTCGAAATAACCCAGAGCAACAGCACCAGAGTTCATTTTAATCTAACCAAACCTACTAACTGTAAACACATCTTAACTTCAGTGACTTCAGTCACTCTTTCCCAAGATTGGGATCTTTCAGAAGAATACGCAGAGTAGTAGGTGCTACACACAGCCAGAAACAGCACAAGGTTAACAGACTTCATCCTATTTTATATTCATCTTTAGTTCTTCTACGGTGTTTAGGAATAACAGCATCTATCTGGCTTCCTCCTTCTTAAAAAATGTTTCTGAACACCTAGTATGACATCGATGTGTCATAAGTTTCGAAAAGAATGCTCTAATTTCAGTTAATGTCCTTATTGGACTGGAGATGTTTTCCATTCTTGAAGTTCAAGTGTGTCTTGTATCTCAAAAGATAAAGGAAAAATGTATTCCTTATAATACAACCCTTTTTAACTTGTGCTGAATCCTCAAATTACTCCATTAAAGTCTCTATTCTGCCTGGCATCTGACATTCGCCTCAACACGCTGATCTCCATTTGCATGTATTTGTTTTAGCTTTTGCATTTTCAATGGTCTCACAGCACGTCTTCATCTCTGATCTGCATTCAGCAAGCACATCACACGAACTGTACATCTTCAATTAGTTTCCTCCCTGTGTGGAAGGATTCTAGACAAGAATCAAGCCTTAGAACTTAATGCCCGTCAACTTGCTTCCAGCGCTTATTTACAGTCAGTTCGAGGACTTTCTAAAACAGAGCCATTCATGTTGCCATAACTCCCTCTCTCACTGGTGGTAATAGCACAGCTATTGTTTGACTGTAAATGTTTCATTTTTATTTCGTCTGCTGCCCTGATGTGAACTTGTGGAAGGGTGTCAATGATCTAACTGCATTGGCTATGTTTACATTAGGGCTGCAACGATTAGTCGACGTTGTCGACAACGTCGACAATAAATATTTGTCGACAAATATCTTTGTTGTCGAGTAGTCGTTTGATCTCACGTGACCTAATGTAAGGGCCTGCAATCCCGTGATTTGACCGCTACGGCGCTGTAGCGCTAGAGTGTAGTGCAGCCCTTACAAATGCTATTGCGGTAGAAGAAAACACAGCGCGAATTATGACAGTGCAAACGAATCCGAACTAGCAAGGTTTAGGTTTGGGAAAGTTTCACAAAACTTCAAATCAAGAATGCTGTCGTGTTCAATACATGCAAGGCGGAACTTGCTTTTCACGGGAGCACAACATGCACGTGTGCAAGAGAAAACATCCCGGCAAAAGAGGAGCCGGTGAGAAGTGAGTGTTCTCCAGCTTACTAACCAGCGGTAAATCTCTCTTTATTAGAGAATGCAATACTAATAATAGTAATAATATTATCAATAGTAATATAATTACAGTAATGTGATGACTTATTTTGCATAGAATAAAGCTTGATCGAGCTTAGGAGTCAGGGCTGTTTTTATTATTGTAACACTATTAGTATATTAGGTATTATTATAGTCTTATCACTTGCCTGTATTTTGTTCAATAATCATGAAGACTTACAAAACGAGATGTTATATCCTTCCTATGATATAGGAAGAATATCATGGCAGTTACTTTATCATACTATAAATTAAAAGGTGAATGAGAACATCTCTGTCAGCTCAATTGTCATGTAAAAAAAGATTGTAATTTTATTCTTATAATAATTGTTTGCAGATTAATATTTTACCATTCTTTGTGTCCTGAAGTAAATGTCCCTTTTTCTGTTTCAGTTCTAAGAAAAGCAGTGGGCCTATTAAACAATGCTTAGAGAGCATTTGTGTGTGATTTGAGTTGGACCGAAATCTGAAAACTTAAAGAGAATGACCTGTTTATTTGGCTCAAAGTTCATTAAAACAACTATTTCAAAAGCTGAAGTGATTTTATTTTTTTATATTATAGTTAGAATATGTATAACTCAATGTTTTAACTAATTGCTGAATAATCGTTCCAAACTTACTGATTAGTCTGCGGAATAATCGACGATTAGTCGATTAATCGTTCTAATAATCGTTAGATTAATCGATTATCAAAATAATCGTTTGTTGCAGCCCTAGTTTACATGCACAACTTTTGTTTCAATCAGACTGAATTCATTCCGATTGATGAATCTCAATGTAGTGTTTACATGAACGCTAAACATGTGATTGGGTTGATGTGCGCATTTATATGTCACACAAGCTTCAAATCAGAATATATTTTTTGACATGCGCACACTGAATGAATATACAGAGTTTCCTGCTGTTTGCGCATAATAACCATTCTCCCACATTGGTTCAATATGAGACGCAGAATATTTAAATATTAAATCTGCTTGTTTTAAACAGCAGATTTAATATTTATCCATTTCTGGGCATAATTTGGAGACAATGAGCATATGAACCGTTGTGCCGTGCTGCTTATGTTTATCACGCAATTAAAATGGCCCAAAACCAGTCGTCTGTGGATGAGAATCTGAAACAAGGACTGGTGGGAAGTTGTCCTGCTCCACTTCACAGACGCTGAGTGAAAGGAGAATTTTAGAATGACGGGACATTCATTTAGCCTACCGGTATATGACACTTTATTAAACAGGAACAACGAGCTCGTTGTTCCTGTTTTGCTCGGATCGATTAAGGTGTTTACATGAAGGCCTTTCAGTCCGATTGAGCCGTCAATCCGATTACTAACGGATTATTTGGTTGCATGTAAACGTAGCCAATGTAAAGGCACTCACAGTACATTATGTAAGAGCCTGTATCGCTTCCTTTCCTCTATTTAAAATCTGATTTGATGAGTGGCAATTTAATTAGTCCAGCTGAAGCTGATGGACAGCCACTATTGCATGGGCTTTGGTCTGAGTCAGACATGGAGAGAGAGAGCAAGATGGGTGTAAAATGCTTATAAGCTGGTTGAGAATTAAAGGGTTAGTTCACCCAAAAATGAAAATTATGTCATTAATGACTCACCCACATGTCGTTCCAAGCCCGTAAGACCTCCGTTCATCTTCGGAACACAGTTTAAGATATTTTAGATTTAGTCCGAGAGATTTCTGTCCCTCCATTGAAAATGTATGTACGGAATACTGTCCTTGTCCAGAAAGGAAATAAAGACATCATCAAAGTAGTCCATGTGACATCAGTGGGTTAGTTAGAATTTTTTGAAGCATCGAAAATACATGTTGGTCCAAAAATAACAAAAACTACGACTTTATTCAGCATTGTATTCTCTTCCGGTTCTGTTGTCCGGTTCATGAGTCATTAATGACATAATTTTCATTTTTGGGTAAACTAACCCTTTAATAGTGGAAAAACAGACATCATTACACACTGAAAAAAAAATAGTGTAGGATTTCTAAGTTTCACCAATAATTATGTGACACTTGCCTTAACAAACACCACTAAGAAGAGCATTCAAGCAGGCCATGTTTGACATATCCAAATATCACAATGACATGTCGTTTGGTTTGTTTTCTGAGACGTGTCAAAGTAACACGCACGCTTCCATTCTTCTCAGCGTTTCATGAATCAGACAACAACATCTGCCTCTGTCGTGCTAAACGGGGGGAAAAAAAACAAAAGTGAGCTGTCTCTCAAAGCACACATACTGTGATCAAACAGCAGCCGTCTTGTATCTGCCCTCTTCCAGCCATTTTTATCTCACGATATTCTGTCTTTGCACTGAACACGTCTCTGTTTGGAAGGCGTCCTACAGGGATGTGGTGTCATGTTCCAAAACTTCCTGACAGCCAAATTACTATAGGTGCTGTTTTCTAGAGGAAAGTGCAGATATACATCGAACGAACGATAGTATTTTAATAAGGCAGCTCTTCCTTGGACTTTTCTGCAAAAAAAAAAAGCTAAAATCAGGCATAAATAAAAAAGGCAACATCTTTGCTAAAGGCCATAGATTATGCTGTGTCCTCACTTGTTGCATCATACAATTGCGTGCCATTCAGAATTTAATAAAAAATGCCTTTTAAATCCTTGTATTTGCAGAACAGTAATTCGTATTAAGTGTAGGTAGTCAAATTAAAATGGAATGAAATGCAATGATTTGTTTTATAATAATAAAAATATACAGTATTTATATAAACCTTTTGTTGTACATTATGTTTTGTCACATAACTAGTTTATTTAACTGTGAGAAAAAAATCATCATCCTGCCATTCTAATGGATAAACATTCTGTTGTGAATTGTAGTGAATTTGATTCACATTAACTCAAACTTAAACGGAGGTAATTTTTATTAAATTCTGCAATTTGCTAAACCCTGACCTACATACAGGCCTAAAATAACACATTTCCGAGAAATATGAATCAGAGTTGTTATACACATGCGAGCTACTACACCTTCCCACCTCTTACACATTCACATGGCTTAAAAATAGTCTCTTCTCTCCACTTCTGCAAATATGAAAAAAAGAGTGCATATGCATGCACTCAAACATTCCTTGTCAGTTTGCGCATCCATTCAAAAATCAATTAATTCTCATTGGGAAAGCTTCCCAGCACACTCTGTTAATCAGACTTTTTTCCCCAGCAGAATGTTTTCCAGAGACAGTGTCCCATATGGCCATGAGAGCATAATCTCCCTGTGGCCTCTTTCTCTCTGGCTTTAAGCCCTCCATCCATCCATCCATCCATCGCATTATTTAGCACATCTGTCTGCAGCTGGAGGACTGACAGAGCAATCCATCAGTGTTGTTATTTCTGAAGCCAGCCTGCAAACTGCAAGTTTGAAGCATATGAAAAATGCTCTTAAAGGAATAGGTCACCTAATTTTTTTTTTTTTTTTTTTAAATCTGTCTTAAGTTTACACATGAGAGAAGTATGTTATCTAATCATGCATGAATGGTCTAAAAATATAGCACACCTCTCCAGTTGGCCGTTAACGATGAGGCCTAAAAAATGAGCAGTTCATTCTAACAATACATTTATGAACACATGTACAAAAAAAAAAAAACTGAAGAGAATCTCCCAAAGACTTGTCTAGTGCTCATAAATACTTTCACTGTGCGTTTCACAGACACTAAACAACTGGATATGAAATACAGGCATGCATTCACACTGCAGGTGCCACACTGTCTAGCGCTCTAGCTGCTGCTGTCAGTTCACTGCAAAGGTCAAAGGTTGTGCACGGGATTTGCCTCTGCTTAAGTCTTGCGTTTAACCCTGCATGTACACTGAGATGCAGACATTGCATATGTTCATGATTAATGTAATTGTAAACCATCATCAGTGAGATTCGGAACACTCCTGTGAGCTGCAATGTTTGAAATTTGGTAAAACTAGCGAATATGAAATTATAATACTGCAAATTCAGCACCCCAATTTAACCAATGATTAACACGCATCACAACTTTAATGTCTTATTTATCCATGTTTTACAAGCATTAGAAATGTTAAACATTTATTTATTTAATGTTAAGGAGTTACAAATTGTAATGTCTGAATCGTCTGATGTCATTCGAATTTTTTAATATAACTTGTTTGTTTTTTTAAACACAATTTCTCCCACAAGCGTGAAATAACCTTTCTTATTCCACAAAAGTTTAAAATTAAATTTGAAACGCCCGATTTATTCTAAATTCGAATTTGAAATGTAAACGTTTATTCCATGTTCGATGAAAGTTAGTAATGTAGCCTACGTTTAATTACACATCCGAATTACCAGTACTCCAGCTCCATCCGATGTATCCCATTCAAAATCGTCCGCTACACAAGCGAGTGGTAAATAATCCAATTCCCCTCCCAACCACTCCCATCATCCGCACGGGCTCCAATCCGCGCTCACTCGCTCTCTCCGCCGCTACAGTGCGTGCGCTGATGCCGCAGCTCCATCTCTCTCTCTCCCTCTCTCTCTCTGAGCGATAATAACACAGCACAGTCATGGCGACAGTGACAGTCCAACCGCTCACCCTGGAGCGAGGTGAGTACTGACAAACCACGTCCATTCAGTCCTCAGTGCTGGAGGGAACTTTAAGCTTTGGCGCTATTGGTTTCTCGGATTTTCGCGTTGTTGGACTTGGCTCATGGGCTTTTGATGTTTTCGTGATGTTGCCATCTCGGTTCGGTTTGTGTCCGTCAAGTATGATGATGATGATGATGAACAGAACATGCTCTGTGCTTCAGGATCCATCAGTGTGCGTTATAGGCTAATAATGTATTCGGTTTATTTTTAATAAAGCACTTTAGGCGCTAATTTTATGCTCAAATCAACGCTCCGTATTTTCTTTATTTCGTCCTTATTTCACTTTACAGAAGATTCTACAACTTCTCCGTGTGCAAAACTGAATTTGAAGCGGAGCTGTTAGCCTACTTCAATAAAATAAAACCGGATTAGATTACAACAAAAAATCGAATAATATAGGCTGTACGCGCGATGTACGCTACAGTCTTACATTACATCTGAAAGAAAGAGAAATATGTCACAACGTGACTCAAGTCATGTGAACAGAAGCTTGCCTTTTTGATATTATCATGGCAGTTAGCTTAATTTATTATCAGCGGTCAGTGTCCACGATCTGAACTGTCAGAGCAGCCTGAAGAGGCAGTGAGTGCAACAATATGGGCCGTTGTGCGCTTAAATCGCCAACAAATGAATTGCGTTTCATTTACTTGGCTATACGATTATACAGCAGGTCAAACAGGAGCCTATGGCACTCAAACCATTGCAATCGTTACTCAAGCAAAGCGATTGAGATATTTATAGAGAAATGAGATCCCTCTGGCATGTGCGCGCGACGCGCTGTGGATGTGTGGAAACTGTACATTGCAACTAGTAGCGATGTCCGATTGGTGAACGAATTGTTGTGTTGAGTCGGGTCTTTAAAACGAATCAGTTGAACCGAATCACATACGGCGTGAAACGATAAAATATGTTTAATAGAGCGGACATTTATAAACAAAAATTTAACCAATAAAACGTAGCCCACCACTGTTTATCAATTGATATGACAGTTTCATTAACACGTTGTACAGAACGTGTTGCTGAAATGTGCATGAGCTTTTTAATCCAGGAACGTGTGAATTTGTTTATTGTTAATGAAAATTATATTTAGATTCTAAATAATTATTTATTATGAGCTGAATCATGTCTGCCTAGATAATATGGCTTTATTTTAGCATTTTCATGTCAAGGTGTCAAGGACATAAAATAATTGCTGGAACATTTTATTGCTGAAACTGATTCTTCGAAATGAATTGTTCCAAAGAACCAGTTAATTAGTCTGTCTTCCCATGACAAAAAAAAATTGATTTATTATAATTAAAGACACTGTTTACACTATACAAGCAATGCAATCATGACATCAGCAATCCATTCAACCAATCAGGAACACTCTAGGTTTATCACGTTAGTCAATATGTTTTGATTTGTTTGCTCTGTATGTTGTCCAATAGATCATATACCTAGAAATAACAGGAATCCATTGGATTGCATTGTTGTTTTGCATGAAAATGTGTTCTTGGTTGTCAAGAATCATATATAGGATTACAATAGTGTTTTTGTAGATTTCATATGGTCTATGGTGATATCTAGGGGGGTGACACCTGACCTAGGGGTGGGGGATTGTGCCCAAAAGCTCAGGGAGCAGGTGTCAAAAATGACCACCTTCATTAGGCTTCTAAAAAGTACAAGAGAAACTGAAAATGGGGGCCCAGTAGTTCTTATTCATTTTTACTATTTAAAAAAAGAACTTCCAGAAACAATTACATTTAAGTGGAAACAGATTTATTTTGGTGACATATTTTGAGCATTGCCAGAAACCCAGGGTAGTTATGCTTAATGATAGCACATTTAAACAGACAGCTTTATGACAGCAAAGATCCAAAACACCACAGGCCTCACATTATTCAACATCTCAACCAATAAGACTGCTATGCTTGAGGTTATACAGGGAAAGTGTAGAGCAGGGATAGTAAATTGTAGCTATAATTTGATCACTGAGAAAATAACCTTGTGTGTGCCTTTGTTTTGGGTGCGGACGGTTAACTGAAGATTGTTATACAGTACTTTCCTGCTATTGTATTTAAATACCAGATGTTCAAAGATAAGAACAGCTCTCTGTGTGAGTGTTTGTGTAATCCAAGACATATGAAGGTGTCACTAATGTACAGTATGGAACTACTAATCTAGTAAACTAAAAAATCAATACTTAATCGACATTTGTACAGTACAGACTCATAGTCCATTAAGAAACTCCAACCAAGATCTTAGATAAGGATGGAATGCTTGTGTTTTGAAAACAGAACTGTACTAGAGTTATTCAGAAGGAGAGATTTAAATCAGGGAATATTAGGATTTTGGAGTAGTGAAACCTGAGAATGACTACTGACCGCAGTGCTGCGCTGGCTTACTTCATTTCAGGGATGGATGGACCTTAAGGAGCTCTTTTGCCAGTGGGTCAGTGGGCCAGCTGTCGAAACCAAATTTAGATACAAGGAAGATGTATAAAAGATTAGAAGAGAGAGAGAGAAAATGTTTTGACAAAAGTATTGGCACATTTTTAGACTACTGCTGCATCTGACTTCCATATAGTATGCAAAAAACAGTACTACAACAGAGTAGTATATCAGAATTTGGAAGACAGTAGGCGAAAAGTACGCGGATGACCTACTATTTCCGCTGAGATTCTGGAGTGTGCAATCGATTAACACTTTACCAATCTCATGAAACCAGTGGAGAGGACAACTGATGCTGTAGGTCACATGACAAGGCCAACATATTCATAGTATAAGTAAGTACTACATTTCGCCAAATGTAGTGCCTACTCAGACTCTTTCCAATCTAGTTTTTTTTTTTTTTTTTTAACTAGCCCTTTAATCATGTGGAAACATACATTATGGTTCTTTGGAACTGTGCCAGACGATGCTACATCTCCGTTTTCTGGTAAAAAAAAAAATCAAAACTCTGCTTTGGTTACAATTTTACATTTACATGTATGCATTTGGCAGACGCTTTTATCCAAAGCGATAAACACTGCATATCAGTTTGAGCATTCTCTGGGAATCGAACCCATGACCTTGGTGTTGCTGACACCAGAAAATTTAGGAATTCACTCCTGCATTTAAATACAGATGTCACTCCCAAAACGTTGCCTTCTCTATGGGGCACAGGGAGACTTTCTGCACAAATCCCTCGTGTTATGCTAATCTTGGTGTACAGTACAAGCCAAGTTAATCAAATCAGTAAAATCACAAACATAAATGCAATTAAATATGCCTCCGTATCATAGTTTATTGAAAATGTCAGTGTAATTATATGGGATTCAAACATGGTTCTCTATGATTAGCATTGCATGACATATTCCTGTCAAACTAATTGCTTTTCCTCTGCAATGTAAAAGCAATATTTCTGAACTACACTGTACAGGAGGTGATAGTTTGGATTTCTTTATTTTCAAGATCTTGGAATACTTAAGTCATATTGATTTTGGTCTGAAGTACTCTTTTTTTTATTCAGAAAGACCAAATTCTTACAAGTACTTTGCTAAATGAAACATGAAGTGTTCCTCTTTGAAACGCTAGAATTGGATCAAATTTATTTGGGAAGTATTTCAGCGAATATTGACAATATCAAGAGAGCCATCAAAGTATTCACTAGTTCAAAAGCTTTCAATACAATTTCCAACTATAGCATGGTTATATACTAAATATGGGATAAAACAGCAGTAATATAATCTTTCCTTTAGGCAAAATTGATTCTGAACATTTTCTGTCCACTTTAGTCCATCCATTCGAAAATAAAAGCCCAGACCAGACTGAGATCAAGATCAAGATATAATATCTAAGACTATTTTTATCCGAACAGAACGGTCTGTGTCACCAGTAATTGTGTGCATGAAAAAGAAAGGGTCTAGAAAGACAGACAGTGCATCAGTCCGACATCAGCGGATAGCCGCTCTGTGAGGTCATTTGTGCGGGACTCTGTCTCAGCTATTATACTGCAAGGTGATTTATGTGCCCTTTGCAGTCGGGAATGTCACAGTTGGGCCAATTACTGATAATTCACCGGGTTTGATAAAGTGAGGTCCTGGGATATGAGTCGGACACCAGACGTGGCTACTGGCTACTGCTTTGTGCCTGCACTAACTCCTGCTGTTTTGGCAGGCCTGCTGTCCGGAGAGCAGTGTTTTCTTCAGGCTTGCCTGACCCGTAAAGGATGGCCGTCTGAATCTGGAAAGCAGCAGATGGCTAGCACTCTCTCAGGAAATGAATTCTGGCATATAAAATGAGGAAGACAATGCGCTCCTCAGGAAAATAGTTGTTAGAAATGTGTAAAAACATAGATTGGAAGTGTCTTGGCTGGCCATGTTGTCAGTCTTGAAGCACGTAGATTTTTTATCCACTCTAGCTATAAATTAATGTATAGTATAAGAGGCAACCAAAAAGTGTAATGTAATAAATGACAAGGGGATTATTAGAAAAATAGCTTAAAGTCAACATGAAATCAAAATGTACCTTTTTTACTTACTGAATAGATGTTTATGGTCTTACTACCATCAAAACGTAATAACTTGAACCGTCTCTGAAACAAGATTCCTTCTGTTCACATTAAGATGAATGTTTGGTGTGGAAAACCGATACGATGAACATCATTTGAATGAGCGCCTGTTAATGTGTCTGTTAGACTGACGCAAACATTCACATTTTTTAAAGAGAGGTGCTATTCTCTTTTCCATCACACTGCAAAGTAAACATTGAATCAAGTAAGATTCACGCTTTTGGTCTCATGCCCAGAGCTGCAGCTATTATATAGGACTACGACTTGGTGGCGAAAGAATCCCGAACTGGAATCCCGATATTTGGTGTTTGATAAAGATCATAGGGAATACAAAAATCTGAATTGCTCTTTGAAAAAATGTAAATACCATTTGACTTGACTTTCTTTTCCGTGACAAGCGGGTGTCAAAAACTGAAAGCACTGCAGCCCTTGTTTACTGCTGCATTTTGCATTGGTCTAAATAGACTTTATCGAACTCCACCCAAAAATGAAAATTATCTTATCATTCACTCACCATCTCTCAAAAACAATCCATCTCTGAATCCATATAATGCAAGTAAATGTGTGCCCAAAAGTTGACGCTCGAGAAACCACACAAAGCGATCACAATGGTAATCCATACGACCCCAGTAGATGAATCAATGTCTTCTGAAGCTAAATAATAGTTGTGTGTGTGTGTGTGTGTGTGTGTGTGTGTGTGTGTGTGTGTGTGTGTGTGTGTGTGTGTGTGTGTGTGTGTGTGTGTGTGTGTGTGTGTGTGTGTGTGTGTGTGTGTGTGTGTGTGTGTAAGAATTTTTTTAAACTATAAACCATCATTTTCAGGCAACTGATACGTGTACGTTCATGAGAGCATTGTCAAGCGCCATGTCAGCACATTTTGAAGCGTGATTCAAGCGATGGCCGGAAGCGATGGTTTATTGTTTAATACGGTTTAAATATTCATATTTTCTATACAAACCTATATTTTCATTTCAGAAGACATTGATTCATCAATTGGGGGTCGTATGGATTACCATTATGATCACGTAGTGTAATTTTTAAAGCATCAAGTTTTGGGATACAATCCACTTGAATAATAAAGAATTATATGGATTTTTTTTTTTTTTTAAATCTATGTTTGTGTTCATCTGAAGAAAAAGTCATATACATCTGGGATGCTGGAAGGTGAATAAATGATGAGAAAATGTTCACTTGAGTAAAGTATACCTATAAGACCAAGTTGGAACATGGTGTGGATGTTCCAAATTAATTCCTGATGTATAAAATCGAGTCTGGTCCCAAGTTATTTTTGAATATCCTGTTTCACTATGAAATACACCTCATTACAAAAGTAAAATGAGTTACAAATGGCATTTAATGCTGACATTAAACCAACCCAATATCCTTTTATACATAATCTTAAGTAAACCTGTGTTATTCCAAACTTCAGATTTCCATGTTACACTACGTTCAATCTAAAGTAAAAAAAAATTAGACGTAAAGAAGAAAAAAAATTGCTCCTATTAGCTTTCCAGGTGTTCAGTTGTCAACAAGGATGTCTCTTGGGACACTGCACTTATAAACAATGCTATGCAATGCTAACATTTTCAGGTGTCTAATGATCAACAGAGATGTTCATTTACCCTGTTTTACACAGGTTCCTCTGCAAATTTGCTAAACAGGTTTTATATTGATGTAGTGTAAAGTGGGAACTTTGAGTCAGTATATCATTAACTGTGTAAATCTCTGTGACAACTAACCAGGGACGATGGCCGCAAATTAGCTTGGTGCGTTCCATTTACCTCAGAGGAGGGATGTCGTAGCTGGGAATGATGTCACACCCGAGTTGACCGCATTCCAGTAAACAGGCCAGAAAACTAAGATGGACCTGTCCAGGCAAACATTTGTTGTGTTTGGTCTTTTGGAATACAAACACATAATCAGTATTTTGCACAGATAATGCAGAGGTACCATGTCCACAAATAGAGGTTGGATAGTACTGTGTGCACCACTGAGTTTTAGACGCAGACAAACAGAAGTGCTAATGAACAATATATTACTACTGTTTCACTAAGGTTGATGTGCTGAGTAGACATATTGAATTCTGAAGTTGGGGTTGTTGCGCTTCCCCATTACAACTCCGATTTGAGAGGGCATTCCAGTTAAAGGTTCCTACTGGAGAGTGGGAACTAGGGCTTTCCCACTTCCAAGGACAAATGGACCGCACCATTGGACATTGGAATTTCCAACTCTTCAAGGTGAATGGAACAACAGACCCGCAACTCTTTGCAGTTAGGTTATATATGCAAACTATATTGCACTATAGACAGAGCAGATTATATGTCAGCAAGGAAATTGTCATTCACATTGTACACAGAATGCCATCAAACCTTCAACAGTGTATTCAACAGAAAAATCATTTGCTATGGACTCAGTCCTTGATATTGAATTGTGGGCTTGCAATGTGTACGCCCGCCACAATCTTGCCACAGAGATTGATGTATTTGTTATTAAATCCTGCCTACAAGAGGAAACCTCCACAGTGATGAGAGATATGAGTTCTCTTACGAGAGGTTCTCTCGTATTGCGTAAGCTAGCTTACGCTACGGGAAAGATTCATCTTTTCTGAGAATTTGAAGCCAAAAAATTATCCTATAATTTTGTATCCATTGTCAACGCAGTTCAGCTGCAGCAGACCATGAGCGGGCTAGCTAGCAGCTCATTGGTTCGCTCACAGAGAACTGCTTAAGCCTATGAGGAGACGCAAATGAACTCTCGGCCAATGAGAGTCTGACCTGCTCTCATTGCGTCAGAGCCCGCCGAAACGGGCGTGGTCAGAGAGTATAAATTAGCGTCCCTAGGCTGTAAACTCTGATTTTCATCTCTTCAGCGAGGCTACACGCATCTGCTGATCCTGAGAGAAGCCGCCGTCGTTGAAAAGGCAACTCTAGCGAGCATCTGGGAGACTGAGGAAGCCGGCCGTCTTCGCCACCTTCAGCCGTCCTGCGAGATTTGTATCGAGATTTGGATTTGTATCCTTTTTACAAAAAGCTTCCTATACTTATTTGTATCTAAAAGAGCCGAGCGTCTTTTTAAAGATGTCTCGTAAATCCTCCTGCGGTTCTTGCCGCGCTCTCCTCGAGACTGGAGACCGCCACGTCATCTGCGCTCTCTGCCTCGGATTGGAGCACGCCGAGCTCGCCCTCGCCGATGGCGGCTGCGATCTCTGCGAGGACATGCCGTTGACGACCCTGCGGGCTCGACTTCAGGCCACGAAAGTTGCTTCCGCGCCGCCTCTGACTTCGCCGCGGAAGAAGAAACGCCGCTCTCAGAGGCTGCCGGAACCCCAGCTAGAAGCGTTCATCCCGCCGGAGCCTGTCGCCTCCCGCTCTCCTTCTCCGCCGCTTCCGGACATACAGTTGCCGCCGAGTGGCCGCTCTGTCGCCTCCGATGACGCCGCGGACATGAAGGAAACCTGTTCGCTTCTCGCTTCAGACAGTGAGGAATGGTCCGGTTCTTACGCCTCCTCGGCCCGAGAATCCTCTGGGACCCGCGCTGGAATCGAGGAGGAATTAGTGCGCCTCCTCTCACAGGCCGTCGAACGCCTCGGGCTCGATTGGTCCCCTCCCCCCGAGCAGACCATCAACCGTATGGACGGCAGCTACTTCCGCCAGCGCTCGACTGCCGTCACTAAACGGGCCGCGCCCTTCCTGCCTGAACTGCACACGGAACTCACGAAGTCCTGGAATGCCCTGCTCTCTGCTAGAACTCGCTCTGACTCTTCCGCTCTCTCGCTCTCTCTGGCTCAAGCCCTGGGGAAATGCATGGCCGCCATTTGTGTGTCTGAAAGACATTTGTGGCTCACACTCGCCGACATGGGAGATTCTGAGCACGCCGCCTTTCTCAACGCCCCGCTCTCTCCATCCGGCCTCTTCGGATCTGCTGTCACGGGTGTCATTGATCGTTTCTCCGAAGTGCAGAAAGCCTCCCAGGCCATGAATCTTTTTCTGCCTCGTCGCGCTAGCTCCTCTGCAGGCCGCTCACGTGACCAGCCTCCTGCACGAGCCCCACTCCAGCGCCCAGCTCGGCACAGTCAGACTTCTCAGCGACGCCAGGGCGGCCACCCTCGTTCTCGCTCTGACAGCTGCCACAGACCGCCGCCTCCTCGGGGGCCTCGGCCTAGGATCACGCTGAAACCCGATCACTCGAAGTCTGCCTAGCACAGCTGAGGAAAAGACGGCGCTCTCCCGCCGCGGCCGGACCGCCATCAAAGTTTCGCCCTCTGTTAGTCCCCGCTCACGCGGCTACTACAGCTGTGTACCCCGCCATTACCAAGCCGGTCCCCTTTCCCGCTTGCATGAGCACAAATGCCGTTTTTACGGCGACCCAGAGAAATCTCAAAAAGAGCATAAAAGCCTCCTGTGTAGAAAATGTGCCCACAACACTGTGTTCACTCATACACAAATGCATTTCAGTTCCCGTGTTTCTCACAGAGCCCACTCTCATAAAGCAGTTCCAACCCGCTCGAGTTTCAGAGTACATAAGTGCGCACACGAGCCCGTGTGCGCGTCCCACCTCTGCTCACTCTGTTACACGGCCCTTAAACTCCTCTCTGAGTGTAAGTCCCGCTGTCATAAACATGCAGCCCGCTATGTGCAGCAACGGGGACCATGTAGCCATTCACCCCTTAGCGTTACACTTCAGAGCGTGGGAAGCTATTCCGGGAATTTCCCAGTGGGTGCTAAACACAATAAGGCTAGGCTATCGATTACAGTTTCACCGCCGCCCTCCACGTTTTCGAGCGCGGCTAAAAACTATTGTGAACCCAGAAGCAGTGACACTGCTCCGTTCAGAGATAGCAAAACTATTGTGCAAAAGGGCTATAGAGAGAGTTCCTCTGTCTATGAGCGAGTCGGGGTTTTACGGACGTTATTTTCTGGTTCCCACGAAAGACGGCGGCCTCAGACCAATCTTAGACCTCAGATTTCTGAACAAAGTTCTCATGAAGAGACCGTTCAAAATGCTCACTATCAGAAAACTCCTCGCGCATGTGCGCCAGGGGGACTGGTTCATTTCACTAGATCTGAAAGATGATTACTTTCAGATTCAGATAAATCCCCTTCACAGGCCATTCTTACGTTTCGCCTTCGAAGGCCAGGTTTATCAATACACCGTCCTTCCGGTCAGCCTATCCCTAGCACCCCGTACGATCACGAAGTGCTTGGATGCGGCGCTCGCCCCCCTGCGGAGTCAGGGGCTGCGAATACTGAACTTTTTGGACGACTGGCTGATTTTGGCACAATCACAGAGAGAGCTACTGTCTCATCGTACAGTTCTCCTCGACCATCTGAAAGCTTTGGGCCTCTCTGTCAACTGGACAAAGAGCGCACTACAACCCAGTCAGACTATCTCCTTCTTGGGTAGACTCGGTCACGATGACGGCTCGTCTGTCAACACAGCGCGCGCGCCGTGTTCAGCGTCTCGCCGCATCTTTTCAGATGAACAGACTCACACCTCTGAAAACTTTTCAGAAGGCGTTGGGTTACATGGCCTCAGCCTCCGCGGTGCTCCAGCTGGGGTTACTGCGCATGCGCCCGCTTCAGCTCTGGTTGAAGAGCCGTGTGTGGACCACAGGCCGCCAGCTGATAAAAGTAATGCAGACCTGTATCACAGCTCTGCAGCCATGGACTGTGGCAGAATGGTTTCAGCGGGGCGTTTCCATGGGGACCTTTTCTCGCCGAAAAGTCATCTCGACAGACGCATCCAACACGGGTTGGGGTGCGGTCTGCGAGGGCTCACCGGCCTTCGGCCCCTGGTCAGCTCAGGAGAGCCTCCTCCACATAAACTGTTTGGAGATGCTGGCGGTCGAGAACGCGCTCACGCGCTTTCTTCCGCGCATTCACGGTCACCACATGCTGATCCGTTCGGACAATATAGCTGTGGTCTCCTATCTAAACCGTCAGGGCGGAGTCAGATCCAGGAATCTCCTCCGGCTGACAGAACGCATCTTAGTTTGGTCTCAGTGTCACCTGCTCTTGCTCAGAGCGACGCACGTGCCGGGTCATCTGAACGACGGTCCAGACAGTCTGTCCAGGAACCCCATTCCCCCCGGGGAATGGTCCCTGCACACTCTTACAGTCCAAAAGCTGTGGCGAATATTCGGCAGAGCAGAGGGGGACCTCTTCGCCTCAGAAGAGAACACCCACTGCCCAATATTTTTCTTAAAGAGCGAGGACGCGCTAGCCAAGACCTGGCCCAGCCGCCCGCTTTATGCATTCCCTCCGGTTTCTCTGCTACCACAGGTGCTTCAGAGAATCAGGGAAATACGCCACTCGGTGCTCCTCATAGCCCCGCGTTGGGAGGGTCAGACTTGGTTTCCGGAGCTCACTCAGCTGTCACAGACAGCCCCGTGGCCCATTCCAATCAGAGCAGATCTCCTCTCTCAAGCTCGCGGCACTATCTGGCATCCCCACCCAGAGCGCTGGGTGCTACATGCGTGGGTGATCAACAACTACCCGTTGCTTTGCCAGAGGGAGTGTTAAACACGATCATACAGGCTAGAGCGGCTTCTACTAGAAGGCTCTATGCGTCTAAATGGTCTGTGTTCTCTAAATGGTGCACCGACAGAAACTGGGACCCACGGTTATGCGAGGCTCCTTCCTTGCTAGTTTTTCTCCAAGAGATGTTGGACATGGGCAGGTCCCCGTCCACTCTCAAGGTGTATGTGGCAGCCGTCGCAGCGTTCGTTGAACCCCGGCGCGGCCAGTCACTGGGCAAAGATGGCTTGGTCATCCGCTTCCTCAGAGGAGCTAGAAGGATGAACCCCCCACACCCCCCTTCGGTGCCAATTTGGGACCTTTCCATAGTTCTCGAAGCTATGAAAGCCCCTCCATTCGAACCGCTAAACACCGTGGACCTCAAATACCTTTCGCTCAAAACAGTTTTTCTGCTCGCGCTCGCGTCAGTAAAACGTGTGGGAGACCTTCACGCGCTGTCCATTAGCGCTTCCTGTCTCGAGTTTGGGCCCAATGACTCCTTAGTCGTTCTCAAACCTAGACATGGTTATGTCCCAAAAGCGATTGGTACCCCGTTCAGGGCACAATTTATTTTCCTATCGGCTCTGCCTGCATCCGATAGCGAATCTGACTCTATCTCCTGTGTCCGGTCAGGGCCCTGAGATTATACATTACTCGCACTGCTCCGGTCAGACGATCCGAGCAGCTTTTTGTTTCGTTCGGTGGGCGCACCAAGGGGTTGGCCGCCTCGAAACAGACTCTATCCAGATGGAGAGTTGATGCCATTGCAGCCGCATACGCATCAAAAGACCTGCCATGCCCTCTGGGCATCAGGGCTCATTCCACTAGAGGCATGGCCTCATCGTGGGCATGGTCCAGCGGAATTTCCATTCATGACATTTGTGTGGCAGCGGGATGGGCTTCCCGCTCCACCTTTGTCAGATTTTACAATCTGGAAGTTCCCGCCTTGCAGGCTAAACTACTAGCAGTCTAGTATGTTACAGCTCTTCTGGTTGAGCTGCACTATAGGGAGTCATTCACACAGACCGGTTTCGCTCTGTCCCTCTCTATCATGTGCTTATGTACGACACAATCTCTGGCCCGCTCTGCTGGCCTTTGTCACATCATTTCATTTTCATTTTGGCTCCTGCGATGGGTGGGGGGGCGTCCCATCCCTGTGCGTTGAGCCGACCAGATGAACCAGTTGTTTCCAGTGCTGACGGTCTTGTGCCAGCTGCTCTGCCTCCTCCACAGCAACTCCATGTTGTTGGAGGTCGCTCGCAAGGACGTCGAGCCATCGGGTGCGGGGTTTACCTCGTGGTTGTCTCCAGCCTGCGGCCCTCGGATCAAACTGGAGAATGGCTCTCGTCGGATGGTCAGGAGGGAGACGGAAGATATGGCCGAGCCAGCGGGTGCGACGTTGCGCAGCCAGGCAGGATGCTCTGGGCTGGCACGTGCGGGCTCTAAGCACTTGATTGGAAACCCGCTGGGGCCACCTGATGTTCTCGATGGTCCTGAGGGCCCTGCTATCAAAGCCATCTAATCTCGCAGTCAATGTCTTATTTAAGGGCCAAGTCTCCGAGCCATAAAGCAGGATGGAGAGTACTTCTGAGTTGTAAATCCGGAGCTTCGTCTTGCGTGAGATGGTCTGATGCCACCAGAGTGGTTTCCAGAGAGACTGCATGGCTGATGCAGCCAGGGCTCTTCTGCGGGTAATCTCTGGTTTTAGCTCCCCGTTGTCTGTCACTAAGGATCCCAGATACACAAAGTTCTTGACAGGCTCTACAATGTAATTGCCAAGCCGCAGGGAAGTTGGATGCGGTCCGTCACCGACATACATGAACTTGGTTTTTGTCCAGCTCACCTGAAGGCCAAGCTTCTCAGCCTCTTCGCTGTATATGCCCAGAGCATCTCTCAACTGGTTGTAGGACGTGCTGAGCAGGATGCAGGTGGTCAGTCAGGTGGTAACTGCCGAAGGACACTCTAGGGACCCGCTCACACACCCTAGACATCAGATGGTCAATGATGCAGTTGAAGAGGTCAGAAGCAGCCACGCAGCCCTGGTGAACGCCACTGGAGATGGAAAACCAGTCTGAGTCTCTGCAGCTTGAACAAGGCAACGATCTTGGGCGGTGCTCCAAGGGCGTGTAGGATACTCCACAGTGAAGTGTGGCAAACGGTGTCAAAGGCAGCCTTCAGATCTATGAACCCGATGTAAAGATGGCGATCTTTACGGAATTCATAGGTCTTCTCTATCAACAAGCGAACGGCGGAGATTTGGTCTGTTGTGGAGCGGTTAGGCATGAAGCAGCTGCTTCTGATGGCTGGGAGAGCACGAGTGAGCAAGATCCTGGTAAAGAGCTTGCCGGGGATGGAGAGAAGGGTAATGCCTCTGTGGTTGCCGCAGACTAACCTGTCGCCCTTATGTTTCCAGAAGGGCAAAATGACTCCTCTGGTCCAGTCGCTGGGAAGCCTCTCTGTCTCCCACACCTCATTGAATATGTGGGTAAGCCACTCGATGATGGTTTCACCGCCGGGTTTTAGCATCTCAGCGGTTATTGCACAGATGCCGGGGGCTTTCCTGTTGTTAATTTTTTTCAGAGCGGCTCTGACTTCCTCAGGTGTGACAGGGTCTGTACTGCAGACAGCACTAAGGACTGCAGCATTAGCGGCCGATGAGATGGTGGTATCGGCTGGGGAGGTACCGTGCTGCAGAAGGAGGCTGAAGTGCTCTTTCCAGCGTTCGAGGCAGTTTGCTTCAGTTGCTATAAGGTTGCCATCGGAATCTTTCACCAGGGCTGTCTTGATGCGTGGACCATTACGGGCTTGGCGCAGCAGACTGAAGACCCGGCTCATATTGTTGTTATTGGCCGCGGACTCTAGGTGTTTAGCTTCTGCTTGCCAGAACTTCTCCCTATCCTCGGCTATAGCCACATTGCGCTGGCGGTTCAGTCGCTGATTCTCCGCCATGTCGCCTCGGAGCTGGGCCTCACGCCGCCGGTCAATGATGTGGAGTGTCCTCTCCGATATCCAAGGCTTTTTCGGGGAAGGTCGAAAGCATCCGAAGACATTGTGAGCTGACTGGATGACACTTTCCTTGAAGGTCTGCCAGTCGTTCACCTTGTCGATAGTCAGGTTATCAAAGGTGCGGCGGATGGCGCAACTGAATTCTGTGGCGATGTTTGGATCACTGAGTAGGGAGGAGTCGAGGCGAGGCTGAGTCTTAGTGTGCTGGTTGGCTCGCAGCTTTAACTTGAGCTGGGCCACCAGCAAGCGATGGTCTGTGTTGCCAAGCTCTGCTCCTCGGTACACGCGGCAGTTGGTGACAAACGGCTTCCAACGTCGAGAGATGAGGATATGGTCCAGCGCTTTCCTGGTTCTGCCATCTGGGCTGTACCATGTCCAGTGATGGATAAGCTTCCGGGGAAACCAGGTATCAGCAACGCAGAGGTTGTTGTGATGGCAGAGAAGGAGAAGGCGGTTACCATTGTCGTTTGTGGACCTGTCAGCAAAGGTTGTGCCGACAGGTGAGCCTGTGGACCGATCACTGCTAGACAGAGAGGCATTGGCATCGGTGAGGATGATGGTGATGTCGTGTGGTGAGGCTTGGCCAACAGCCTGATGGAGTTGGTCAAAGAAGGCGTCCTTTGCATCCTCATCAGCGACATCGGTGGGGGCATAAGCAACGATTACTGTCATCTTGCCATGTTGGTGGAGAAAGCGGGCTGACAGTAATCTGTCGCTCAGGGGTGTCCAGTTGATGAGGGATTTGCGGAGGGCCTTTGGGATGGCAAGTGCCACGCCATAAAGGCCCGTCGTCCGTCTCTCGGGGCCACTCCAGAAATAGCAATGGTCGCCTGCTGTTGTTTCGCCATTGCCGTGCCATCGAACTTCACAGAGCCCTGCCAAGGAGATGTTATAGCGGCAGAGCTCTCTGGACACATGGAGTGTCTGGACATTCCATGTGGCGACTCGGGTACTGCGGCGAAGGTTTAACCGTACTCGTTGGTCGGGGGCAGGCAGGGGTCCGTTACCGTGTTGGGCTGTCCAGCTACTTTCTCTGATCGGTTTCGTAACAAAATAGTTTCTCCTGGGTGGGTTGTTAGCCCTCCGCAGGATAGTCGGTTGGTGGGGCTGCCACCTTGCAGCATACCGACATGCTGGGGTCTTTGTTTGTCTGGAACCTACCCTGGAGACCGGCCCGCCTAGGGTGACCCTACCAGGAGCGAGCTCCCGACGGAATCGCTCTCCAGGGTCACTGGAACATGCAAGCCCCCTCGCCAGGTCAAGGCCAGACCCGAGAGAGGGTTTGCCACAGGTACATATAATTATTCCCACTCGTAAGGGTTCCCCGGGGTCTCCCCTGGGACTCATAGTGGATGCTTAGCACGCACGGCGTTGACCAGGTGTTCCCGTAGCGTAAGCTAGCTTACGCAATACGAGAGAACCTCTCGTAAGAGAACGAATCGGTTACCTAATGTAACCTCGGTTCTCTCTAGATGAGGGAACGAGTATTGCGTTCCTGGCCATGCTTGTGCTCCTAGCGTTCTCGCTTCATTCTATGAAAACCAGAGTTTACAGCCTGGGGACGCTAATTTATACTCTCTGACCACGCCCGTTTCGGCGGGCTCTGACGCAATGAGAGCAGGTCAGACTCTCATTGGCCGAGAGTTAATCCGCGTCTCCTCATAGGCTTAAGCAGTTCTCTGTGAGCGAACCAATGAGCTGCTAGCTAGCCCGCTCATGGTCTGCTGCAGCTGAACTGCGTTGACAATGGATAAAAAATTATAGGATAATTTTTTGGCTTCAAATTCTCAGAAAAGATGAATCTTTCCCATAGCGTAAGCTAGCTTACGCAATACTCGTTCCCTCATCTAGAGAGAACCGAGGTTACGTTAGGTAACCGATTCGTTTTAGTCTCACTTGAAAGACAACACTGAGTCTCTGAAGAGATTTGGTCACTCCTTTAGAGTTAGACAAACAGCGTCCCGCCGTTCTTGATTTGTAGTGTTGATGTTTCTTTTTCCCCTGTAGGTATTTTATTTTGTTTTACAGTATATTTTTCCTTGTACAAAAAGTTCCTTTTACCTTTGAATTACTATAACATCCGTTTCTGTTAAAAAGGTTGATTTTTGGTTAAAAACATCCGCTCTATCTTTTACTAAGTTTTTGTCTGATTGTTGCTATATACCAAGATCAATTTATATTCACTTGTTCCTCTTAAGTTAATGGGTTCATCTAGCTATAAATTAATTAATAATCATGCAAATGAATTCTAGAAGACTGCACTGCGAATATTTAATATAATTTCCAATGCAAAATCTGGTCTACTGTCAGCATCATTTAAATTCACATCCTCATAATGAATGTGTAACCCAGAGGAAAAACCTTATGAGACTTTTAGAGTTCTCAGTTGAATTTCATTTAAGTATCAACTTTGTCTGAAACGTTTATTCTAAAATTCCTTATTAGAATTTAAACAATAAACAAATTATTGTTGGCATACAGCCCCACTGAACCCTCTTTTTTGAAATCTCTCTCTTTTTCCTACAGACTTTGGTATCTAACTTTGCAGACTCTGTTATTCACACATGTGCTAATAATGGGGGTATTTTCTCTGGAAAATAATCTGAAAAAGTCTCCATTTGTTGTCAATCTCATAGCTGTCTAGGAGAAACAAGTGAAGTTTGTGACTCAACAAATTGAACATAAATTAGTAATAGAAACCTTAAAACAGATATAACTGTCTGTTCATAGCAACCAACATCTTTTTGAGAAGCTCAATATCTCTCACAAATTATTTAATACTTCGTTGGCACTGTTGCCGAGTTTGTATTTTGTCAGATAAATTCAACAAAATGTAAAATGATATTCTTCAAACCTCAAACTCGTCATGATACCATAATTCATTGGTACAGAGATTCTAAGCATGATTGCTGTGAAAACTGTATAAATATGAAAATAATCGAGCTAAAGCCTGTAGACAATAGGGAAGTCTTTGGTGAATTATCTATTGGTCTAAGCTGTGTTTTTACTATGTGGTCTCAATCCACAGTGTGTTTGTGGAAAAAAATAGGATCATGGTGGCCCTTACACCATTAGCAGCAATGCTGAAGGCTACAGTGGTTTGAATGGAGAGTCGGGTCTCCATTCCGTAGACGTAGTGCAGTTCAATACACTGGAAGGCTGAATACTCTATCTCTGCGCTATCTTTGCCCCCAATGCTTACTCACAGATCCGTGTGGGCAGGCAACCCCATGTGGGTTTTACATTTAAAGGTGCGAAAATTACACAATCACTCTAACTTATTTCTTGTTGGAAGACCACACATTATGAGAACAGATAAATAATAGTGTACTCTTCCATTCCATTGCCAACGCATTTGCAGCCCCCTCCGCTGCACCTACCGGTCTCCATAGTAATATAGTTTAATACCAATCACAAACCTGGAGTGTGTACATCACCAAGCCCTTTAAATCTCCTGTTTGTGAGCCTGCGCTAATAGACGTGACGTAAATCCCAGGCTAGATCCACACAGGGCCTTGAGCTGCCACCATGCAAATCTGAATCCGACGGATTTAGCCCCCACACATAGGAATAACAATGTGTGCTACGATGTTTCCCTTTTCCTGCTAAATGATGACATGTGTCACTCAGATGTGTGTGAAAAGACTTTACCGAGATGAGACTTGTACTAATAAACCAAGCCCAGGATGGCTGTTCACTGAAAGCTGGAAGAAAACCCGAGGCGCCACAGAGAATTAATCCTATCTGTAATAGCTGTGCATGATGCAGGAGCTTGAAATGCTTTTAGAGGCTTTTTTCATCTTTGTTAATGGATGAATTTATCTTCGAAATGCTGTTTCGTGTTCCCTCGAAGATATAGTCATTACCAATCTCCACAAATGCATTAATCAGTCCATTTATTTTTTATAAATAAGTTTGCCCATTAAAGGACATTATGGTGATTGATCTTTCGACAGTTAATATTAAGGCATCAGATCCTTACATGAGGGTATAGAGTTTCAGCTCAATATAGTTAAAGGTGCTGTAAGTGATTACAGCCGTTTTGCTAACTTCCACTATAATTAGATAATCCCATCCCTTCAACCACGCGCCCCATCGTTCCAGCAAACCAATACCTGTAAAAGGTGGTTTGTGATTGGCTAAAAAAGCATGGGCTGCTCTCCTACCCTTTTTGAGATTTACAGAGCTAATGATAACAAAGTAAGTCTCAAATACGCAATTGCAAGATACATTGGCATCAATTATAATGGGTGTTTTTATTAATTTCGGTCAAAGCTAATTGTATCCCCACCACTTTCTCAATCCCTACTAATGGCAGGGACGTATCTAATACATCTTACAGAGAAAGCATCACCAACTGTTGAGCATGATTCATTTCGTTTCTGTGTTATATTGAGTAATTTTTACAGTTTTCATCAGCAGCACAAAGCGACAGTGACAAATTTTCTCCCACATACAGTTCTTAGACGTGCTCCACTTTATCACTTTCCAGAACTCTCTATCCATTCTAGTGAAATCACAAAACAATAAACAAATATGTTCCCAAATAAATACTGATAAACATTCACTGACATACATCTGCAATCTGGAACCCCAAACCCCCAAATTCAAAGCGAAAACATTACTGCCAGACCAAAGTGCTATTCTTGACAGTCACCTGCTGATCCACATATTTATCATCTGACCTATACATTCCCAGGACTGAATTTGATTCTGGATTTGAATTGGTCAGCATGAATGGCCCCTATTGAAATACAAGGTACAAATGCAATTCAGCTAAATAATATCCAGATACTACCTGGTTATGAAAAGCATGTATTTATCGAAAATTCAAATTGTTTGTGCATAACCTAATTAATATTCATGACATAACCGGCCCATCTGTACACAACCTATCCCCCCCAAACATAATACAAAGTGACACCCATGGTAAGATAACTATGCTCCTTATAAACAGGACGAAAGGTCTTAGGCAATGTGTACGGCACAACACATTTGTGTCATCTAAAAGTTGATCTTTAAAGCAGCTTAAAAACAGTAGCCTAAATTCAGTAACTTTCTAAAATACTGTTAATGAGCGAGAGAGACCATGAACAGAGACAGAAACATCCGAATCAAGACACACAAAAGAGGTATGAGTCACAAAGAGAATGTCATTCATGGTCATCCTCTGACCTCCCGGTAATGAGACATAAATGTGAAAAGGAGTGTTTACACAGTTTCCTGTGCTGGCTGAAAGGACACCAGTATGTTCAAGACGGCTCATTACCCCATACACGACTCCAGACCGTCCTCTCGGCAGAAATCCGCCGGTAATGATGGAGCTTCAGCTCAGGATTAATGAAGAAAAGGTTGTCACATGCTGTGGAGCTGCTGTACATATGTGGATCTGTGAAAGCTGCCACAGGACATGACTGCAAAGGTCACCTTCACTAATCTGATGTCATGCACTCTGTTGTTGGGAAAACAGAAGGAAATGTCCAGCGAGTGGTGTTAAAAGCTCATTCCGTTTTATCCAGATGAACATTAATCTGGCAACATTTTATTACGTTTGTTCTTACGTGTTGTGGCAGTTCGGAAATTAAGTGTCTGTTAAGTGGCGCAAGGTTAATGTGTTATATAAGAAATAACATAGCACCTACACTAAACCCTACCGTAAACCTAACCAAAAGAAAACGTGAGGTAAAAACGCATTTGCTGAAGCAACCATGCCAAGTTAGCTTGCATCTACAAGTCTTTGAACTCTTTAATCGTGACTCACATACCCACGTGCTCCACAAAAATAGTGTTGTACCAGGTTAGCGACCGAGCAAGTTTACTACTTCAGAAAAGCCATACATAACTATGTATGTGATGAAAATGTAAAAATGTATTAGTTTACAAATCATGTACTTTGAAAAAATGTGATAACATAGTATTGTGCAAGAAATAAGTCTTTATTAATCTATAACCTGAAATCATCATTTGCGTTAAAAGGAATAACAGTTGGCATAATTTTAAACTGGAAACTGCAGTGAAATGTACACTCACCGGCCACTTTATTAGGTACCCCATGCTAGTAATGGGTTGGACCCCCTTTTGCCTTCAGAACTGCCTCAATTCTTCGTGGCATAGATTCAACAAGGTGCTGGAAGCATTCCTCAGGGAGTTTGGTCCATATTGACATGATGGCATCACACAGTTGCCGCAGATTTGTCGGCTGCACATCCATGATGCGAATCTCCCGTTCCACCACATCCCAAAGATGCTCTATTGGGTTGAGATCTGGTGACTGTGGAGGCCATTTTAGTACAGTGAACTCATTGTCATGTTCAAGAAACCAATTTGAAATGATTAGAGCTTTGTGACATGGTGGAAGTAGCCATCAGAGGATGGGTACATGGTGGCCATAAAGGGATGGACATGGTCAGAAACAATGCTCAGGTAGGCCGTGGCATTTAAACGATGCCCAATTGGCACTAAGGGGCCTAAAGTGTGCCAGGAAAACATCCCCCACACCATTACACCACCACCACCAGCCTGCACAGTGGTAACAAGGCATGATGGTTCCATGTTCTCATTCTGTTTACGCCAAATTCTGACTCTAACATCTGAATGTCTCAACAGAAATCGAGACTCATCAGACCAGGCAACATTTTTCCAGTCTTCAACTGTTCAATTTTGGTGAGCTCTTGCAAATTGTAGCCTCTTTTTCCTATTTGTAGTGGAGATGAGTGGTACCCGGTGGAGTCTTCTGCTGTTGTAGCCCATCCGCCTCAAGGTTGTGCGTGTTGTGGCTTCACAAATGCTTTGCTGCATACCTCGGTTGTAACGAGTGGTTATTTCAGTCACTGTTGCCCTTCTATCAGCTCGAACCAGTCTGGCCATTCTCCTCTGACCTCTGGCATCAACAAGGCATTTCCGCCCACAGAACTGCCGCTCACTGGATGTTTTTTCTTTTTCGGACCATTCTCTGTAAACCCTAGAGATGGTTGTGCGTGAAAATCCCAGTAGATTAGCAGTTTCTGAAATACTCAGACCAGCCCTTCTGGCACCAACAATCATGCCACGTTCAAAGTCACTCAAATCACCTTTCTTCCCCATACTGATGCTCGGTTTGAACTGCAGGAGATTGTCTTGACCATGTCTACATGCCTAAATGCACGTAGTTGCCGCCATGTGATTGGCTGCTTAGAAATTAAGTGTTAACGAGCAGTTGGACAGGTGTACCTAATAAAGTGGCCGGTGAGTGTATGTATAGTTATGGTTTCGGAGTTGTAGGTAGAGACAAATAATCCTAATGAGCCTCTGCTGGTATTTTGAGCATCAGATCTGAGGCAAGGACAGAGATCTCAAAGTTGGTCAATTGTAATAACATATACCTTTATTCTGAGCATACGCTGTAATTACATTGTCAATATTATGAAGTGTACCATTGAGCCAGTGGCTCTGTCCCAAAACCTATAGAACGGCCCATTAAAGAATCATAGACACATTCCCAACAGGGAGTCTGTTTCAAAGGTCATGCGTTATTTAAGTAGCTTTCTAAGATATCGATAAAGCAAACGTGTATGGACTTAAGACGAACACGGTGAGGGAGAGTGAAAGGAAGGAAGTGAAGACTTCAAAATTGTGACAAATGAGCACTACTAACTATACAAATCAATGGAAAATGCCGTTCAGAATTGAAATGGTGGGTGCTAGCCACTGAATCGCACAGAATTGATCCATGGTGAGTGAAACCTGCACCCAGTGGGAAATGTGCTACAAGTCTGTGACCATTTTAAAGTGGTAATAGGCAGCACTCTGAATATGGAACGGTAGTGTTACGGTTGATCTGTGTTGATTCCCAACTCCAGGTCTTTTAACAATCCTATCTTGTTTGTCATTGCTTGTCTCTTCTACTCTATGAAAGGCAAAAATGCCCCTATTACCGCTCAAAAGTTTGGGCTTTGGAAGATAGAAAAAACTAGCGTGACTTCGTCATACTCATATTCTAGTCAGAATGTGAGTCTGATACTGCTCCATAGGGCTTTGATTATGAGGCGTGTCTTAACCGAACCAGGAAAAAAAAACCTCTGCACTCAATTGGATAACCTACAACCAATCAGAGCAACGCAGTAAGTGTTTTTTTATGAGCTACGCAAATTGTCAACAGAACTCAACTACACGCACGCTGGAAGAAGTAGTAAAATAATGAGTGTTGCTTCTTTTACTTGGTCCTCCATGAGTGCGACGGTGCGACCACAGGAGAAACCACAACGACCACAGGGTTTTCATTGAGTCCCATCTTCTTAGCGACCATCGGAGCCAGCTGATAAAATAAACTTTTGCCGAATCCCGTAAGGACGGCAAACACATCTTTCCGATGGACAAATGCCTTGATTGCAGTTCTCTGTACGTCTTTTAAAATGAATGCGCTGTCGATTTCTTTTACAACAGAATCTATACATCTCAATTCTCCAGCTGCAGTCACCTTTGAGAAAAAACAGTTCAACCAAGGCGCTCTTTGATAACGTCATGATTACGTAACTGCAGATCATCTGTCCATCATCGTATAAAGCCCGCCCTGGCAATTTGATTGGCCCGTCTAATTCTGAACCGATCATAATTACTCCTCAATGGATCGAGTCCAGACCGAACTTCCCGACCAAAAAATGTTGTGGGTGGGGTTCGGGCTGGCATCCAGGCTAACAAAAAACAGTAATATTGTGAAATTTCAGAAATTTCACTGTTACTCTTCAGTGTCACGTGAGCAAATCATAGTAATATTAAAAAGTAGGATTTCTTACTATTATCAATGTTGAAAACAGTCTGCATTTTTTCAGTATTCTTTGATTAATAAAAATTTCAAAAGAGCAGCATTTATTTGAAATAGAAATCATGTATGAATGTAAAAGTCATTACTGTTACTTCTGATCAATTTAAAGCATCATTGCTTAATAAAAGTTTTTTTTTTTATAGGAAAAATCTTCTGACCCCAAACGTTAGTGTATCTATTAGAAATGTAGGATAGGCCTAAAATAATATATTTTTTAAACAAAAATGGACTGAGCTATGAATATTTTGGTTTTCACAAAATTGAAGTCTTTGTCTATCACTCTCTGCTGCTGAAACTTTGATTCATGCATTTACTACATCCGGAATTGACTATTGCAACAGCATTTTCTATGGAACATCATTCAAAGTCTAAATAACCTCCAGAACTGGTTCACTCCCGCTCTCGTGACAACATCACCACTGTCCTTCAAAAGATTCACTGGCTGTTGTTTTTTCCCCTCATTATTTCCAAATCATAAATTTCCCACACCACAACTATGCTTGAGTGGCCCATTAAATTAATCATATTTACTCATCCTTATGTCCTTATTTTGTCCATGGAACACATTTTTGAAGATTTTTCAAGCATTTCATTTCCATTCGCTTTGCTGCTTTTATGTAAAAAAAAGAGAGAAGATTTTTAAGAAATTAGTCTAAAATTAGGTAACTACCTTGTAATATAGTTATTAATATAATGTTATTTTCATATTAATTATATACTAGTTTTATTGTTGTTTTAAATAGCTTTTATGTGGATTACCATGAACTTCACTTTATAATTAATTATACATTATGAATTATTCACATTACTAGTAGTTCAGTCCTTCGGAAGGTATGACAAAAATAGTTATTGATTAGCTAATAGTGAACTACACATTCAACTGAGCACTATTACTTACTAATTTGTTAATCAGAGTTTTTTGTTAGTTAATAGTAGTTACTAGTACCGGTATGTCAACTTAAACTTTTTTAATTTCATTTAGTTCCCATGACAACATTTCTAATCTTCATTTAAGTTTTATAAGTTTAAGTTTTCATATATTCATATTTCATTTTATTTCAGCTTAATTTCAATTAACAAAAACAATTTTAATCATTTTGGTTTTAGTTAACAATAACGACACTCTTTAATGCAACAGACCGCAGTTTATGCCCTCATGTCAATTTTACACCAAAACGCATCAGTCATCAATTTTTACTGACGTGTTGTAGCAACAGAGTGATTAATGTCATGCTGACATTCTTCTGAGGCAGAGCCAAGTGGGACATGCCAGGACACTACTCAGTTATGGATCTAGCTGTCAGTTTTTGATAGAATAAGCTGCTTTAATAACAGAAGAGCTTTAATTTGAATCTATCGTTTTATCAGAAAAGCTTTCAAATTCAGTACAATGTGACATACCGGTATTCATGAAAAATGTACCGCCCATTTGGGGTTTGAAGATTAGAACAAAAGGTCGTAAGTCTCCTCTCAATTTGACTGACAGAACGGACTGCAAGAGATTTTGCTCAGATTGTTGCATCTGTTGTGGTCCCATGAGCCCACAGGCCATTATAGCTTTTGTGTCTGCTCTACTAGTCTCACTGGGTTCAGTTTTATTAGTTCCTGTCGGGGTCTGGCCTACTTTGCTTTGCTGTCTGTGTCTGGACAAAGTTATTATCTAATGTAGGCTAGTATGAGACAGAAAGACACTCGTTTTTGTAAATTTGTGACACAAAATTTAGTAGGATTTTTCTCATTTTTCACCCCAAACAGTTGCACATTACATAAAATGGGTGTAATTTTTCACGGTCCAAAGATGAACGAGCACAATTAGCCACATGCTTGCCTTGACACAAAAACAAATCACCGCGAGTCGTACTGAGCACTAAATGTGACCAGAGGCTCAACCACCCTTAACGTGATCTTCAGCGATTTGTAAAACTACACTTTTTTTTAAACCAAGGACCTTCAGGGTAAGTGACAGATATTCATCACATAAATACAATTTTATCATAGTCCTCCTGAAAACGGATTATACTTAATAGCAGGAGCATTCAAAGTCCATCTATAATTGATTTACCAGTAATTATATCTAATTTATTGTCAAAGGCTGTGGATTTTTTACTAAGGTGATGCTTTGATGCCTGTAGTAATGATGTTTTAAAGGGGGATGAGTTTAGAGATACAAAGAGAAAGCTTTTCTATGCAGGTACGGTAGTCTAAAAGCTACTGTCAGACCAGCTAGTCAATGTTGTCTGGCAACATATTTTCAGTCAAATTATTGGCGGTTATTTGTCCTATATATGCATAGCTGTTTATTGTTTGCATTCATTTATTCGTTCCACCGGGGTGAAAGTTCGGAGGATAAAGGCTCTTGCTTTTACATTACTTTACAGGAGACGCAAAAAGAAATATTGCAAGTCAGTTACCGTTTAGTGCAAGAGATGCACCTTAACGGGGAAGATTTCCGAAAAATGCGACAGTTTAGGCTTACTCATGTTGCCATGCAAGATAATAAGTTCATTTTGACTGCCTCTAGGGGGCGAATTTTGAAAGTCGTGTCAAAATGTCGTGTGCAGTGGAAAGGCGTTGAGCTTCAGCAGTTAGCCTGGTCTGGAGTGTGTAGTGCTGTAACTACATCATATTGGGGGTTGTTTTGAAAAAAAAAACACGTTTTTGCATTGCATTGCACTGCTTTTCCATTGTATTTCTATGTAAGCATGCGCTAGAAATACTTGTTTGGCCGTTGCGTTCACGTCTTCCATTTTTTTTGCAACGCCTCATGCATCATGTTCTAAAAATTTGGCGCTCAAGGTAAGATAAGGTCAACTTTTAAAAATTGTGTCTCATGACCTTGCGGGTTTTTTTTCATTCCACTGCCCTGCGTTTTGTATTTTGAAATGCAAAGGCAAGTTTTATATAAATAGCGTCTTACTCCACTGACCCAAGTTCCTTTACTAATTGCTAATAAATGTAGCTTGCCTCTAAGTAAATAGTTAAGGGTGCTCTAAGCGATGTCACGCGTTTTTTAGGCCAAAACTTTTTTTGTCACATACAGCAAACATCTCCTCACTATCCGCTGGCTGCCTGTCCCCTGAACACACTGTAAAAAAACGCGGTCTCTGCAGACACCCCAGGCTCCACAAACAGCAACAAAAACAAACTGGGCTTACCCGCACCACGAAACATAACAAACTGTTCCAGCCAATGACCGACAAGAAGGGTTTGGGGGTGTGGTTTGGGGGGTTAGTGTGCGGATGAGGAGGAGGGAGGGTCTAGCTAGCCTCCGTTTTGTTTGACAATAGTTCGAACGTCAACAAGAAGTGACGTCACCCAGGATCGCTTAGAGAACCTTTAAATAGTATACTGAATGTCTTTTAAAATATTGCTGTTGCCACCGTTTTATGCAAGCCTATTAAAGGAGGGTTAGCTACTTGGCTTAAAGCAACTTTTTTGTCACTTTGGAGTTAAGTGAGTGGAATTCACTATCATAAAAAAACCGCTGAAGTAATTAGTAGACAGGTGGTGCATTTGTTGTTCGCAAGCTAAATGATTTCAAAAGCCAAGAAGAACCATGTTAATCTTGTGAGCAATGTTCCAACCATAACAAAAAGCATAACAGGATTGACAGAAACTATAACAAACTTCAAGACAGTGTAAACAATTTGTAGTCCTGCATTAGTTTGTTCAATTGCAAAATATAATTATGTCAACATTCTCTTTGTTCTCTTAGATTCTGCCATGATGTCCTTTCTTACAGTATAATACTCCTTCATTAAAGCTATGTTGGTGTGACGTATTGTGACAAACCATGGTGTGACTGCCGTAAAGCAATCCAACCCTTTTGCAAAACTGTGTAACCGCCCACCAAACTTACATACTCCCAGAACAGACCTTTTTTTTTATGGATTTGCATGGGAAACAAACAGAAGCCATTCGCCTTTATTAGATGTCAGTGTACCATTATAAAGATTTTAAAACTGATATTTCAAGGTAAAAAACGTACATGCTTGCTTTAAAGAGATGGTTCACCCAAAAATGAAAATTCTGTCATCATTTACTCAACATAATGCCACACTATTATTTCCTATACAGAATGCAAAAGAAGATATTTAAAGAAGTGTTTTTCTTCATATTATAAAAGTCATCTAAAGCAACTATACTTCAAAATGACTATAGCACTAAGCATCTCTCTCATGGGTCTGTATTTTCATAGTTGAAAACCTTCATACTTCTTTTCTAAATATCCTTTTTTTGAACGAGTCAAACTGTGCAGATTGGTAAAATAATTACGTTTTTGTGTTGAGATCGGGTTAGCCAATCGAGCAACTGCCATTGAGATGAATGAGAATAGTTGAGGATGACTTATTGATGTAGCTTGATTACCCAGACAGTGAAAGCTGTGCCAAAGACCCATATGTATTTGTTGAAACAAGCCGTGACTGACCCCAGCGAATGTGTCCCCTGTAGGTCTGCTGAATAGCAGGGGCACAGCAGAGTGATGCGTCTTTTGCTTCATGTAAAGAGAGCACTGATTGCTTTCTGTGGCCCCTCTGGCCGTCAGCGAGTCTATTTCCATTATCCCTGCAATCGATTCGCTGCAGCTCCACCATCTCTCTGCCCTTTACTGCAAACTTTACCCTCTCTCTCTCTCTCTCTCTCTCTCTCTCTCTCTCGGAATCACAGACCCTCTGTTACTCAAACACATCTGTGTTTTCTTTCTCTCTTTCCATCTCAGATGTCATCAGGGCAATTGAGCTGCTGGAAAAATTACAGGAGTCAGGTGACGTCCCAGGTCACAAGCTGCAGTCCCTGAAGAAGGTTCTACAGAGCGAGTTCTGCACGGCCATTAGAGAGGTGAGTCCTACATTGAACATTGCTGTCATCTCCAGAGTTTAGCGCAATATTCTACGGGTGACAGTTAAGATATTTTCAAAATTATATTCCAGTGGCAGTTCATCCAAAAATGAAATTGATATATTCCAGTGTATATTTCACAGTTCTTTGACAGTGACAGAGGAGAATGTGTCTGAGACAGATTATAAAGTTGAGGAGGACCCTGATTATGAGGCATCCTCCTCAGATGAGCATGAGACTAGTGTTGACTGAAGTCGCTGCTTCAGGTGTTATTATGTTGATTCACATTTTTCTAGATTATTGTGCAAAGTGATCAGATGCATTTTACATATTTGCAAAAAGCTTTACAGTCCAATAAACTTTATCACAAAACCCCAAAGTTCACTGTTTTTGGCCCTTTTACTAATCAAATCATCAGCACATGATTGCTTTTAAAAGAAGAAGTGCTTCCAATCATTGTGTTCTTATGTTAGGAATAGTTACCTCCAAAGAAAGCTGTGTAGCCATCATCTTTGCATCCAAATGGCCTCACATTTAAGGAAATAGCTTCAAAGAATTCTGCATTTGAAAGAACCATTTACCAGATCATCAAGAACTTCAAGGAGAGGGGTTTAGGACCTTCTCCTCCTGAGGAATCAGCTACAGAATCGTGTCACCACCAGTGAAGAGCTGCTCAGTATTGGCAGCAGGTGATTTCGAGTGCATCTGCACACATGTAAGGCCAAGACTTTTGTAAAACAACCTAAGAAGGGCAGCAAAGAAGCCACTTCTCTCCAAGAAAAACGAAAGATGGACTGAAATTCTGCAGGACGTACTGTACAAGAATTAGACACCAGAAGACTGGTGCAAAGTTATTCTCTCTGATGAAGCACCCTTCGGACTGTTTGGGACATCTGGAAAATCGATTGAGAAGGTGCAGAGAAGGTGAACGCATGAGTACTGTGTCGTGCCAACAGTGAGGCATCCTGAGACCGACCATCCATGGGAGTGTCAAATTGTTCCTTGTCCAAACATATCCTTGATAACAGAATATGTATAATATAATAATATAAAGCCATTAAAACACCATATATATATATATATATATATATATATATATACATTTTATGTCAATCAGTAAGATTTTATGGGGATTTGCTAATTTGTCCATAGTCATGCAATTGGTATTCTGGATGTACAGTATATGGGGTAGGGGTTGATGGTGTTTTATTTAAAGGGCTATTTAAGTAGTCAACAACGAAACAAAGTACCTGACTCAAACCTTTGAAAACCTGATAAAAATTTTTTGGTAAAGGTAACAGGCTAACATTAAGAAAGATGAATAAATACTGTAACAACTATATTGCTCATTGTTAATGTTAACAAAAGAGAACTTATTCTAAAGTATTACCACTAAAACTATTACAAATTTATTTTATTAATTGAAATAAAGCTGAATTAAAATAAAAACTGAAAAGTTAAATTGTTAAAGCTAAATAGAAGTATTTAAAACTAATAAACTAATATTAACTGAAAATGGATAGAGGCTGTGGTATATATACCGAGGATCATCAATTATGGGATGGAATCTCAGCATCATCCGAGGTTGACGTTAGTGACAGATGTGCGTTGAGGGTGCGATGACAGGATGGTGTCTGTCAGGCAGAGATAGTGGCAACTGGAGCCTGTTTTACTCTGCTTCTCCCGTGAACTTGCAGAAATGCAATTATTCAGAGAATGAGGTTGACCTGAGCCACTGCGGTTTGAAGTGCAGCACCAGGGCAACATCCTAACCACTTTAAGATCTCCGTTGTCCATTAATGCTCAAACACTGGAACCGCACAAGCAAACAACTAAAAACCAATCTCACAGACAGACACATTTTTGTACTTTTGCCTGAGCATATGAACAGTGTTACTCCGGTGGAATTGCCTTTTCCCATTTAGGGGTGTGTGTGTGCGCTGCACAACACATGAGCGAGAAAAGAAGCCTATTGTGCTAATTCGATTGTTTATTTAATTAATTATTACAAGGATGATTATATGCTGCCTTTTAGTATGACACCACAGCTGCGCTTTCTGTCAGTAGTGGGCAGAGTATGTATAATCTTGTGCTTGTTTATTTTGAAACAGTATGGGAGGGTCGTGCCAAGCTATATGGAAAAACAGTGGGGAAAAATACTCACAAAACAAATATTTAGACATCAATTATTAACTTTTTACCACTAATGTCAATGTCAAGTGAATTGAGAAAATATGTCAATACTTACTGGCTATGGAAGTGCATTTTGCATTTTTATTTTAGCACTGGCTCGTTCACAAAAATAACAATAAAGTTAACAATAATAACTATATTAGCGTCGACACTAAGGGACAATATTGTTCTATTTATTATAAGCACACACTGCAGTTATGTCATCTGCTGTTTTAAATCCAAACCTACAATCCTCAAGCTCTTTAAAGTCATGTGGATTTTGATTGGCTGTCAATTTTATTTTTCATTATCAACAAAAAAAAAATCCTTTTTATTCCAACAATATCGTTCCTCTGTGTCATGATCATTATAGCTGTGGTGTGGTATTCCCAACTCTTATAGTGTCACGTTCATGTCTTGTTTAGTTTCATTATCTTGTTCTGTTTAGTTCCATTGTCATTGTCTTTGCCTGAGTTCTCGTCTTTTACAATGGTGTCTAATTAGTTTTGCACCTGTTCCTTGTTCTGTTGATTACAATCCTACAATCCCTCAGTTCATGGCTCGGTGTCATCAACCTTTATGTGTAAAGTTGTTGATTGTTCCTAGTGTATTTTAAATTCTCTTTATCTGTCATTCTGTGTCACGCATGTCTGTTTTGGATTATAAACTACACTGCCCCTTGACAGAACACTGAACCCAAGAAAGGATATAGACCCCAGAAAAAAAAGGTTAATTATGAACTTACCTGAGGTACCTGCTCGAGCTTGGGGGTCGCTCCCTCAAGGATCACACGAGGGACATCCTAAATCTTGTATGTCACCCACAATCCCAATGAGAATATGTGGAGTGGGTACTGGTTAGGTGTAAGTTCCCCTTCATCGTCTGCCTCATGCCAGCCCCACATTGCCAGCTACTCTGGACCCAGAACCCAGCCAGCCTTCAGCCAAGCCCCACACAGACTTTAAGCCAGAGGCCACCGTAGACTCAGAGGCCCACCACGAAGATTCAGCCAGAATGACGTTTGTCCTAGAGCCAGAGCCCACTAAGGAGTCTGAACAGGTGTGTGAGCCGGCAAAAGCGTGTGAGCCGGAGGCCATATTAGTGGAGTTCGTCGGCATAAATTGGAGCCCCTCCCACACTCTCGTCGCTGAGGTGCATGAAATTAGCTGGGTTCCCACTGAATTAATATTGGATGAGCTGGATGATATAATGTTTCAACTTCTACAGTCTTCGCTAGTCCTGTCTAGTCCCAAGTCCCCCTCAGCCCCCTCAGTCTTCATCTCTGCTGGTTCTGCCCAGTCCCAAGTCATCTTTGTTGCTATTGAAACATAACAGCTCCAAGTTGCTTTCATCATCATTGGCTCTGCCCAGCTCCAAGTCTTCGTCGTTGCCATTGACTCTGCTTAGCTTCAAGTCTCCTTTGTCGAAAATGGTCCCAGCCTCTCTCTCCCTCCTCCTCTGCATAAACCATTTATTTCCTCAGCCTTGCCTCTACTGTCTTCCTTCACCCCCTTGGCTCCTCCGGTAGTTCGCCCTGCTCTTCGGATCCGCACTAGGCTTCCCAGTCGTCAGCTCTGCCTTGGTCTGTGGATCCCTCAGCTCCACCTCAAGCCTCCGAGCCCCAGACTCCATCTTGGACTGCCATCCCTCAGGCCCCACCTCTCGGGCTCCCTCATCCCTCTGGCTCCACCTTGGTCAATCGTCGCTCTGGCTGTGCCTCGGACTTCAGAGTCTCCAGCTGTGCCTCGACCGACTCCGGCCCGGTCTGCCAAGCCCATGTCTCCACCTTGGTCCTCCAGGCCTTCACAGTCACCCTGGGTCTCCGTCTCCTCGGCTCCTCCTGGGTCTCCACTTTGCACGTCTCCACCTCACTCAGTCGGGCTCCTGGTTCCATCTTGGCTCCTTCATCGGTTCCACCGTGGGCCTTCATCCTGGCTTGACTCGGGGTCATCATCTGGCTATTCCCGTCTCCGTCCTGGCTCTACCCACTACTGTCTCCACGTTGGTGTTCCTTTTTCTGCCTCGTGCGAAGTGCGAAGAAGTGCGAAGTCTGATACCTTGTGAAAAACACTGGACCGTGAAGAAGAAAAAACTGTGAAACCAGATTGGAGCTTGTGATTTTGAGAAAGCTCTTGCCATTTTTGTGGGTAATATGGATCAGATGGTCCATAAACGGTTTGCTGGTATACAGTCTGTGGCTGAGATTAATGTGGCTATAACTATGCATGAGGAAATGTGCCAAAACCGGGATTGGAACATCTGTAGAGACATGCTTCAGATTGGATATGAGATTCAGTTTATAGGTTGCTACACATCAGATGACACAACAGATGAATTGTTAAGTACTGTATCATTTTCTAGCAAAGTTTCTCATCAATCAAAAAGAACGGTCCATTAATGTAATAATACTTTTGGTAGGACATCAATTCACACTCCCAGGATCCATCAGGCCAAGTTTCACCAAGCTGTGCATGGATGCCCTATGAGCTCATTTCATGGCCCGGCAATTGTGCAAGGTATCATATGGTGCAATCTGTCTCTTACATTCCCATAACGAGGGTGTGAAAGGACACAGCGTTGACTCAATTTACAGTGCCGGCAGCAAAGCTCTGCATTGCAGGGACAATGTCAATATGACAAAATGTGCCGTGAAAATGACATCTAAACCAATAACATCTAAAGAAGGAAAAATGCCACAAACTCCAAGATCAAGACTATCAGAAACTATGGTGCTTCATGACAAGAGGTCTACCTCTGGCCTATTCAGATGAGTCATCAACCTCACTTAGCCATGTGAAATTATTGCCAAAACAAGGACAACAGTGGCCAGAACATACCCACTCAAAATCACTTATTCTTCATCTCTCATGTCTCCTCCAAAAAAAAAAGAAGAAATTTTGCATATTGAGTACAAGTTTAGCTTTACACAGACAGGATCTACAGTATGCTGCTGATTGTCAGTAAAATATTTTACACTCAAAAATGTTGTTTACAGTAAAGCATTTACAAAAGAAGTCTAATTTTAGATTTTGTCCTGATTTCTAGTAGTATATGATCTACTCATTATACTGCATACTTTTTGAATGTCAGAAAAACAAATGGACTGGCCTACGATGATCTCTTTCAGAAATGATGGAACGCTTTTATGTTGTGAAAATCATTTCCCACAGTCCAGTCGTCAGAGCATCACCACAACAAACATGTATGTTTTCAAATGCAACTCTCAGAGGAATATGACAACAGGGCCATTATCAACTGAGAGCTTAGTCCATCATTGCCTACACCGCTGCTACAGGGTCAGAGATGTCAGTCTCTCTCTTTATTAATTGTGTGTGTTTATGTGGAATATCCTCTATGTGCTTGGTGGAATGGTTTGCAAATGAGAAGCATTGCTGTGAATCGGGCTTCACTGAATTGCCTGACTGACTCTGAGCAGTGTGAGAAGATTTAAGAAAGAGGAGGGAGAACAAGGTTTCAAATGAGAACAACTGAAATCATATATCTCTTTATAGACAGAGCACCATGGTTACACAAAGTACCTCACTGCGGCCTGTGGGTGGGTTTTTCATTTGGGCAGAGTAGTGAAAAAGCAGAGTGATACACATCTGTGTGTGTCAATCTCACTGGAGGTAAAACAGATAAAAGCCAACCGAACACAGTGAGTTGAGAGGAAACAGAGTGATCCCTCGAGACATGGGAGACAGGAAGACAGAGAAGCAAGGACACGATTGTAGGTATACATAGGAAAACTGGAAGAATGGCACTAAATCTTACAAGAATGTGCAGCTCACATTTCACCTCAAAACCCAAATAAATATGGAAATTCTATTTTGTGTAAAGAAATGTACACCTGTTTTTTTCATTGTAACATTATTTTATTGACAATTAAGTACATTTTCTGACAAATCCTCATTACCATAATGTGGTAATGAAAATCATCAACATTTTATTATATTATTTTCTTGATATTACTGAAAGCAGGGAATTATCACCAAAGGGGAATTTGAGAACAGTGGTTAAATAGAGCCCTATTACCCTTGCTGACTGCCTTATAAGTCACATTACCAAACACAAATAAATTGTCTTCCAATAAAATTATGATTAACAAATAGTTCCCAATACAGCATATGAATTGCACGCTGAAAAAGCTTGACCTTTAAATATATTCATGCATTTTCAAGATGCAATTAAATAACACACAATCCTCCACCCGTGGGAACAAACATGCACGCACGTATAGCCCCTGAAAGATTTACTTAGGTCTTTAATCTATTGATTTGTTCCATCTGGTTGCATTGATCCCTCACAGATCTATTGAAGTTCAGTCAATAAAGGTAAATTGATTGAAGTTTCACTTAATTGTCATTGAACTAAACATACAGTAAGCAGCTAAAAATTAAGTAGCCTAACTATAGATGATTAAGATAAAAAATGTTATTAGATTATATAATATGCAACAGTTGGTTGGTCCATGATGAAGAAAGTCACTCAGGTTCAGAATGACATGAGGGTGAGTTAATGTTGTCCGAACTTTTGGGGGGGGGTGAACTATTACTTTAACAGGGCAAGACTTTATTGCACTTGGAGCAAAACCTCAAGAGGCTTCCCAAACATGCTGTATTTTGATAAAGACGGCAAGTGAGATGCATAAAAAAACAACTGCGACAAATATCTATAAGGTGTGCAATATACTGTAGAATATGCTGTGCTGAAATATATAATTTTGTAATTGTAGAGACTTAGCAACCTCTTTCATTTCTTTTAAAGCCGTTTCTAAAGGCTATCTGATAGTTCCTGCCTGTTGAGAAGGTTTAGAGTGAATGGTTTAAAGTCACAGAGTAACAGGCATAGAAAGAGACGTTTTACTGTAAATGTATTTTATCACACTAATCTCTCAGTAGGAGGTTAGTAAAACAGCTAAAGATTCTGCCCAATGTGCTGGAGGACAGATTAAAGAGAAACTTGTTATTTAGGAGAGACGGAGAGAGGGAGACAGAGCTTCCTGTAGCACCAGCTGCGTTTCAGAAGCGCTGGTTAATGAGATAAACATAGGTTCTTCAAATCCTCAAAGGACCTCAAGCTAATAGTCTCATCCCTGAGTGGTGTGAAAGCAGATAAGGGCTCTGTACATGCACCTGTTTGTGAAAATATAGAATCGGTGATGGAAGCCGTTGCATGTGTGCAAGTGTGCACTTTAGAAATGAGACATTAGAGTCTATGGAACTGGATTAAGCTCTCTTTGCTCTGTAAACCAAACTATAAAAGCATGATAAAGGTTTGCAGAAACTGAAAGAAGAATAAATTATTCATGACAAAATGTCAAACTAACTATTTTTGGTCATGTAGACTGAGTTCTCATTGCTGCCGTAGAATTTGAACACCACAGTGCAACCACAGGTGCTCCTTCTTGAATTTTTTATTCACATTTCAGAAACAAATTAGCGCAAGTACATAAACACAAGAAAATGCTTAACCAGTGCATTGCAAGAATGCAGTCCTGTCAAACATACTTGTATACACTCTTGCGGTGCGGCCACGTTTACCTTTATACAGCGAAATGCAGTCATCTCAATAGGAATCCATGCGATTGGGAATTTTGCTTTAAGGACACTTTGAAGAATTTACCCATGCTAATTTCACACTGGATTCAAGTTTGTTAACATGCAAATTTGCCACATTTTCCAATTAAAGCTGCTTGGTTTGGAAGTTACCTCTAAAATAGTGGTGCTTCATGCAACACTATTGACATTGGACCTACTTTGCCCACAGAATTTCACAAAAGATTGCTAATGTGACCACAAACCAGATGTTATCATTCAGGTAGATGTTATCTATAAACAGATCGACAGTTTAACTAACTTTAACTCGCTAAGCAAGATTCTTTTCAAACTGTTTCTTTGCCATGACAGTAGGCTGCATCCAAAGAAGTAATATGATAAGAAGTATCGTTGCAGAATGCCTTATTGCTATTTAACCATATTTTATGTATGTAAATTTTGATAACTGTAGAGGAACTGAAACTAAAAAGTCTCTTTGTCCCTGTTTATTTTAATAGGTCTATCAGTATATGCATGAAACGATAACAGTGAATGGATGTCCGGAGTATCAAGCACGTGCCACAGCTAAGGTACGTCTGAGTTTATTTATTTCCACATCACCTACCCTGTGTTTCTGTATTACGCATACAGCATAATTACATCTGCTAAACCAATAACATCCCTTTTCTGACATCCAGAAGAAATCCATTAACTAAGATCATTTTCAAATGTTTCTCCGCAAACTGTCTTGATTTGATAAACAATCAGCAATTAGCCAGACCTGCTTGCAAACACTTGCTAGTTGCTCTTCAGACACTGTCACTGAAACAGCATTCATTCAGATTCATACTGCGTAAAGAGTGCTATCTTGTGAAAAAGAGAGGAAACATAAAAGGGGGGGGGGGGGGGGGGGGGTAGATTTGCTGAGTACTGGATGATCAGAAGTGCCTTGCTGAATCTTTAGTGGGAGAATTTCAGCCACACCACAATACTGGGTTTCTTTAGGGATGGGTCACAATCCCCATGGTAGTTTTTTAAGCAGTGTTTAATTTTTCCCTATCTTTCAGTCACTGCGGAGTGCCAGATGTCTCAGATTGACTATTGACAAGAAACTTACCTTTAAATAGATCTTAAGACTTCTGTTCTGTTCCATTCCTGCTATGGTTGAATGAAAGAATCCTGACCTTGACTGGTCGAACCTGAAATGAGACAAATTATACAGGGCTCTTTAAAACTGAATAGTCGACTAGTCATTCAGGCAACTCACCAACTGGATGATTATGAAAATATGTACTTATGCACATCCCTACTTCGCATACAGGGATATACACCAATCGGCCAAATGCTAGAGCCCTGCCAGTTAAAGGCCACGCTGCCGTCCAGAGTGTTCCGCCCACCATCTCTCTCTGCATGGATACACAGACCAGCAGACTTGTGCACAGTTACACTAGACACAAAGAGCCAAGCGATGAATGGCAAGCGAGACAGAAAACACAAAGCACGCTTGGATTCTACAAAGGATGCTGAGCAGTACCCTGCGATACCTATTTTGAATAGCTCAATAGGCCGCTCTTGTGGGTATTGTTGTAATTGTTTTTTGATCCCAGTTAGGCTTGCGTTCAGAGTAATAGTCTATTAATTATGCAAATCTGAGTAAAAACAGAAGACTTCGTTATTGAGGGCGTTCTTTGCATTTCAATATCTGAAATTTTAAAACGTCTACAGAGACACACTAATTAATGCATTTTAAAGTGGTCATATTAGGAGAAATCGAATTTTACTTGATCTTTACTTTTACACAATTCAAATGAAACAATTTGATGTACTATGAGACTGACAGTTGAAGAAATGAAACTTCCTCCCTTGTTCAAAAAGACCATTGTTGAACATGACCGCCTACATTTACTCATTAAGGATGCCACCAAATCACGGTTAATTAATAAGGAGGAAGTAGGATAGATACTATTCATAATACCAGGAGAAGACGCTTTAATTCCAGTTATATTCCAGGGCCCGTATTCATAAAGAATCTTAATGCAAAGAGTAGCTCCTAGTGACAAAATTCTAAGAAAATTCTTAAAAATGTGGGCGTTTACTCTTAAAATTAAAGAGAAAATCCTAGTAAAGAAAAAAGTCATTCAGAAAGCATCTTAACCCTTAAAAGAGGTCTTAAGTTCAAAATTGTTAGGAGTATGGACGAGGACTTTTAAGAGGCTTAAGAGTTTCTTTAGCAGAGGAGAAAATGGCAGAAAGACGAAGAGGGAGAAGAAATGTGTTGAAGACAATAGATGACAGTGAGTTAATAAGATGCTATAGATTGAATTTTTCTTTAAGGATGGCCTTGTGTTCATCCACTATCTGGGCTAACAGTCAACACTGTTCCTCTGTCCAGTCGGGCTTTCTCGTCCTTCTTGGTTTTGATTCCATGTTTGTTACATTAAAACCAACATTAAAACCACCACTTAAATAGACAGCAATCAGTGTAATTGGAAAGAGTGGAGCAATTTTTATCATTCTAAGCCAATCAAATACCTTATAGGAAATGAACAGCATGGTGAATAAAAAAAAGGATTTATACACATATATAATGTGTGTGTGTGTGTGTGTGTGTGTGTGTGTGTGTGTGTGTGTGTGTGTGTGTGTGTGTGTGTGTGGTGTGTGTGTGTGTGTGTGTGTGTGTGTGTGTGTGTGTGTGTGTGTGTGTGTGTGTGTGTGTGTGTGTGTGTGTGTGTGTGTGTGTGTGTGTGTGTGTGTGTGTGTGTGTGTGTGTGAACGGTAAAATAGGAAAAATTATTTTCAATTAATTTCAAAGTGAAGGCTTAGAATAGACCCTATAGTTAAAATCCAACCAATCACAGTCTTCAAAAGATTGTGTCATACATAGCAACGGGGTCAGCCCCGCCTCCTCACTAAGATGAACGTTTTTGTCTTTTCCATACTCAGAGTTGCTCTCAGATTGGTCCCGAATCGCTCTTAAGCTAAGACTCCTACGTAAAAGTTTTTAAGCTAAATTAAGAGTTTTCTGAAAGGATTCTTATAATCTTTATGAATACGGGCCCAGGTATATAACTAAGAGTAATGTGCCCTTTAAGTGGGGTTGTAAATATCGTAATTACAAGTTCCGAGCACATGAATGGCCGAAAAAGTCGTATTTAAAATTGAGAAGCTCGGAATTCTAGATGAGTTGCCGAGTTGTGATGTTGGAAGGGGCGTGTCAATTTGAAACATTGAGGAAATACTGGTCTATAATATAGACAATCTATCTATAATATAGAGATCAGTGAGTGGAAAGCAGGTCTGTAGTGCATTATAATGTGATTTGGAAAGTTATTTTAATTTTACATGCTGTAATTCAATAATTTTATAGGTGTGATGTACAAAACAACTTATAGACAACAAGTGTGAAGTTAATCACTTGAATTTCACAAACATTTAGTTTTGATATCTTGTATAAATACATAAATACATGTAATAGAAATGAATCATTTTCATTTTGAATTCAGATGTATGTATTTGTGTTTATTTTTTACAATATAATTATTTTGTTCTGTTTACTACTGTTTAAGTTTTAAAAGCATGACATGTCGTAATAAAAGGTACAAGGTACAAGTTTTCCGGGTGCTTTTAAGGGCAGCATAACAATAATAATAAAACAGTGTGTTGTTCCTGACTGCACACGAGGCTCTGCATAACATTTGTAGAGTGAGTAACTAAAGATTAAAAGTGATGATGTTACTGCTTAATTGAACAATTTCATTAAGAAAATGGCAGATGCTTTACAGTCATACTTTGTTCCAGCCCACTTAAGGATATCATCTAGGCCAGCCTTTCTCAAAGTGGGTGCCGCGGCACACTGGGGTGCCCCCTGACTTTGTCAGGGGTGCCGCCAAAAAATTACGTAGGCTAAAAATACATATATATATATATTTGAATTTACATAAATACATTCTTCTTCTTTTTAAACATATGAACGTATTAATAAAATTGTAAATTCATTTTAGATAAATATATATATATAAAATTAACCATAGAAATCCGTCTCACAAGACCGAAGCAAGACACACACACAACTTGACGCAAGTGACGCAACCCATAGCACCGCGTTATAGCAACAACACCGACCGCGCGAACGCGCGTCACACAGCAACTGCAGGCTCTGACAAACACACATACAAACTATACTATACTTCTGCATAACGTGTCTCTTTTTACAACAAAAATGTGAATTCTGCCGGTATTCAGACAGTCCCATGCATACAGATACAGATCCGGCCTACAATCGCCTACGTAGGCGAAATTTGTTTGACATTTCTAATCGTAAACACAGCCATGTCGAAGCCTGCAGTAATGTTTTTCATTGATGTTATGGCAGTCCACTCTGCTTATTGTTTTTCGAGAATCTTGCACTCCTGTTTGTCATTGTGCACGAAACTTCATGCCAATAAATCATCAGAAATATTGCTGACTTGTGCGCGTCTCAAGCGCACTCTTTACGCTCGTGCTAATGCCTGTTAGTTGTCCGTGGATTTGCCTATATTTGGCGCTGAAAATGGAAACGTCTTTAGACATGGAAAATCGATTTTACAATCGATTCAATGAACGTTTATGTCTCAAAAATCGATCAGGATTTTTTCACAAAAGTGATAGCCCTGTAAAGTTGTTATTATTATTGTTATTGTTATTTACAGTTCGTATTATGCTCTGTTCATTACTGTTCTGTCTAAATAAACAGGACATTTGCATTTACATTTGGGTTATGCAGTGTTTTTAATTTATATTTTACACTGGGGTGCCTTGAGATTTTATGCACTTTTGAAAGGTGCCCCGACTGAAAAAAGTTTGAGAAAGGCTGATCTAGGCTACTCGCTTTTTGAGCATATTCGACCGAAAATCACGCTGGGAATCACCCAATCTTGACTTTTTTACAGTAAGTGGAAAACAACCTTGACTAACATTATAAATGAGCCTCAGGGGAAAAATAAAATAAAAAACAAATTTATGATCTTAATATTTAATTAGGTCCATATCCTGAAGGCCACGTTTCAGAGGTCAAGTATATTTTGCTATTATGTTTTTATGATCTAAAATGACTTTCCTGTAACTAATCTGTTGATTGGTTGGCAATTCATGCACAGCAAACACTTTCAGAATTTCTATGAATTAATCTCCTTGTCATTGATTTAGAGTCATAATACATTTTTAATGGCACTTGCAAACATTTAGACGCTGTTGTAGTTATTGTCAGTGACATTTAGGTTTTCGATTTAAACATAATGAAAAAAAAGCAATAACTTTAACCGATAGCGTGACTCATTTGAGTGTTGTTGTAATAATATGGAGCTATACTATAGCAATAGCACTTATACAGAAAACAGCAGCACTTACTGTAATTAGTATGCTCAGCAAGCAGGTCTCGCCAGATGAGCAGAATTAGCATATCAATTAAAGTTCTAATGCAGGATGTAAATTACAAAAGTCTTAGAGTGCCTCAAAGCACCTCACTTGGTCACTTTGAAAAGTTACTACAGGTTTCGAAAAGCATATTGGACTCGAATCACTAGCGAAAGGGCAATTAGCATGTGTGAACAGCTTGCGTCTGCATGCCGTTGGGGCAGATTTCAATCGATGGCACATAAATAGGATGAAGAACAGCTCTAAAAGCCCCAGTTATCCTTTGGGATCCCCTGCAGCAATTGTCAATGAGCTCCAGTCGGCTACTCCGGGATGCATTTTTTTTCATCCATACGCCAAGTGCATTCCAAGTGCATTGATGATGTAAATGTTAAAAGCCAATATTCATTACCAATGGAGATTATTTGTCAAGTGTGTGTAATTATTTAAGCTGTAATTTGTAAGGCTTACAATGGGCTTGAGTGGGCCATTGCTCAGAATATTTGTAAATACGTTACATAGCTGTTGTAACTATGAACTATTGGTTAGAGTTGCATGAAGATTCTTCAAAACTTAAATAAATAGATAAAACCAAGCAAATTTGAGTGTGTAAAAAAGAATCTTCTTTTAAACCGGCAACCGAATGATTTACATTTCGACAAAGCAAATGAAAGAGTCTAGGCTTTGAAGACGTTTGTTATATATCGACTTGTGTCTTTTTCCCTCAGAGAGGATGAAGCTGTGAAGGTCGAGGAACTGGGAAAAGGGTGTCTTGCATGCAGAGCATTTTCAAACAGCTTCTTTTTTTTTCTTTTTTTTTGCCTGACACGAAACACACGAGACAGGGAAGGTGCTGTTCTTTCAGTTTCAGAGAACAGAAAACGGCTTGGTTTGCCATTTGGGAATCTGGCGCCTTGAAGTCTCTGAAAATCCTTGGTGTTTTTTCTCACAGTTCCCTGTGTATGAATGCCTTAATAATGAGCAAGGCCCCACAGTGCTGCACCTTTAGATACAGTGTGGCTCAGCGGGAAGTACTTTTGTCTTCCTTTACATTCTCAGTATCCTGGTGTTCTTATGAATTCAGATTACAGTGCAGGCACCTGTGCAGGTTATAGGATGCACTTTATCTTACTGCTGAATTCACAGCACAAAAATAACATGTTGAGCTATTCTTACAAGCTGTGAAAAAAAGTTTCAGAGATGCACTACATGATCAGAAGTGTGTAGACATCCGGACACTTTCCCTTTGCTGCTATATCAGCTTCCACAAAGGCTAGACTTGGACTCGACCACAGTCTAAGAGAGTCAATCTAAAGGTCTTTGTAAAGCCAATGTGGAGATGTTTAATTTGGCTTTTAAGAATGTAGTATCGGAAGTTTGGTGAGAATATTGGGTTTAGAGGTTACTGGTCCTTGAATATCAATCCACCTTAAAGTATTTTAAAAGGGGTCTCATCATGGGCGTAGGTTTGGTCTCAGCTTTGGTGGGGACAACCCCCGCCGGCGGGAATTATTTTGTTGTAAGATAAGTAACAGTGCTTTAATGGCGATTTCCTTCGTCATTTCAGACTGCTGGCAATACAGAATATCACAATACAGAAGTGAATCTACTTCATCTCATTATATTGTATCCTGACCCTTCTATTCTATATCAAATTCTATTGATATATTCTATTCTATTCTAAAAAAAAAAAAGTGCATTAGATTAAACTGGGAAGGGTCATAAAGCTTGCATATTGTCCTAGGTTTACTGCTTCTATTGTTCTCAATTGTAAGTCGCTTTGGATAAAAAGTGTCTGCTAAATGAATAAATGTAAATCTGTTGTGGTTTGATGCTGTCTTTCCTGCATACAAAATGGTTAATTAATTCCGTTGTCTATCCTATGGCTAGCAAGTTTAACCCTCCTACCAGATATTGTTATTTGGATATTATCAATCAAATAATGATTCATTATATTTGAATAACCAACAGTGTTAACTTTTGCCTTTTTAACATTGCCAACATGTTTTTCCAGCACATGTGTCTAGCAAGTAGGCTACACTACAAATACATTACATAAACAGAATGTAGAAACGAAAAATGTCTCAGATGATCCACTGTTTATGACTGCAAGATTCTAAGTTAAGGTAGGCTAATTAACATTCAGTGACTTGCTAACGTCTATCATGATAGTGCGACTTCTATGAGTCTATCCGTGCTGCACACCCCTAATTAATGCTCCTAACCGTGAAAGATTGCAGAAGCTAGGTTTAACTGTAACAATATCCTGGGTAACCAGGATCACCAGTTAATACTATTTTCCAGTAGAATCTGCATTTGAAAGCCTGGTCAGTCACTACTACTGCTAGTTATTTGTGTGGCTAGTTATTTTTGCCTACTTACACTCTGCTTAATAAAAAAGCTTCGTATGTCCCCTTTCTTCTTCTTGGGTGACATAGCTGATCTACAAAGTACAAAAAGGGCAAAAAAACCGGAATATTAAAATGTTTTACTCTGGCCTTTGTATATGGCAGGCAGAGAGACAGCCCTGGTAACTTACCGTCGGCGTCGTCACGCGCGCACACACACACACACACACGCACACACCACCCGCTCGCTGCCAGTGAGTGCAAGCACAAAAAGTAGTCCCGGCCCGCGCGTGTAGCCTGCCTATCAGATACCCCGCCGCCAATCAAATTACGGCGTATCTTGTTCTGTAGTCGTCCTGGCCGTTGGAATCGATCCAAATAGCAGCGCAAAGATCCAAATGCAGCGCAAATATCAAAATAGCAGTTCAAAGGAGCTTGCTAAATATTGGTGGGGACAAATTTGTCACCTCAAAATATTGATTGGGACTAGTACCTAGCGTCCCCCCCTAAACCTACGCCCTTGAGTCAGCTATACAGATCTTGTATAAGAGCCATATAACACACTAGAATTGCAGTCTTGAATCCAAAGGAGATTGCTTATTCTTAGCAACATCAACTTATTTTTTATTTTTTTAAAGGAACGATACTGGTGCTCATTTCTGAAGAGCAGGTTGGCATATTTTGGCCAATATAATGTTTAGACTACATAAGATACAGTATAATGTACAACTGATCACAAAACAATCCATGTTGAAATGAGCATCAATAGCTATGTTCCCATCCATTTGTAATATCGCTTAAAACATTTGTGAACGAAGCACCGTTTCCATCCAATGTGTTGAAGAGAACAAAATTTAGCTTCTTGATAAACTGGCACTAAATATCTCTAAGAAAAGTAGAAAAAGCCACATATATAATTTTAGTATATAATAAATTACTTGCGCCTAAGAGCACGCAGACGAAACGCAATAAACACAGTCATGTTATCTTGCTTTTTGAGGCGGATACCTGTTGTTTGGGAATGCAGTCGTGTAAGACAGTTCTGGAAGGGAATTATACTAAACCACTTTGACGACAGACTTCGCTCAGGCATTTCAGAATGACCAAAACAGCTTTTCAGAAGCTGTGCAACGAGATTGGTCCTCTGATTAGTCAAGTTTTGCTGTCTCATCACGCAAAGTCACATGACTTTTTTGATGTGCATCGAGGAATTTATTCGGTAAATGTGTTTCCAGCGCGTAATTTATCTGACTAAATTTTTTGTGTGCATTTTTACAATTTATGTGCATGTTGGCATTTACATCCATTTTTTTATGCGATATCCCAAAATGCACATAAAAATAGGTTGATGGAAACATAGCTACTATTAAGTTTTAAATATCTAATAAATATCTTGACGAATCTGACAATCTCAAAATGGCCATATTATCTTGTAAATCAGGCTTGGTAATATATTGGTCTATCTATATTTCTCAGTCACATTTCACATTCACTGACACTTTTGAACTCTTTGGTTCCCACCAGGCAACAGTGGCGGCATTCGCAGCCAGTGAGGGTCATTCCCACCCGAGGGTGGTGGAGCTGCCCAAGACGGACGAGGGGCTTGGCTTCAATGTGATGGGTGGAAAAGAGCAGAACTCACCGATCTACATCTCACGCATCATCCCTGGGGGCGTGGCTGAGCGGCATGGTGGTCTTAAGAGAGGAGACCAACTCTTGTCCGTCAATGGAGTGGTGAGTTGCCAGGGATGTTACCTTTTGTACTCTGTAACTCTGTAAAATTAATATGCATGTGTGTAATTTAAGGACATACATACCTATTTCTATTTTAAAAAAAGACATACAAGACTTTAAATGCTGAGGCACTTTACTAATTATGTTTTGGTTATTCACACAATGACAAGAAAATGATCAGTATCCATAATTGGATGGAACCTAACAAAATGGAATTAAAGAGCAAAAGACATGAGGGTATTAATTCAAAATACATTAAAGGTAGATATTTTAACCACTTTTTATTAATATATCTATATCACTATATTATAATTTCTATTCTTGTATAAAATACGATGGAAAGTTTAAGACAAATCAGCTAATACCACGAAACATCTCAGAATTTATCAGTGCTAATACTGTAGCATGCGCTGTTTTCACATTGAAACGAATTTCACTTCATTGAGGATGATGTCATCACTTTGTTAGTTGAATTGATATTATTAAAATGCAGGATGGAAAGTGAAACCCTATAAAAAAATCTAGTTAGAATATGGGAAAATTACAAAAAATGGGAACATATCCTTAAACTTAAGTTGTAAAACTATTTAAAATTCACTTCTCTGTTTACTTAATGAGTTTTCTATATTTTATCCAATGGATTTAGACATGCATGATGGGGACATGAAACGTTACTGCATAGTAAGAATGACCTGTCAGCGTTTAGATCAATTATCCTTAAATGCACAAAGGAAGCATTTCACAAAATGTAGGAGGGTTTTTTTACAGGTAAAGTAGGGAAAACAACTTAATTGTTTGTGCAAAAAAAACGATTTACATTTTCTTCTGAGATGTTTTTTTTTATAGCTGTGTAGAGCTGTCAAATACGATGCCATCATGCTGGAGGGCTTTATAATTTATACAGATCAGTTTGGGCTGAAGTGAAGTTTACAGCAGAAAGTTTTTTACATTGATCTCAGTGAATTTCTAACAGTCTAAAAGGCTGATCCCACCATGGTATAATATGGTAATAAATCAATTTTTGCACCTGTTATTATCTCAGACCCATTAGAGACTGAAATTTTCTAATCTTTCATTCTACTAATGCTAAGCTTGACATTTTAAAATGCTAAATGTGGACAAATAAGACAGAAAGCTTACAGCAGGAGTGTATGTAAAACTGAAAAGGACAGATTTCAAAAGACTTAATCTTTTCATAAATCGCTGTAAATTTTAAGATGTGTCAGACTGTCACTGAAGCCAGATGAGAATGAATCTTTGAATAAATCCGAATGAGTCTTTCAGTAAAAAAGCTGTCTGCTGAAGGGAAGCCTTTTGAAGCCAGTTTCTTTGCTCTTCTCTGCAGACATTCCAGATTGTTACAATTTTATTACATGAAGGAGTAATTTGAGTTTATAGAAACTAATGTCCACTGCTTGTGCTTACTCGCTCGAAGATGACAGAGGATCCATTTGATTTCATTTGCGTCAAAGACTGTAAAGGAAGGCATTTTGGGACAGCATTTGGGAAGTAATTTCTCATTAAACCAAACATGTTACGGTTCCTGAGCTAATAGGAAATTAATGGCTCTTTTGTGCCAAAATGTAATTGAATGTTCATCACCGTGGAGTATTTTCTAGTGCAGTTTTGAGCTGACAAAAAACTATGAGTTTGGATATAATAAAGTTCCAGGAGCCATCAACAAACCATTGGACGCGCAAAGAGAGACGAAGCGTTTGCAATTCGTTCCTTTGATTTAGATGAAATGAACAACAGTTTGCTCAGAAAAACTGACTACTGAATTATTTTCCTCAGAGCGTCGAGGGTGAACACCACGAGAAGGCTGTGGAGTTACTGAAAGCAGCCAAGGACAGTGTCAAACTGGTGGTGCGTTACACCCCTAAAGTCCTGGAGGAGATGGAGGCGAGGTTCGAGAAGCTCCGTACCGCCCGCAGACGCCAGCAGCAGCAGCTGCTCATGCAGCAACAGCAGCAGCAAAACCTGGCCGCCCAGCAGAACCACATGTCGTAGGTGAGGCTTTTCATTGCTTTAAGGGTAACAGGACCTCAACAGGGTGGCACACAGAGAGGTAGCTGCCCCACCAACCCTTGAGGCCTGTGGGAGATCTGGTACTGCATGCTGCCTGTCACCAGTGGAACGTTGTTCTGAAAACAGACAGCTATTGTGTCTGAAACTCAGCTGTTATGTCATGATGTGAGATAATGAATCAGTTGAAGAAGCTGGCGAGGAGTGCTGATGACATCACAGATTGAGCTCAATAAAAAGGATTCGCTTATCAGGCAGTTGTCCAGACATTGAAGGATCACACTTAAGGGACTTTCAAGGGAAAATTAAGAACTATTTAGATGAGAAATCAATCGTTTTTTATTACTGCACCTTAAGGGGCCTTTTAAGTCTGTAAATCTCACTGATGGAACATTTGTTTTAGTAATGCTTTAAGTTAAAGGGATAGTTCACACAAAAATTAAAATTGACATCATTTAGACTACTCAACCTCATATCATTCCAAATGTGTATTACTTTCTTTCTTCTGTTGAACACAAAAGAAGATATACTAAAAAAAAGTCTCAGTAGTACTTTTAAGTCACATACAATGGGGTCAATGGGGTCCAGTGTGGCCAGAAGAAAGTCATCAGGTTTGGAGCAACATGACGGGGGGTAAATGATGACAGAATTTTTTTATTGAACTATTCTTGAGCCAACAATAGCCGCTCTTCCACCATCGGGCCAAACCGTTGTCGTTGCTTAACCGTTCCATTCCATGTGAATTTTCCACTGTGAATAAAAAGCAAATGCGTTCTACCAGTACGTTTCAGCACGGTTGGCCAACAAGCTTGATGAGCATAAGAAACTTCTTTCTACTAAATTAAAAAAAGTATATTTCTAAACTTTCGAACTTGCAAAGTATGCTTCCAACTGTGTCTCTAGGAACATTTAGAGCCTTTGCTATCTTTTTGTATCATGTTCCTAGTTTGTGAAAGGCGATGATACCTTCTCTTAACTTTTTGGCCCATTCTTTTGACTTAGCCATATTTCTAACTTGCAGTCAAACGTGACACTTAAGAAACCTAGCCAGTAGGGCTGCACGATTGTGACAAAAATCATAATTGTCGATTATTCCTTTGAAATTGTAATTGCGATTATTAATTACGATTATCATAATTTACATTGACTGATGTTTTAAATGGCTTCATACCATGTTTAAAGCAACTTCATGCCATATTTTTATATAAAAATAAAAAAAACAAGCTGAAAATACTCTTCCTGAAAAACTTATTGATTTTCTCATTGCCACAAAGGTAAACGATACATTGGTTTGGTTTCTTTAAATAAAAAAAGTACAAATATGCAATAGTATGCATGGTATAATTGTTATACTAAAACTAAAATTAAAACAATGGAAAAACTCAAGATAACCTGTAGAAGAAAAAAAAATGAGATTGCCTTATCAAGTATTTTGGCCTAGAACACAAGCCATAAAAATACTTCGAGTTTTCAGGAATGAACAACATCAAGTTGTTCATCAACATCAACCCCGCGCTGCAAACTGTATTAATCGGTACCATGTCTTTTGCAATAAAATGCGCAATCGCTTCAGTTACCTCGATCTGCTTTTGGGAACCTGCCGGGTACGGAGAAGCACAAAACAACGATTTCGTGATGGGTGTCCGTGTTGCAGTTCTCGCATCACTTGGTGCTTTTTTTTTTTTATGCTGACACACTCATATTGCACTCTGTGGTTGAATTTTAAATGGTTGAATAAATTTGTGGTGTTGCTTGATGGAGCAGAAACAGTTGTTCGACACAACTTACACAGTATAACACGCTGCTCGACGTCATCTCTAGTGAATTCGAAATAATTCCAGACCACTGATGTAGCTTTTCTTTTCGGTTCAAATGGTGGATTCTGAGCAACACTTTGCACGTTATCGGAATCAGATGTTTCTTTATCAGCAGACATGTTCATGAAATAAACATTACACGAGATACAGACGTGACAGTGGACAGTCAGATCGTTGATAAGGACACGCCTACAGACTATTATTAAAAGTGTTGATTTGCCTGTCTGTCACAACGTGACATGATCTAAACACGCCTCTTAAGCACGCAGATTTTTTTTTTTTTTTTGTAATCGCGGCTTTGGACGATTACGTAATCGTGGCATCCATAATCGTGATCGCGATTAGAAATTCGATTAATTGTGCAGCCCTACTAGCCAGTTCAGATATTTCATGTGTTCTAGCTCAAGCACACTTGGTGCAACTAATGAAGCCCTTGATTAGTGAGACAACACCTGTTTTGCAGATTTGTGCTGTTGTGAGGATTCTATTCAGGGGGTTGAATCATTTTTAAACTGCAGAAGTCATTAAAAGTTACATTTTCAGTAAAATTTTGGGAAACCACTTGAAACATTTGTTGTGTTGAGCTATTTCAATTACTTTTGTTTGATTTGTTCATTGCAAACAGCTGAAAGTCTGTACATTTGCAATGGGGGTTGAATAATTTCAATTGCAACTTTATATATATATATATATATATATACACACACACACACACACACATACAGGCTTATAAAATACTTATAAAATACAGGCTTATAAAAAATTATTTAAAAAAAACTATTTGGTGCTAATTGATATGTCATTGTCAGAATAATTTACAAGTACCTTTACATCACATATTAACTTCTGAAACAGCGCCTCCCTCCTATATTGAAAAGAGAAAGTATGTCATCCTTTATCACTTCCAATATCACTGTTCTGAAATAACAGCACTCTTATTATCTCGAGACGTCTTTCATCTTTGCAAATGCAATACAATAGGAGAGAATTCTATTAGTCAGTCTTTTCCAGACAAACCAAAGCACATCTCATTGTATTAATGATACTCGGGCCCATCTCTTGCCTCATTGCCTCCTCACACCATAGTTAGCTCTAAGCAGCAGTATAGTTGGCAGCATTGTAACCTCGCCTTACAAACCACCCAAGCCTAAAATGAAGCTATAAGCAGTGCCGACTCAAAAGCATGTCCGTGTGGATACACTTCTCACAGAGGCACTGGCCTCTGTACACTTATCACTAGAGGCCTAATGGAATTCCTTGTGCATCTCTTGCTTGTGGATAAATCCTTGGCTATAAAATCATATGTGCTTGTGAGCTGCTGAGTATTTTTGGGACATTATGTCTGGGCAAGAGGATCATGGTGAGAGAGCTGAGCCCCAGATCATCCCCTATCAAGACTGGCATTTGGACCAAACAGAAAAGCCACAGTCACCAGAGAGCACTCTGCCAACACTAAACCACTTCACACACACACACACACACACACACACATATCTGAAAAACAAATCAGATCAGTTCAAGATCTATTATAGATCGGGGGATTCAAGGGGGAGGCACAAAATATCTAGAATTTATCAGTTATAAATCATTTAACAATGAAATGCTAAATCATATATACACTCACCTAAAGGATTATTAGGAACACCTGTTCAATTTCTCATTAATGCAATTATCTAATCAACCAATCACATGGCAGTTGCTTCAATGCATTTAGGGGTGTGGTCCTGGTCAAGACAATCTCCTGAACTCCAAACTGAATGTCAGAATGGGAAAGAAAGGTGATTTAAGCAATAGGCTATATGCACGCATAAGTTCCGCATTTGACGCAAGGCTGCTCTTCAGTTTCCGGTTGGGGAGATTTAAAGCGGAGGAAAACCGAGGAAAACGGGATTATGGCAGAGTCTTCAAAATTTACTGTCCTCCCGTCTTTGAAACGAAACTTTAATACGTTTAGATGTAATTTTATATATAGTTATGTTTATTTAATATAATAAACAAAGAAGCATAAACAAAATGAGGGGTGTCTGTTTTTGTGACTAACGTTTCTTTAGTATACCCATAGAGTATAAAAACCAATATAAATTCTCGGTATAGCATTGGACTCTAAGATCGGCGGAAGTAATCCAGCATCCTTAGACCTTCACCGGAAATACCGCCATGCATAGAGCCCATTTTGAGCGTAGCATGGTTGTTGGTGCCAGACGGGCCAGTCTGAGTATTTCACAATCTGCTCAGTTACTGGGATTTTCACGCACAACCATTTCTAGGGTTTACAAAGAATGGTGTGAAAAGGGAAAAACATCCAGTGAGCGGCAGTCCTGTGGGCGAAAATGCCTTGTTGATGCTAGAGGTCAGAGGAGAATGGGCCGACTGATTCAAGCTGATAGAAGAGCAACTTTGACTGAAATAACCACTCGTTACAACTGAGGTATGCAGCAAAGCATTTGAGAAGCCACAACACGCACAACCTTGAGGCGGATGGGCTACAACAGCAGAAGACCCCACCGGGTACCACTCATCTCCACTACAAATAGGAAAAAGAGGCTACAATTTGCAAGAGCTCACCAACATTGGACAGTTGAAGACTGGAAAAATGTTGCCTGGTCTGATGAGTCTCGATTTCTGTTGAGACATTCAGATGGTAGAGTCAGAATTTGGCGTAAACAGAATGAGAACATGGATCCATCATGCCTTGTTACCACTGTGCAGGCTGGTGGTGGTGGTGGTGTAATGGTGTGGGGGATGTTTTCTTGGCACACTTTAGGCCCCTTAGTGCCAATTGGGCATCGTTTAAATGCCACGGCCTACCTGAGCATTGTTTCTGACCATGTCCATCCCTTTATGGCCACCATGTACCCATCCTCTGATGGCTACTTCCAGCAGGATAATGTACCATGTCACAAAGCTCGAATCATTTCAAATTGGTTTCTTGAACATGACAATGAGTTCACTGTACTAAAATGGCCCCCACAGTAGAGGTCTGCACGGGCTTTAAACTGAAGCCCGAACCCGGCCCGTACCCGCGATCATTTAACCCGACCCGACCCGACCCGACAATTACATTTACATATTAAGCCCGAACCCGACCCGAACCCGAGGTCCATTCTGTTTCTCACAGCAATACCATTTTTGCAATATGCTATGTTGTATTTAATGATTGCTTGACATATTAAACAAATACATGTAGGCGCAGCGGCCCTATCAGCAGGCAGCACAGCAGTAAGAGAAAAAACTTACCAAGTAATTTTTTGCTTTATCAGACTCATGGTTTGCTTGTTGTCGTCGGCTGTTTGTATTGTGACTGAAATAGCGCGCGAGAGCGGTAGCACATGCGCAAAACAGTTTTGTGATATAAATGATATGATAAAATAAAACAAATAATTAAAAATATTATATTCATATATCATTATATTTGAGAGAGAGAGCCTGTATGCACATATTGCACATCTGCGGACGTAGCCTATACTTTCTCTCTCGCGCGTGCCGGTCACCACAACACAGCAAGCAGGCAAAGCACACGGCACGCAAACTATATATAGCCTATTTCGTTTTTCTTAGTTAAACCCGAACCCGAGGCTGTTCATTAACATTAACCCGAACCCGACCCGAAACCCGCACATTTTTCGGGACCCGTCGGGCTCGGGTCGGGTAGCAGACCTCTACCCCACAGTCACCAGATCTCAACCCAATAGAGCATCTTTGGGATGTGGTGGAACGGGAGCTTCGTGCCCTGGATGTGCATCCCACAAATCTCCATCAACTGCAAGATGCTATCCTATCAATATGGGCCAACATTTCTAAAGAATGCTTTCAGCACCTTGTTGAATCAATGCCACGTAGAATTAAGGCAGTTCTGAAGGCGAAAGGGGGTCAAACACAGTATTAGTATGGTGTTCCTAATAATCCTTTAGATGAGTGTATATGAATTAAACATCTGGGAACATTACGTGCACTGCTGAGCTCTCTAACATTTTTTTTTTACACAACAAACTCCAAAATTGTCAATTTACTAAAAGGCTTGTATTGGCAAATTCATTTTTTTACTCTTAGGAAAGCGAATTGCAGACAAGGGAAGTATACTTTTGGCTTTTGTTTCTGTTAATAAAAAAGTCTAATGTCTAAAAGAAAATTGTGTTTTTGTTATTTCAGCAGTACAAGAGGACATATCTTAGCTTATCGGGGGTTTCAGGGCTCTGCATGTATTGACTTTAACAATGGGGGACCGTGGAGTTAGGCTACATGGGTTGAGAACCTAGTCTAAAATAAGCTCATTTCCAATAGAGAGGGCTGATATCTGAAAAGATTTTTGAAAAACAACTACAAAGCATATGGGAAAATAATATGAGACATGCCTAACAGTATGTGAACTTTATGTAACCTGCCAACAAATAAATATTGAAATTTATCAGAAAATGTTAATTTTTTCAAGGCTTTTCATAATGTACAAATGACTTGTCTGCAAAGGAAGCATGCGATGCCACCTTTCCCCCGAAACAAGGCATCTCATAAATAATATAAATTTTGGAATGGCCAAAAAGGTCAGAAACACACTGTCTAGACAGCCTAGCGCACTAGATTTTGGTATAAAGCTAAATAATTTGAAAAGCCCAATTTATATTCAGCTATTAACATAATTGTCTCTCAGCTTTTGTCCTTCTGGTTTTTCACAGGCTGTTCCAAAAGAAGAAAAAGTAGAGGACATTGGGTGAGACTTAATCTCACTGACGTGATGTAAGGAGGTCCGAGAGATCTCGGAAGAGGAACCTTACTGTTCTCCAGTGAAGACTATCCTCTTTCAGTCAACTACCTACAACTCAAAAAGGTTGAAAACTCCATGATCTGTGTTCCAAATTGGTGCTTGGAAAAATGTGGCATGATGTCATAGAGAAAGGCTAGCACTGAGTACATTGTTTTATTCTTATTTGTTCTTATTTCAGTTGTCTGGAACCAATCGCAAGTTGTGACCCTCTTAAAAAGTCCCTATTGTAGTTTAGTGATAATGTGATAAAGCGTTCAACAATTTGTTTTTATTTTCATTATGTTTTTGTTGCCACAGCGTTGTACAGTAACGAAGGATTCTTTTGGTGCTGGTGTCTCTGTGAAAAGAAAGCGGTTTTTATGTCAGTAGTCCGTAATTGGATAACACTGAGGTATTTTATACCATATTGTAGCAAGGAATATTTTGTAAAGAAAGTAGATTTAGCAATAACATTTGTTTTGTCGTATTCTACTGTCAAAGTATGGGTAAAAAGTGAACTTTAAGCGTAGAAGATTCGTCTTACAAGGGTAAAGTTAATATAAAACTGTATCTTATGCACCATGTGACATAAGTCAGACTAAACCATAAACACCATTTGCACAGAATTTTCTTATGATATCACTGTATCACAGTGCCATTGACAGAGATTATTAGAGAAATTTGGCATATTGTATGGTGGGCATATTTAAAGGAAAAGTGTGTAATTTTTGCAAATACTCTCTCTGATCCCACGATAATATACAAATTTAACCATAAGTAAAAAGTGTAAACACTGCATTGGTATATTAGAACACTGCATACACTATTTGTTTGCGCATCCAACCAATAGCGTGATTTTGGGGATGGACTTCATGTTTGGAAACCAATGGCATAAAGGGAGTGTTCTGGAAACCTGTTTGAAAGTAGTCCTTATTTTCACAATTTTGTTTTGTGGCACAAGTGGTGCGGAAATTACACACTTGACCTTTAACAGGTCCTGCATGCATAACAGCTGTACAGTTTTGATGCGGTTTTATGGTTGTGATGTCACTAGTCCTGAAATGAATTCTAATTCAGAAATATTCTATTTAAGTTCAGACATAGTTCATATTATGAAAATATTTACTTTGAAGACAAACAGAATGTCAAACACAGATACATGATATCTACTAATGGAGGTAAATTATAACAGTATTTTGTTATGTTAAAGTTCTATTTTCAAGTTTATTGTCTTAGATAAAGATTGTTTTGTGGTGTTCGGTAATTTCACATAACCGACCACCTCATTCACTAGAAATATTTTAACATTGTCCTGTTTTGACAATCAATTTAAAAAGCAAGAGTTTTGTTTTATTTTCTAAAAAATGTTATCGCATTTTTATTTCACAACTTCTTTCCCTTAACTCAAGCCGTCAAAAGATGGCAAAATGTCTATCCATTGCAGCGCTGTAGTTGTACTGTTAGTTGAAGTCATATAGAAGCAAAACTGTAAATCAGCAAGTAGTTGATGACCACCAGTAATCAAAGGTAAAATTGTATCTGTGTTATTGTAATTTGGTTTGATGGTTTTCCTGATGTAAGACTTTGGTAGATACTTAAATTAGTTCCTTTGTTGGTTGGTTTTTGAGTAATCTCAGACTGTGGGTAACATGTAAACGTGTCATCCTAATAGACAAAATCAAGCCAAGTTGATTTGTTCCTTGATTGTCAATCAATTCATTTTAATGTATTCTCTTCCCTTTTATATGTTTACTTACAGACTTTCTTATTAATGACTTGCATTTTTGAGGCTAGACAAGCTGATCTTATTATACAGTGAAAAAAATACCAAGTGATATGCAATTGTTATACATATTATATTTGTATAAATAAATATATGTGCGTGTGTTTAAAGCTTCAAATCTTTGTTTCTTAACTACATATAAACCATCCATAACACACCCTAGCGAACGTATAGAAACACGCTTACAACCACTTAGAACACTTTAGCAACCGTATATCAACATCCTGGTGACCAATCAACACAGTTCAATAAACAAGAAACTATATCGTCGTGTAATAACATTTTAGACACAAACTGTCAGTCTCTTTTTAGTCTCATCAAAAACAGCTGCAAACCACAGCAGAATCTGTTGCGAGGTGTCTGTGCATTTAAATGAATCAAATGAATCATTTGACTTTCTTCATGCAAAGAGGACTTTGAGTCAAGTCTTCTTCAGAAAATGTTCAAGTTTTATTCAATTTGTTCAATGTTCAAGTTGCAAAAGTGAAAAGAGACAGGAAAATACTTTTATCCAAAGACACAACCAGATGATATGTTTAACAGAGGTTGAAGTCAAAGGCTTGTGCAGTGAAATTCTTTTACACTCATCAGGCATCCAATGGACTTATAAATAGCCCAAAACTGCCACTGTCACATTGCAACAGATGAATCTGACAGTGAAAGACTAATGCAGAAATTTGCTGCTTCTATAGAATGGATTGTGCATTTAACAGTACTGAATTTCCCACAATTTAAAGGTGGGGTAGGCTATTTTTTTCATTAACACTTTTTTGTTATTCTGGTTGAAACTCTCTTCAAATCATGATAGCAATTAATAATAAAAGTGTTCTCAAAAAAAAAAAAATTACATATATCTTCTGTGGAAGTCTCAGACTAAAAAATGTTAGGATGTCTGACCTGCCTGTCAATGTATGTATTTCCATACCTCCGCGCACCTGCTCCTGCAGACATCATCAGATTGTTCCGTAAGGCTATGCAGAGTTGTAGACAGACACAGTGTGAACCAAAACAATGAGCTTATGCTGCGTTCACGCCATAACAGTAATAACAAGATGGCAACCCGTGATGTTCTAGGAACGCTATCAACGCCGAAATGAAACTGAGCTCTGTAAGTCCAAGCTCTGTAAGTTGTTTACATTCATTATTATTGTAATGTTATGTGCTTTGAGACACGAGGTAATTTAACACCGTCTCTTGTGACGCTTTGCAGACTCTGCTCTGCTGTGAAATGTGTTTTGAAGGAGGCGTGGCTTTGGAGACGCTCTGAAGGGAGGGTGGGATCTTATGCTTACAAAGCTAGCTTGCTATGACTAGCCTCTCTGAAATTGCCTACCCAACCTTTAAACGCAATGGAATTCCCACAATTATCTGAAGTTCTGAAGTTTGTTTTTAATACCCATGCTCTGTCATGATGTTATAATCTGATACAGCAATGCTATTTTGATATGACAATATCAGGAAAAAACCCTAATATATAATTAGACCTATAACAGATTTACTTGGATCAAAGTGGATTTGCACTTGGAATTGTAGGTCTGGTGAATTTTAAATCAGAGCTTTATATCTAAACCTGTGCGACATCAATCTCAGCAGATCAGGACACTTTTGTGTTTTATCTCTGTGTTAATTAAACTAGATAAAACATGAATACTTAAAAAAAAAAACGTTCATATCTATACTGCCTCATCACCTGGACAGTTTAAAAAATAGATTTACAGATATAGATAAGTAATAGATAAGTCAAGGAAATTAATAAAATCCTTTTTTTTTCTTTAAAGTTTGCTTTGCTCTAAAATATTTCAATGGATAGATATTGAGAAATTGAGAAATAGCCTAAAAAACAAACAACAGGAAATATCATGCAACAGTTATGGAAACGCACTGGTTAAAAAAAAGAGCTGGAAGCTGCTCTAGGTGAATTTCAAATAGCATTTTTAGCGGAAAAGCAAGCTACGAGAAGGTTTTAGTGAGAGGACTGAATCTCTTCAAGAAGGGCCTTTTAAACGGGTGCTTCAGCGAAGGGCACCGCCAGGCGCTTAATTTTACAAACTATCTGGAAAATTAACCAGTTATCCCTAAAAATTGACAATTTGTAGTTTGTTTACCAAATCCCAAGAGAGAAAGATGAAATAAATGTGCATTAAAGAAGCAAAAAGGCTATTCCATGTCCAACATATCATGTTTCAACAACTGTTCAATAAATAAAAAGTTAATATAGAGCAACTTACATTTTAGACACAATGTTGTCCGTTGTTTTTCTTCTATTTTGCTGCGCCAACGTCCCAAACTTCCGAGCGAAGCTTAATCAACCGTCGAGTCCCCGAGAAACCGATCGCGTTTGTTGTAGCCTAATTCACTCATCATGAGTCATTTTTTAAGGAATCGTCTGTTTGAGTGATTCAATGACTCGCTCAATACACAAGGCAATCTGCAATCTTCGCCAAGTTACCTACTGGCGTAACTTTGTAACCTGCAAAAAGTGTTACTTAAATTATTCACCACTTACGCACAGACTGAACCTGTCAAGTTGTGATCTGCACACTAATTATTGGATGAGCAGTTAATGAAAATGAGTTATGCCTATGTTTTTTTCTGTGTTGCCCAATTTACTTTCTCTTCTAGAAAATGAGATTGTTAGCATGGTATGCTAAATAAGTAATATACTAATAGAAGTTACTTCAGATAACCTCTTCACATCTGTTAAGCACTAATCTATTGATCAAATGAAATCTTATTTAAAAAAAAAAGTTTCTTCTGTACAAACTACATTTAATTCAGCTTTTTTATGTAAGTATGACATTTCGAAACCTGAAAGCCTGTAAACAATTATATGATCAATAAGTTATGACAACATATGTTTTTACATTGCTTTAACTCATCAAAATAATTCAATCAATTTTCAACTTTTTTATGTTATACAAGATTCAACTCATTTTTAAGTCAGTTTAATATAGTTTAAGTAGAAATGACTTAAACATCCAAGTTGGTTGTACTTAAATATTTAAGGCAGCAACTCTTTTTTACAGTATAGAAGGCCTTTGGTTACCATAGACGGTGGGCCGAGGCCCCGTATCTGCTTTACTTTTCGAAATGAATGATCCCCATGGAGGGAGAACCTGAATTTGTAAAGTTGGGACGGTTGTTTTATCCTCAACGATATGAAAAGTGTTGCCACTCCCATTTGTTGCACATTTTCCCCCGAAATCATAATGCACGACCGTAAATATGCAGGCAAACGCGGTTGCCTACTATATCAGTCGAGCCAATAGCGTGGCAAGATACTGACATAGGATTATTATTAACCAATCAGATGTAGCTTATTTAGAACAGTTGTTACGCGGATGATTCAGCTGTCAGACACGAACAGCATCTGCGGCGGCAGCACAGTGACAATCGCCAAGGACATTGTTTTTGTGATTGTAAGTATTCATTTAATTAGAATATGATATCTATGACAAATGTTTGTTTTGTACACTGTGTTGTTCAAACGTATGTAAGCGTCTCGTTAGTGTCGTTTTAAGTAGGGTAGTTTCAGCTGGCTAACTGACATAGTAGCTAGCATGTCTAACGTTAGGTCACAGCTCTGAACCAAAACTACAACATTACTAGTAGATTAATGCATCCTTCATTTTAATTCCAAAATCTAAACCAAGCTAATCTCCTGCATACGATCTCTTGCGATCGTATGCATGAGATTAGCTTGGTTTAGATTTTGGAATTAAAATGGATGTAAGCGTCTCGTTAGTGTCTTTTTAAGTAGGGTAGTTTCAGCTGGCTAACTAGCAGTAGCTAGCATCATGCGATTACATATTTGATTTGGTGTAAAGTTTTAAGTACTTAATTCTAACGGTAACACTTCGTCCAACTCACATAGGCTACAGCTCCACTGTATGTCCCCGGATAATTACAATGTTTGTTTCTGTTCTCTCATTTTTTTGTGTGGTCAGGTACCGGGTATAATCTCGATAGCAGGTGAAGTGATACCGTGCTTCACTAGCCACCAAGTCCCTGCCGTGGATATGGAGAAGGAGAGACTCATCCCTTCTCCCTTCAGCGGCGAGAAGCAATTTCCCGGCATGGAGTGTTTCACACTGTGTTAGTTTTTCTTTTACCCTTTTCCTGGTGTGTTTCTGAACCTTGTACTTCTCATGTTTGCAAATAATGCATTGTACTGGAAGGAGGTGTGGGGCTTGCTTGGATGTGTAGAGATCACGGGCATTAGACCTCAGAGCCCGTGTTTTTACTGGAGTTGCCTCACCATCCTCTGCCTCTACCACTAAAAAAAGTGTAAAACAATAGATTGAGGTTCTGCACCCTTCCCCACATCACTGAATTAAGAAATGGTTTGAAACTTTAGGCAGGGGAAAACTCATCCTTCATATATTGGTTTCACCTGTTCCCTTAACAGGTTAATAATGGTTAATAAACCAGTTTCACAGCGTTCAGGTGTCTGGCCTTGTTGATGTTAATAATGCCATAATTGGAAGGGTACATTTTTGCAGGATGTTTTTATTATATACAGTGTATTAACAGTAATATATTTATATTATTTGTACTATTATACTGTTACTGCTATTACACTGCACATAACTGTATGTGTTTGATCGTACTGGAAATCCATATCTATTACACTCTTATAAGGCTACTGCTAATACATTGCACATTTATATTTAATTAATATTACTGTAAAACATACTACTTTCTTAAATGTATACTACTGTACCGAATGTCTTATACTGCGCCACCTATCTATACAATATAATACTGCACTGTAATATACTGCGCCACCTGTCTATACAATATAATACTGCACTGTATGTCTTTTACTGCACCTCCTGTCTGTACAATATAATACCAACCTTCATTTGCAGTTTCTTCAATTAATACTGCCTTCTCTCTTCCCCTTTTGTGCTCGTTCTATCTTTGTGATATTTGTGAAATGGCTGTAGCACTCCCTGTGGTAGCCAATGTTAGCTGGTTTGACTAACTGGTTTGTAGGTTCCTGGCTTTGTAATTTGTATGCCTGTACTGCCTCTTCTGCTATAATACTTTCTCTGCATTCAAGGTCTTTCCACAGAAACACAGATTTAATAAATTTCTCCCAACTTATGTCTGTGAAGGGAATGGTGGGTCTATTTCCCTCACATATATGCATGCAGCACTTAATGTTTTTGCGATTTCATCCATAGTAAAAATGTGCGGGAAAAAGAGAAATGTGCGTTTTTATCATAGACATAATCAATACATAGACGCCCAATTGCCCGCTGGAGCGTACGTCAACGGTGCGGCCATATTGCGGAGGGCAACTTTCCCATAGATTTCATACCGGGAATTGAGAAAAATGTGTTTCGTGTGCTGCTTGGGGCTGTACAAATCGCCACACAATTGAAAACAGGTCTCGAGCAATTACTTTTCACAAGCAAGACTGAAAATTTGTTTCTGGTTGTATTTGGCCATTATATAATTAGAAATTTCAAAATACTACTGTTATTGTGTCACGAAATGTAGTTTTAATAGTTTTTCAGTCGACAATGTAGTTGTCTAAAGCTCAAATCTATGGTTTATTCGTAAAGATAGAGCCTATTTAAAATTTTTATCTGACGTTTTTGGAGTGAGAGATCCGGGCGCTCATGTACCCCACCTGGAACAGCCTTACCTCGGCTATAGTGCTTCTGACGTTTGCCGCTGGCTCTGATGTCTAGTGGTTAAACATGATATATAATTCGACTTGTGTATATCTAACAGGTAATCTTTGGTCTCATTAATCTATAATTTGTTCCTTGGCAAATCGTTTTGGCTGAGGGCAAAGTAAAGTTTCATAACTTTATATTTAGGCTATTTTAACGTTGTATCCTGCTGTAGATGTCTATGGTTTTCATGATGTTGTGTTTCCAAGCAATACCATGGATTAAATGTGTGAAATCAGAACGGTATATTTATTAAAGATTACAACGAAATGACAGGACATCGTATGACAAAAGATGGTTACATAAAATAAAAACAGTGACAATGCATAACGTTACCTCTACATTCACATTTTGTGTCAAACTGAATACGTAGCATAAGTGGGCAAAATTAGTTAACAAGTTCAATCTTTCCTGGGCTAAAATCACTTCTCGAAAAGATGTGCACAGAGCATAGACTGTAGGTCAGACAGCAACTTCATATCAGCGCGCCCGTGTGTTGACAAACGCGTCACCAACACCGACACTTTCCCACGCACGCTATTGGATGAAGGCAACAAATACGTCACGCATGTCGGACCCAACACGTAGCCGCCTGCTCTATTCGCCGGGAAAATAACCTGGACAAAGTTACCGATATTATAGTAATGTGCAAAGTATGTGAGTGGCAACAATTTTTATTTGCTTTGTTGAAAAGTGTAGTGGTTATATATAAAAAACTGGGTTATCCATCCCCAGAGATCGTCTGAAAACACGAAATCCCCCCTCGGCCCACCGTCTACCAAGAGTCACAGCATTGTGTATGCACTTAAGAAAATACTGCACTCTAGTGGCCATAGGACTTAAGTACATTGTTGTCAATGCAGAAAGGTCAATGTCTTTATGTCTATATCTTTTTCCTAGAAAATAAGTGTAATTTCTTTCTAAGAAATTCCTTTTTTTTTTGTCAAGACATTAAGATATACACCATTACAGAAAATGACTCTCACACACAAACACACACTTACCCCACTTAATATTGTGAGCAATAATGAAATTAAACAAATTCTTTCTTTTGTGCAAAGACTCTCTTTCTCCCTCTCACTCTTTCTCCCTCTCTCTCCATCTCACACATACCCGTACACACACACAAAATAAGTAAAAGTTATTTTTTTTAAGTGAAAAAAGTCACCTTTTATGGCCAACAATGAAAAGCTTTTAACATGTGCAGTCAGAGCAGACTATGCTATTCAATCCATTGAAGTTTCAAATCCTTTAAAGGGTTAATAATAAATCCAATATATGAGTCATTTAACGGATTATACCCACTGAGCAAGCGACGTCTGTGGACATACAAAACAGGTTGATATCACGTCCGTCCGTCCAGGCCATAATCTGAACGTCCATTGACATCCAGAATTAGTTGATTAATGACAATGAGAAATTATGTCCAATCTGGCTATAATCTAAACGTCCACTGACAGCCAGAACTAGTTGAGAAAAGACGTTCATACTGGCTATAATCTGGACGTCCGGTGACATCCAGAATTAGTCGATGAATGACTTAAAAAAATATGTCCAATCTGGCCATAATCTAAACGTCCACTGACAGCCAGAACTAGTTGAGAAAAGACGTTCATACTGACTATAATCTGGACGTCCGTTGACATCCAGAAATAGTCCATAAATGACGTGAATAAAGATATCCAATCTGGCCATTATCTTAACGTCCACTGACAGCCAGAACTAGTTGAGAAAAGACGTTCATACTGACTATAATCTGGACGTCCGTTGACATCCAGAAATGGTCCATAAATGACGTGAATAAAGATGTCCAATCTAGCCATTATCTAAACGTCCACTGACAGCCAGAACTAGTTGAGAAAAGACGTTCATACTGACTATAATCTGGACGTCCGTTGACATCCAGAAATGGTCCATAAATGACGTGAATAAAGATGTCCAATCTGGCCATTATCTAAACGTCCACTGACAGCCAGAACTAGTTGAGAAAAGACGTTCATACTGACTATAATCTGGACGTCCGTTGACATCCAGAAATGGTCCATAAATGACGTGAATAAAGATGTCCAATCTGGCCATTATCTAAACGTCCACTGACAGCCAGAACTAGTTGAGAAAAGACGTTCATACTGACTATAATCTGGACGTCCGTTGACATCCAGAAATGGTCCATAAATGACGTGAATAAAGATGTCCAATCTGGCCATTATCTAAACGTCCACTGACAGCCAGAACTAGTTGAGAAAAGACGTTCATACTGACTATAATCTGGACGTCCGTTGACATCCAGAAATAGTCCATAAATGACGTGAATAAAGATGTCCAATCTGGCCATTATCTAAACGTCCACTGACAGCCAGAACTAGTTGAGAAAAGACGTTCATACTGACTATAATCTGGACGTCCGTTGACATCCAGAAATGGTCCATAAATGACGTGAATAAAGATGTCCAATCTGGCCATTATCTAAACGTCCACTGACAGCCAGAACTAGTTGAGAAAAGACGTTCATACTGACTATAATCTGGACGTCCGTTGACATCCAGAAATGGTCCATAAATGACGTGAATAAAGATGTCCAATCTGGCCATTATCTAAACGTCCACTGACAGCCAGAACTAGTTGAGAAAAGACGTTCATACTGACTATAATCTGGACGTCCGTTGACATCCAGAAATGGTCCATAAATGACGTGAATAAAGATGTCCAATCTGGCCATTATCTAAACGTCCACTGACAGCCAGAACTAGTTGAGAAAAGACGTTCATACTGACTATAATCTGGACGTCCGTTGACATCCAGAAACAGTCAATAAATTACGTAAATAAAAGATGTCCAATCTGGCCATTATCTAAACGTCCACTGACAGCCAGAACTAGTTCAGAACAGATGTTCATACTGCACTGTAAAAAAAATATCCTAATTTTACAGTAAATAACTTCCTATGTTCATCATTGTGGTTGCGTTCATGTGTGTTCAATTCGTAAATACGATCTTTATGACATGTCTTGAATGCATCAATAGCTCTATTTTAGGGACAATCCTTACAAACAATCATTGCTAAAATACATTACAGACTGTCACAGTGAGAAGATCTTTGTCCTTTATAAATGCTAAAGACCTAACCACTGCAGTCAACACCTTGGAGTATCCATGCTGTTAAATAAAAGTCTGTAGACAAGGGTTAAGGTTAGGGTTAACCCCTTAATTTCTAACCCCCGGTTTCACAGACAGGGTTTAGATATAAAGCCAGGATTAGGCCTTAGTTAAATTTGGGCATTCAATTATAGCTTTTAAAAATGTACCTTAGAAGAAAAAAACATTACTGGTGTGCATCTTGAGACAAAACAATGGCACTGACATAAGATATGTCAGTATAGCCTACAAGTTGCTTTCAGGTAATACAGCTCAAACGTGCATTTTAGTCTGGACTACAGGCTTAAAGGAGAACTCCGGCGCAAAATGAACCTCGGGTGTAATAACACATTGGTACAGACTAAATCGTTCCCTGAGATTTGTTTTCATGATAATCGAATGTAAAGAGTTTTATCTCTAAAAACAGTTTAGCTTATAACGCTAGTATATTGGGCATAGCGTAAGCAAAAAGAGATCGCTAGTTAATACCACCAACAAGGCTCAAATTAGCCCCACACTTACACGGCAGCATAATGAGGGTCCTTACATGCAAACCGAAGCATTGAGAACTTTGTAAGTGTATAGACAGTTTAATAAGAAGATACTTTACACAGACAGTACAGTTAGCGCATACAGACAGGAGCCATCTTGGAAAACAGTCTCGATCAGTCAAACCACGAACACGGTGATACGTGAGCTGAACTGTGACTTGGAATCTCATATGGTCCGTTGTTTCCGGAAGAAAGCACTGAGCGCGTAAGAGAAGCACTTAACGCAACAGAGAAAATAAAAAAATAAATATAATTTATCTTATCTTCAATATCTACACGTACTGTTCGCTCACCCTCGTGGTTCGATTGGTCGAGACTGTTTTCCAAGATGGCTCCTGTCTGTATGCGCTAACTGTACTGTCTGTGTAAAGTATCTTCTTATTAAACTGTCTATACACTTACAAAGTTCTCAATGCTTCAGTTTGCATGTAAGGACCCTCATTATGCTGCCGTGTTAGTGTGGGGCTAATTTGAGCCTTGTTAGTGGTATTAACTAGCGATCTCTTTTTGCTTACTCTATGCCAATATACTAGCGTTATAAGCTAAACTGTTTTTAGAGATAAAACTCTTTATATTCGATTATCATGAAAACAAATCTCAGGGAACGATTTAGTCTGTACCAATGTGTTATTACACCCGACCCGAGGTTCATTTTGCACCGGAGTTCTCCTTTAAGCCTTGCCTGTGAAACCCAGGGTATTATGTTGTAACTTAATTATACCAATGTTAGCAAGTGTTGCGTTGGACAGAGGGATTAACCCTAAACCAACATGTTGTGTAACAGTACCACAAAGCATGTTGACATTTATAAGGCATTAGAGTGTTTCTAAAGGAAAGGTCAAGAATTTGTGAAAGTGCAAAAGGGTCATTATGGGTCACATGAATGTAACTCTAATGTCACCACCATGATACCAATCCATTAGTTTTTCACATACGTCATACAGAATTGTATATGAATGGATATGCAGTGTTTGCTCTGTTTAATTATACTGTTTGCTCTATTAAATTGCTGTTTATCAGAACAGTGATAAATAAATGTTATTATATATGGTATACAAGTTACTGTTTAATCTTTCATTTTTTATCTTTCATTTTTTATCTTTCATTTTTAATCATACACTGCAATGAAAACACATTTAAACAATTGATTAAATATAACAGCCAGCCTACAAATACAACTAAATAGCACGTGTATATTTTTTTCCTATTCTTTCATTTAAAACATTTCATATTGTCCTGTTATTGCAATGTTTTCACACTATTGGCTGTCTCTCCGAGTTGTTTTGAGCATGATTGGTTATTCTGACTGTCATCCAGGAATCTGGCCAATGACAACTATGCGCGCCTTTACCAGTCAAGTTTGAATACGTCAGTTGAAGTGAGTGGGTGTGTGTGCTGCTGCTCGGGACCTACTTCGGTTTTGTGGCTTTTACATTGTTTAAAACATGGATTATTTTACATCGGACTGCTAAATGTTTATTTTGAGCGAGTTGCGGGATGTAAATGAAGAACAAACAAGGAATATGGACAACGAATAATGGACATATTGCAATCTACGGAAGGTAACGTAAATAACTTTTTATTTTATACAAATTCTAATACATCAAAATATAGTGTATTAAATGGAGAATCTAAACGCGATTAGAGAAATATTGATATTAGTACGGTATTCCAATGTATTAGGCTAATTATGTGCTGAGCTAGCATGTGTATTGTCAGCTAACTTAGTTTATGATAAAAAAATAAAATAAAACTCAGCATTGGAGCTTTACAATGAGTGAACTGAGAACATTGTCTCTTTAGACAGAAGAACTCGAACCACACTCCTTTACTCGAGTCTAGAAGAATCTGCAAACTAGGCTTTTAAATTGTTGATCGCGGATTTAACGTTAAAGTTAGGCCTAACGTTATTGTCTTGGAGCTGGTGAGTCAATTTTGCAAGCTTTTGCAAATGTCTCTGTTAGTAGCCTAAGTAAAAACAAATAGCTAATATTGCTGTGTGTGTTTCCTTCATGATCCAGGCATTTTGGGAGTAACGTTAAATATTATCCAGCCACACGATCTTCAGATGGTGAGTATTGTCATAAAATACACGTGAAATAGAGGCAGAACATGGACACTCTGCTCAAAGGCACACTGGTTCAAACCCTCCAGACAATGTTTTATCTTCTATCTTCTTGAGTTTATACAGGCCTAGCTGACCCAAAAATAAATGTCTAACTTACTTTTGTGAAACACAAGAATGTTGGGAATAAAACAACTGTATGAGAAAAACAAAAACAAATAAGGCATTTCTCAAGATATCTTAATTATGGTTCTACATAAGAAACTCATACAGTTTCAACATGAGGGTGAGTAGGCTAAATAATGAGAGAACTTTTCTTTTTGTTTGGATGAGCTGTTCTTTTAAGGACATTTGCTAAATTAACCATGGTTTTTATTATAGTAAAGGTGTAGAAACCATGTTTTTTTATGGTGGATTGATTACAATATTTTATTACCATTTGGTTAGTGTCACAAAACATTGTTAATTTTAGTAAGGGTTCTCCAGATTTATATAACACATAACCTGTATAATTTATTTAAGGAACACATTCAAAATGGTCCTATGTCACCCAGATCAATAATCTATTAACGCACTTTTTAACTTTTTTTTTTTTTAGATCAAGCATTGGAACAATGTTTACGGAGCAGAACAGGCACCAACAGAGAAACAAGTCCATCACTAGTAAGTATCCATTGCAGTATCTAAAACCGTAGTCAATTTTAAAGGCACAGTGCACTCCAAAATAAAAAAAATATCTCTTTTTTCCCGTGCCATTCCAGATGTATATGACTTTCTTTCCACAAAGATTTTTTGAAAAATTATCCATTATTGTTAGCCAATATAATGCAAGTGCATGCACCAGAAACTTCATACAGTACAGCCTGCTGTGTTGTTCACACAAGATGTTTTCTGCATTTATCATGTGAGCTTTACAATGCTCTTGGACTTTTTCGACCTTCCGCATTTTGGTGTCTATTCACTTGCAGTATTTAACACAAACACAAGAGATGGATAATTTTTCTAAAAGTCTAGTTTATTTTTTCTAAAATGTGTTCATCTGAAGAAAGAAAATCACATACCCTTTCGGACGGCATAAGGTAGAGAAAATAAAGGGGGTATCAGTTTACTCTCCTTTAGCTACTATTTATAAACCTTACATGTGATTTAATAAATTTACAATTAAAGGGGTGTTCCAAGCAAACAGCTATGTGTGTTTATATTAGGGGTGTACGATTCAGAAAATGTCACGATTCCGATTTTTAGGCTCAAGATTCGATTCAATAGCGATTTTCGATGCAAAAACGATTCTCGATTTAAAAAAACGATTCACAGTATGTAAATGTAGTTACTTTTCCTATGTAGGTATTAGGGATGTGCATCTCCATAACTGAGGCCGATGCGATACGCATGTCGATGCATAGCCAACGATACGATACATTAAAGATAGGCTACATATAAGCAGCTACCGATGCAATGCAATGCGATTCACTATTATTACGATGCGGTGCGATTTGATTTCAACTCAACGCGATGCGATTCAATGTAATACGATGCAATGGAGAAAAATATGATGCTATGCAATTCAATATTCAATTTTTTTATTTATTTTGTTCATATTTTGTGCCATCTGACTTTTAACGCATGGCTCTTTCACATACAAAAGATTTGGTTTTCAAAACAAAAAAAAACATAGCGTTGCGACGTTCGTCTATTATAGGACAACTTAGTTTGAATAAACGAGCAGACACTGCTACTTGCTCTACGTTTATTTAGAATTAACAGCCAGACAACTAGCAGTGACTTGAGCTTTCCATTAAATGAATCACACACAGTAAACAAATCCTTAAAGACCCACTCCGATGAAAATAATGTTTTTCTAGGTGTTAACATGTTCTTGTGGCATTTTTCTGATGTTAGAGGACATATCTTGAGAAAAATAAGCTCAAAGTTGTATTTCTGAGTATTTCTACATTCAAATGGCCGTGAATCAGTAGCAGACGCTAAAATGCCGGCTAAAATAGACTGGAGTTGTGACGTAGTAACTCCACTGGGCGTCTCCACACGCGATGTCTTGGAGTGAAATAATGATTGGTGATCGGTGATAACTTTGATTAACTTCGGATAATAATAATTAACGTGTATATAATACTGTTGCCCCACCGGTATTGGGGGTGTAAGCTAGCGGGAGAGACAGAGCTCTCAGCAACGGGCAGGGGGAGGGTCGTCTCCGTGCCAACGGCTCCGCCCACAACGCAGAGGCGAATTGCTAATGAGCTACTGCCGCTCTGCTGAAGCGAAGTCCCAGAAAACGGCACAGGTTTTGTGATTTTGGCTAAAAATGGCATAATCATAATTTAAAGACCACTGGGAATGTTTAAAAATAGCTCAAAATATGATCGGAGTGGGACTTTAACAAAAAAAAATCAAACAGGCCTATTCTGGTGGGTGCGGTGATGCGGTGGTGTAACATGTAAGGCTGGTGCTGCCAATAAGCACCTAAAATCTGTCACAAAGAACCGGCAAAAGTAATGATTATGAATATGTAAAATATAGCAATGAGATATTTTAATTGTTTATTAATAAACAAGTGTTTTCTTTGCCAGTGTCGGCTGCAAAGATGAAGTTGACGATGCTGACTCACGATCTTCGCAGTAGTCAACGCGCCAGAGAGAAATACACAATTCATACGGATTATTACATAAGCAGAGAGCAGTCTGTAGTCTGTTTTCTTACGTTTTGAATTGTTCTGTTTAAAAGTAGACCTGTCTGTGAGGCAAGTAGGCTACCTTATATGCTGAGTTTCGGTTCATTTATGAGACGAGCTCCAGTTCACGCGCCGGCGCCTCCGTGTTTATCGTCTGCTATATTTACTTCTTATTTATTAAATCCAGGCAATTGGTTGATGAAACATTGATTAAAATTAAGATACAATTAATACAAAACTAAATGCACTTTAAAGAAAGGTTTTGTGCTTTCTGTTTGGTGTGTCTGTGAAATTTTTAAAGCATCTTTTAGTGCCGCGTTCAGAGCGCTCACGTCTGTAACATTGTTTTTTCCTCATAAATGCAAACACAATTTTTTTTTTTTACTTTTTTTTTTGTTCTGTGGAGTAGAGCCCGACCGATATGGATTTTTGGGGGCCGATGCCGATACCGATATTAGGGAGTAAAAAAAGGCCGATACCGATATATCGGCCGATATTATTTATGTGTATATTATAATACAGTAGCAATATTATTTATGTGTATTATAGTACAGTATACCAGTCAAAAGTTTGGACACTTTCCTATTGGTGTGTACAAACTTTTGATGGGTACTTTACACAGTATAAACAGAATAAATATATTTTATAAACACGTTTTGCAATGATCACTCAAATGTGGTGATCAAACACTTGTGTGACACAGATATGTAATGGATGCAGGGGGAATGATAGAATGAGAATTATACAGCTGAGCTGTAACCAAACTAGTTTGCATTGCATGTTATATTATATTATATTATATTCTAATACTGTTGCATAATCTTCACTAACGACTTTGTCTTTTAATTTAGTCATAACTTGTATCAATAAATATATAAAAAGTGTCACTGACAAAACCTTAATATCTTCTATTTTTACTCTTAATTCCTCTAATCTCTACCAGTGGAGGAAGAACTCAGATCTTTTTACTAAAGTAAAATTAATAATATCATAATGAAAACGTTTTTAATTACATATGTACAGTACTTTTATACTATTTTAAATAATTAGTAAGCAAAATGTACTAAACGTGAAACTAGGCTACTCTTAATGCAAAATGGCCCTATATAAAGTGTTATAATTATATAAATTATTGGAATATTGCTTGATGTTGTAACGTAGCGTTATCAGGCAGAATGAGCTTTAACACTGTCTACACCGGACGCGGCCGTTACTGCTTGCGTCGCAACAGCTGTTTACCCGAGACAAAGCAGAATCAGTTTACTGTCGGAGATCGCTCGCGCCACGCATTTTAATCAATGTTTCATCAACCAATTGCCTTAATAAATAAGAAGTAGGCCTAAATATAGCAGACAATATAATCAGGACTTCTCAGTTGCGCGCTTGCAATAGTCACAAGCTCACACAATACGTGACAGAGGCTGTAGCAGAGAAATCAATTCTGTGAATTACACTGCGCAAATCACAATTAGGCTACTACCCACCGGATGAAGAAGGGTTGGCTCTCAGTCTCCACAGGCTACATAAAATATTCATTTTATTTATTTTTCGTGTTCGCATTAAGGAAAAACAATGTTACAGACGCGACAGTTCAGCACTACGGACGTGAGCGCTCTGAAAGCGGCACTAAAATATGCTTTGAAACTTTTACATAGACATCAAACAGAAAGCACAAAACCTTTCGTTTCAAAGTGAATTTCGTTTTGTATTAATTGTATCTTAATTTTAATCAATGTTTCATCAACCATTTGTCTGGATTTAATTTATAAGAAGTAAATTTAGCAGACGATAGATAATCTCGACACGGAGGCGCCTGCGGGTGAACTGGAGCTCGTCTCATGAACCGAAACTCAGCGTATAGACCTGAGAATTGAAATATATCTATATTGAAATGTCTGCTTTTAAACAGAACAATTCAAAACGAAAGACAGACAGACTTATGTAATCGAATGAAATGTGCATTTCTCTCTGGCACGCGTTCACTAAAGATCGCAAGTCAGCTTCGTCAACTTCATCTTTGGCTGACACTGACTGAAAACACTTGTTTATTAATAAAAAATTAAAATGTCTCCTTGCTATATTTGTTGTATTCATAATCATTACTTTTGCCAGTTCTTGTGACAGCTTTTAGGTGCTTTATTGGCAGCGCCACCCTTACATGAATCACCGCACCCGCATTTTTTAAAATATTCATTTATCGGCCATTATAAATGCCGATACCGATAGTTAGGAAAATGCCTAAAATCGGCCGATAATATCGGCCCGCCGATATATCGGTCGGGCTCTACTGTGGAGATTACAGTTAGGCCTACTCATAATTTGTATTCTGAATACGTAACGCTGGTATATGTATTCCGTTACTCCCCAACACTGATATTAGTATAACCTTATCTGCAATATATTTTAATAACACGGTTTTGGCGGTTATAGAGTTCTAATGACGGTGTTCAACTATAACCATCGGTCTCACGGTTATATAATAACCGTCACACCCCTAGTTTTAACATAAACAATAATAAAAATAAAAAACCTTTCACAAACAGGTCTTTGATAACTGTATTCAAATGTAAATAAATATATATGTTAGGGGTGTGACGGTTCACAAAATTCACGGTTCGGTACGTTTTTGATACAGCAAAAAGAAAGAAAAGCCAGAGAAATTTCCTTGATTTAATTTTTTTAATAATTTTTCATCAAAGTATGATAATTTTTTACTTTGAGCAGTGATGGAGCTACACTTGACTCTTCTTAGGAGCATATAAAACAAAAACAGCTCCTTGCTCCTTGAAAAAAATTAATTGTAATATTGTAGTAGTTATAAACAAAGGTTTATTTTATTTCAGATTAACATTTGAGGGCAGCAATTTTATTCATAATGTCGAAATAAAACCGACGTAACGTTACTTGAACGCATTATAGCCTACTATTCCTGCCAAACTTCCATGGTTACAGTTAGTAGTGTTACTACAGTAAATCCATGGTGAATGTTGCTGATCTGTGGGCACTGGATAGTTCATTCATGGCACAATGTTTATTCCTGTTTTCCACGTCAGCGCTGTTTGATCCGTTAATAACGAAGAAATGTGAATGTTTCTCACTAGATCTCGCTGCGATATTATTACTTCAGTGGCAAATTCAACTGCTTTCTTTACTGGATCTCTTAGTGCTGTGTAGTAACAGTGTCGCTTGATCAAGACGCTGGATTGGTCCAAACTGATAAACGATCCGTCAACCACACAATAACGAGTAGCGCAGCTGCAGTTTCGTTCCGCTTACATTACGTTTGCTATTTGATGTTGGGCAATGTTGTGGTCGCAGCAGCGTCTCTTACATTATGAGCACGCTTGCCACGCCCCTACATTTTAAATAACGAAATTTTGGTCAGCAGGAAAAATGGTCCAACAAACCGTTCGGTTTGTAATGCACACTGAACCGAAAGCCTCGTACCGAACGGTTCAATACGAATACGAATATATTAGGGATGCACGATGATATCGGGACAACATCGGTATCGGCCGATAAAAGCTTAAAATGACCATCATCGGCATCGGCCGATATGAATATTTCTGCCGATGAGCCTTGCCGATAGGGTGGCGTGTTTCCTATGCGCACGTGACGCGAACGAAGCATGAGCGCCAGCAAAACTTCCAACTAGGGGTGTGCGTCCCACGGTTTTTGATCGTGGACGATTAAAATGTCTCCACGATCTGCTTTTGAAGAAAAATCATAGTATCGTGCATTCTATCAGTTCAATTCTGGCGCCTTCATCTCAACATACTGTACAACGCGACGTACATTCACATCACATCACATGTAAACGCAGAGGTAGAGTTACACTCACGGTCACGGGACACCGCAATTCACAAAAGTTCATTATTTGCATGTGCGTCAAAGTCTTGCTAGGTAAACATATCATTCACGTGCTGATGCGCTGTTCTAACATCCGCTTTTCTGAGCGCGTTACACCCGACGCTCACAGGAACTAAAAGCCTGTCACAGAGTCTGCATACCGGACTAATCTTTCGAGTCTTATTGCGCTGATACTGTCAAATACACACACGGTTTACATAAACAAAGTTGGTTATGTCTAAAGTGAAAGCAAACAGAGAAAATCTGCTTGTCAAATGCGTGTATATTAGACGCGTCGCGTGCAGTTCTTAAAGAGACAGTAATAATATGCTGCCGCTTGTCCTTAAAGAGATACTGCACCCAGAAATAAAAATTCTGTCATTATTTACTCACTCTAATGTTGTTCCAAACCTGTATTCATTTCTTTCTTGTGCTTAAATATACTATGGAAGTCACTGAAGTACAGCAACTGTTTGGTTAGCCACATTCTTCCAAATAACTTTTATAATTTCAACAGAAGAAAGAAACTTGAGAGAGTAAATGATGACAATTTAAATTTTGGGGAGAACTATCTCGTTAATGTTAATAAAACAAAAAAACACAAAGAGGAAATCACTCACTGCTCTTGACTGAGAACTTTAATAGAAGCTTTAATAAGCTTTTTTTGCACTTAAAAAAACACACAAATATATCGGTATCGGCATCGGGCAAAATTAGTCTGAAAATATCGGCATATCGAATATCGGCCAAAATCCTATATCGTGCATCCCTAGAATATATATATGTGTATGTGTGTGTGGAATGCTTTATATCAGGCTTGATGTAATTTTACTTGATTTGTGATTTAATAACTGTTTCATTTCATTGATTCGAGTACTAACATTTTCTATGCATCTCTGCTGCAAGCTAAACCACAACAGTGGCGTTTGTATTTATTTATTTTACATGTGTATTTTTTTGCTTTGATTGTAGCTGCTGTCATGAAATGGGACCCAGCTGCAACAGAGGCCCAAATAAAGTCTGCAGCCGATCATCTGAAACATGCCCCCGGGAGAGTCGGGGCTTGCCGCTATAAATGAAGCTTGTGAAGCTTATAGCAGCCACATTTTGTTAATTGATATGTTATACTGTTTTAACAACATTTTATAGATTATTTAAAGGGAAATTGTGTTAATTTATAACTTTACTGTTCTGGCTTTTAAGTTTTGGTCCAGTAGAACAAAATAGTAATAAAATATATATTTTGAGATTTAAATAGTTGATTTCTTGGAGTGATCAGTTTGGTTTACAGGCAAATGGTAAGCAGTTTATTACAATTATATTGATAAGATATACAAATGCAAGACTCTACACAGTTCCCGTATTCAATTGAGTATTCAATATTATCAAAATTCTTTCAAATCTTATTTAGGTCTATGGTCTGTGTGTCTGCAGTTTCATGACACGACAACCATTAACAATGAGTAACTGGGTTTTTCTCAGTGAGAACTAACTCACTGCCACTGTTTTGAAGTAAAGATTTTTTAAAGTTGGATCCTTGCAAAATGCACAAATGGGATTTCCGTTTCAATATGGGTCTTTAACAGTCTTCTTTGACATTTCTACTACAGAAAACGTGACTAATACAACTTTTATTCTGGCTGCCTTTAGATGTCTAACAATTAACTCTGTAGCATGTCTTTAATTGACGTCTAAACAATGTCCAAAAAAAAATTATAAAAAACGTTCATTCTGGCTCCTGTGAGGACGTCTTCTGGATGTCTAACAATTACGTCTGTAGCACGTCTTTAATTTACGTCTATACAACGTCCAGAAAAGACGTATAAAAAACTTTCATTCTGGCTCCTGTGGGGACGTCTTCTGGATGTCTAACAATTACGTCTGTAGCACGTCTTTAATTTACGTCTAAACAACGTCCAGAAAAGACGTATAAAAAACTTTCATTCTGGCTCCTGTGAGGACGTCTTCTGGATGTCTAACAATTACGTCTGTAGCACGTCTTTAATTTACGTCTAAACAACGTCCAGAAAAGACGTATAAAAAACTTTCATTCTGGCTCCTGTGGGGACGTCTTCTGGATGTCTAACAATTACGTCTGTAGCACGTCTTTAATTTACGTCTAAACAACGTCCAGAAAAGACGTATAAAAAACTTTCATTCTGGCTCCTGTGAGGACGTCTTCTGGATGTTTAAAAATTACGTCTGTAGCACGTCTTTAATTGACGTCTAAACAACGTCCAGAAAAGACGTATAAAAAACTTTCATTCTGGCTCCTGTGAGGACGTCTTCTGGATGTCTAACAATTACGTCTGTAGCACGTCTTTAATTTACGTCTATACAATGTCCAGCAAAGACGTATAAAAAAACTTTCATTCTGGCTCCTGTGAGGACGTCTTCTGGATGTCTAACAATTACGTCTGTAGCACGTCTTTAATTTACGTCTATACAACGTCCAGAAAAGACGTATAAAAAACTTTCATTCTGGCTCCTGTGAGGACGTCTTCTGGATGTCTAACAATTACGTCTGTAGCACGTCTTTAATTTACGTCTAAACAACGTCCAGAAAAGACGTATAAAAAACTTTCATTCTGGCTCCTGTGAGGATGTCTTCTGGATGTTTAAAAATTACGTCTGTAGCACGTCTTTAATTGACGTCTAAACAACGTCCTGAAAAGACGTATAAAAAACTTTCATTCTGGCTCCTGTGAGGACGTCTTTTGGATGTCTAACAATTACGTCTTTTAGACGTATTATAGACGACTCTTTGCTCGCTGGGTAGTAGAGCTTTAGCCATGGATATTTCCTGCATTGCATTTGGAGTTATAGCCAGGTGGGCGACAGGATTGCTTACTGAAATTGAATCTACTGTACTTAAGGCGCTTTGAAAGATTCTCAGCGAAAGATCCTTTAATGCATTATTGAAACTCTTTACGAGAGCAAAATTGGCTCAAGAGACTGAATAGGCACCTATTAAAATGTGAAAGTAGCTACTTTAATGGGGGTTGCAAGTTGTTGTTGTTTTTTTTTTTTACTTGAAGGTTGTTTCTCAATTTGATTCACTTACAAGAACACTAGGAGTGATCAGATATCCTCAAAAAACATTGCTAATTTTAATGCACAACAGTCATATTTGCCATAACTCTTCCTAAAAAATGTCGATGAGGGGTAGAATTTAATTTACTGTTGTATTTCTCATGTTTTATTAATTTATTTTTACACCCAAAGTGTACAAGATGTATTTCATATTTTACTGTTCATTTACACACTGTAAAAAATATTGTTGGTTTAACTTTAAAAAGTAAGTTACCTGCATGGTTGCCTTAAAATTTTGAGTTAATTGAAATAAAAAAATTTAGTTAATGCAATGAGGGAGATTGGTTTAATAAATAGAAACTCAAAATATTATGTTATCTTAACCATTAATTATCTAAGTTGATTTGACAAAAGATAAAAAAGTTGTGATAAATCATGAAAATAATTGTCTACAGTGCATAAAGTCTTATGCCACTGAAGTCTAAGGATGTGTATAGTGTTTGAGGATGTTTTTAAATAAATAGCAGTACACATAAAATACATAAATTCACATTATAGAGCTTCATTATTATACTGTTAGTTATTGATTATCCAGTAAATTTTGCTCTCTGAGTGTTTTTTGTTAAATTGCATCAAATTTGAGTAGGTTTTACCACTGTTACTTGATAACACTGCATGATGGGCACATTGATATATGGTCACAAAATAATACTTGTGTAGGCGAAACAACTTGACCCACTGATGCATCTTACCCCACTTAATATTGTGAGCAATAATGAAATTAAACAAATTCTTTCTTTTGTGCAAAGACTCTCTTTCTCCCTCTCACTCTTTCTCCATCTCGTACACACACACACACACACACACACACACACACACACACACACACACACACACACACACACACACACACACACACACACACACACACACACACACACACACACACACACACACACACACACACACACACACAGACACACACACACACACACACACACACACAGACACACACACACACACACACACACACACACACACACACACACACAAGCAGCACCTTGAAGTGTCAGCATGTGGCCATTTGTTCATGACAATGGTATTAAGAGGGTGTGAATGATGTGTAACATTTGTTACTTTAAAAAAACAGGCACACAGAGCTCATTTCCTTTCTTTCTCTCTCTTTCTTCAATATCCAACTCATCACATTATCAACTGTCCTCCTCCGACTGCCATGATTTTCTAGCAGCTGACAAATGTTGTATGATTGGACCCAAGCTGCAGTCAATATTTACTGAGAGATGCAAAAAGCACCCGAGAATTATATTCCTCATTTTAAATCAAATAGTGACAAATGGTATTATTAAATACAACTTTTTGAGATTTATTATTGGAGAAAAGGTCATTTTATGTGACAATGTTCATTAAATATGACAGAAAAAAACATTACATGAATACAATAACAGTCATTTAAAATTATGTACAATCTTATTTACAAGATGGTGGACAACATCAAGTAGGCCTATATAAAAAAATAAATCAAAATAAAAACAGCATTTAGCTACTAAGTACCACAGCGATTATTATTGATAAATAAAACCAATGTCAATATAGTTAAGCATAGTCAGCCAACACAGTAAAATATCCATTGTTTGTACTTTAATGTGATGCATTTTTATGGATAGTTTTTTTTTTTTTTTTTTAAGCAGTTAAGTTAAAGCCTGACGACATAAACCAAATTATAACCAGGCCCAGAAAGAATGCACAGATTTGTTTAGCATTTTAATCATAAATTTGAGTGCAAACCTTTGTAATTGTGCTGAATGGAGGTTTGAAATGACTACATTCTTATTGGTTTCTGAACCTAATTTGTTAAAAGCATTAACAAATTATCCAAAATGAACATGCAATGTGTGTCTCGCTCCCTCTCACAGGACGTGATAGACTGGTCTGTTGCTGGGACTGTCTGGAGAACTGCACTGGGAATCACTTCCAGTCGGAGAAAGAGCGACCATGTTCTTCATTCCCACTGCAATTCCCGTGTCCACAGAGGACAGCCTGTCCACGATGCTGGACAGACACTGCAAACTAGACGCTCCTGGAGTTCTGGCTACCGCACTAGCTGGATTGATCGAGAAAGATTACATTATTAGTGACACAAAGAACTCCACATAAAATTTTTTAAATAAAAATAAAATTATTTCTTACCAGTGTGTGCATTAAAGTTGTAGTTATTCCCACAGTTTGGATTCATGTGAGGCCATACAGGACTGTTGCAGTCAACCTTAATGAAGAACACAAAAAAGTTCCATCAGCATTCACAAATATAAAGTGCACATGAGACATGGGTTGATTCTTTTCCCCTACGACTCGAGCATCACTGGAGCCACGAGCAGCGAATGAGCAGCACTGCGTGGTCCATGCGCTTCACTAGATCTCTTCTCTTTCCTTCACAGGCTGGTTCCTATGCAAGGGACTCCCACGCTACGCTGGGCTTCAGGCGTGGCGAATTGATTAAGTCAGTGGAAGCCACACCAGTTTGTGCAAGATGACACTTTCTGCGAGTAAATCTGCAGAAAATCCTGGCAGCAGCGCAGCTCATGCAGTCAGTCAGGAATGCGGCACGGCCGCCACTTTCCTGCCAGTCTCTGTTGGCCGGATTTACTGAGGCTTTATTAGGCTATAAAGAGTCCAGTGGGAAAGCCATCGCTATATCCACCTATATACGATACCTCAAACCCTGTACTGAGATATGTCGTCATAAATGTTTTGTGAATCAACATCTCACATTGTTTCTACCATTGCTGTTTGACTTCTGCGGTCTTCATGTCCTGTTCATTCGTGTAGAACACGTCTAAATCTCAATGACAGTTCTACTTTATTTTACTAACTTATCAACTTGCTCAGAACAAAATTACGTCTAGATGTCTCGGCCTTGTCAACCAATGGCAATCTTTTCTAAACGGCCATGCCTCGCTTGCTAAAGCGATTTTAATATCAGCAAGTATTTTACTCGAATAAATAAACGCTAACTAGATACCCTGTCAAAAGTTAACCTAAAAATGTGTTTCATGTGGTAACATCTAAATTACTTTTTATATAGGCTGCTGTCGTCTTTGTCAACAAATGATTAGCAAAAATATTAGCATCAAGCTAAATTCGTTAAACTACATAGCACTTTCTACATTATGAGAACCAAATCAAAGAATATGCCCAAGTATATATATAAATCATAATAACATAAACATAAATCCTACCAGCGTTAGCAAATGTGCATTGAGAAGAAAACCTTAATGATAAACAGTATATTGCTGAGCAAGTGAGCATTAAAACAGACACAACTAAGACTAGCTATTTAATAAACTCTGTTAATTTTTTACCAAATATCAACCCGATATGTTGCCACATACCACATCTACTGTAGATTCCTGTAAGTTCCCTGACAAACAGCAGTAAGTTTATATCTCAGCGTATAAAAAGAGCCAGATGTTGGCAGCAATTTATCGTTGTCATGCTGAGAGTGAGGCAACCCTGACTCCATTTGAGGGATACAATCCCCTGTGTGCTATTGACATAAAATATGAAGATGAAAACATGGAGAGACGAGTACAATGACCTTGTCTGAATACAGACAAAAAGATGAAAACCTCAAAAATCTACATTGAAAAGTGCCTTTTCTGAGTTTTTGGGCCCTGACCTAGGAAAAGCCCCTTTGAGTTTTTGTAGCCTTTCAATATGATGTCTCTCAATGTGAAGCCCACAGTATGACACGAGTAGCGTAAGAGTAATATTTACCATGCTTTCAGAACAGCTCGAGGAGGGGCTGGCAGGCTCAGAGCTGCTCTCCATAGGCAGGCTGTAGTAGTTTTCCACCTGTTCCCTAAGCAGGTCCTGAAGGCTCTCGATGTACTGGATGGCGTTCCTCAGGATCTCCACCTTGGGAAGACGCTGGCTGGGGTTTGCCGAGGTGCATCGTCGTAGTGCCTCAAACGCGTGGTTCACCTTCTTCAGCCTGCGGCGTTCCCTCATAGTGGCGGCTCTCCGGCGGTCCACCGTACTGGATTTGCGCTTACAAGCTTTGCAAGCCCACTGCAGACAGTGACCCGGCTGGTGCGGAGCACCGGGGGCCCGGACGTGCTCGTCCTCCTCAGACCCGGTCAGTTCCCCTCCGGGGCCGAAGTCCAAATCTTCAGGGGACGAGGCACAGGTGCTGTCGTAGAAGATCTGGGATGTGGAGAATACGTCCATGATTGGTGTGGTGTAGGAGATCTGTAAGAGGGTGACCTCTGAGTGATGTGGTTTCTCTGGTGCCATACGGCCCTTCTTATATACTGGGGCCCACACTGGTCAGCCCTAATGACCGTGCCCCATTGGCCAAGGCAGGGCTCAGCGACCCCCCTTCCCTCACCACCCAGATCCCCACCCAGACCCAACACCCCTACTGAGTTTCCCACATCTGTGTATAGGGGTGGTTTCTCACTCAGTTCAACAGCGTGACAGTCATTACAAGAGGGAATTATCATCAATAAACATTCATGTGCAGAAACTCTTGCTTTAGAAGTCCACATTAGATCTTACTTTACTTTGAAAGTTTTTTTTTTGCACTTTAATTGTAGAACATGCAGATTTGTAGCTACTCACATTTTGTCCTGCATTGTGTCCAAGACTTGTCTTGATTATTAAAAGTCTTTAAGATTATTGACAATTGAGTGCATATATATGTAGGCTATATGCACTCGATTGTCAATACTCTTAAAGACTTTAAATATACTTATGCTGCATGGGGCCCCTGAAGAAATGATGCATTCAAAATTAAACCAAAAACAATATGTGTCATATTACTATTACTTCAAAACAAAATGGTCAAGAATGACTCCAGTGTTTGCTAGCAAGTGTTACGCTTGAGAATGAGCAGCGTTGCAGATGCGGCCCAGCTGTAAGGGCTGGTGTAGTGTTTCAGAGGCACACACTCACACAGATAAACAACTCAAGATCCGGACAGTGGATGAAGGTGTCAGAGCCAGCGTGTCCATGTTAGTTAACGCTCATTAAATTTCTAAGTAGCTCATTAGCGACTGTGTGGCAAGATTTCTGCTTCTTTTTGGTATTCGGAGCATTGTACTAAAACTATTTTAAACTGCATTTTATAGAAATGTACTAAAATGAATTTGTCATATGACTATAAATGAAGACTATAGATAAAAAAAAACAATTCTGACCTAAAATCAAAATGTTGAAGAAAGAAGTGAATGAATTGTCAATTGTGCATCTGTAAAAATAATGATTTTGTGACATTTATATGTATATTTTAATATATGGGTTATTCCTCAATTCAGGCAAGTTTTCTCTCCCCTCTAGGAGGATATTTAAAAAACTATCATTCTATTTTTAATTGGTAAATTAAATAAAAAATTTGTTTTCTAACTAGTAGTACCCTGTCCCCTGCCCAAACTTTTTTTAACCTCTACAATAAATCATTACTAAAAAATACTTTGAAAATTGTAAAGAAATTAAAAGAATTTGTTTTTTTGCTTTTCCCAAAGACCTGAAATAATTGACTGCTGAGCTATCCAAAAACTGAAAAATGTCACTACCATCACACACAATCAGAAATCCATCATTAAAATGTATACCAGAATCCTTTCAAATGCTGAACAAGGCCATGACCACATGTGTACAGACTGTATTTAACATCTGAGTATATACTGTAGGCCATATTTGAGAAAAAAAATCAATTTGCGCTTAAATTTATTTGCAGAGCAGCTTTTTGGATTATATTTTTTCATTTAATCCACTTCAAATTACGTCAATAATAACGCAAATGGTGCGTAAAGGCAGTTGCGCAATAAAAACCACATAGTTTATAACCGTAACACTGATCAAGTGTCTTAAAATCCCCGTCTATTGCTGAATAGAGGTCATTACTCGAGCCATCAGTGTTGACAGCTAATAAAGATACAATGCGGATATTTCTCACAACGTGCTAAAACGTTTGGCCTCTCTAGTGTCTGGGAACCCTGCGCACCTAAGAAAACACGGAGAGCCGGTGTAGATTGTATTGCGCACAGCTGAAGAAGACATTGGCAAGGGATAATCCTGTTTAGCTGTCGTTCAGATCAAAGACAATTGACTGTTAACAACGTGGACAACGAGAAAACCTGACAGCAGTCGATAACTGAGTCCAACTCAGATTGCGTAAGCATATGGCGAGCCCGCAAAGGTCCCTGAGACGGCTGTGATGAGTGAGCGCACAAACCTGCTCTGAGATTTGGGAACATTGCGATGTCTCTGGGGAACTTCAGGGCTTTTCTGAGGGTTGTTGTCAAGGGTCAGGAACTGTGTTAAGTGTAGGGCAGAGGGTGAGCGTTAATGTTTCTTTCCTGTGCGGGCTCTCAGTTTTAATTTCTCATACAAGTGTTTGTTAAGAGTAAACGTGCAATTCAAATGATCATTTATTTGATTTATTAACTTGATTTATTAACATTAACTTGATTTCGCTTTTTTCTCACATCTAGACTGACTATACACCATGACAATGATGTTATGATTTTATAGTTGCATACACTGAAGGAAAATTCCGATGTTTCCTCCAGCCTCTTGTTATTTTTCTCCAGCCTCCTTTTGCCTGCCAAGACCGGCCATTGGCTGCACTTTTTCCGTCAGCAATAACAGTATCATATTTGATCACATGATCAGTTGGTGTGATTGGCAACAGCATTTGTCTGGCAGCTAGAGGAAGTGTTCTGTATAAGCTCCAGTGATGTGGGATATCAGAATGGCTCCATAACCGGGTATTCAAAGGAATGTCAGTAAATCTTTTCCAAAACACATCTTCAGTCCTATAGTTTAGCTTTAGTTGAATGCGAGTTCTGTTTTACTCCAGACCTCATCACTACCTCAACGAAAAATCAGGAGGACTTTGCTTTACTGATATTTACTTTGATAGATAGACCATATAAATTGATCAAATGTTCAAATAAGGTATATTATATAGTTTGTGTCCATTTTTATTTCTGATCAGGAATTTTGTTTGAAGCATCCATGAGAAAGCTGATGCTTAAACAAAGTCTCTCGAGCCCTCTGTGCAATAAAATGTTCCTCTGGGATAATTCCCAGATGGCATGATGCTATAATCACATTCATTGTACCTCCCTTTGATGGTAACTAATGACACATTTGTAGTTGTTATGTATTTCAGAGTATGCAAATCAAGCCATGAATCTGTCAAGATCTTTCAAATTTGATTTTTCTCTCTGCTGAAGGAGTCGGGCATCATGATAAAGAAAGAACCCAAATAAAATCGCACCATCTCTGAGATCCTATTAAAACAACACTGTAGACAGAGCTATCTGGTTACAGTCTGGCTTACTAAGCGGAGAGCAATAAATCTCTTTGAAGTGTCCCAATCTTAATGCCATATAACTTATCAGACAATCACCCGAAGTGTGCAGTCGCCAAAGCAATGTTTATACTGAAGTATTATTAATGTTACCATTAAGCATGTCAAATAACATGCTGATATATTCATATTTAAATATATTTTGCTTAATATTCAACAAAAAACATTGTATTGTAACTTTTCATCAAATTATCCTAAAATAGTGCATCATGGTTTCCACAAAAATATGAACTGTTTTTAACATGGATAACATTGAAATCAGCATATTAGAATGATTTCTGAAGGATCATGTGACTCTGGAAACTGGAGTAATGTTGCTGAAAATTCAGCTTTGAATCCCAGAAATAAATTACATTTTTCAATATATGACAATGCTAATAATTTATTTTAAATTGTAATAATATTTCACTATTTCACTGTATTTTTGATCAAATAAATACATGAGGGAGCATATGAGACTTCTTTCAAAACGGTAATCCACGTATTTACTTTCGAAATAATTTTAATCTGATTTCTGAAGTGATATTAAAAATCCAGACATGATAAGTTTGCATCCTATTTTTCCATTTTCTGGAGGATCGCATAATGAATTGACTCTTTACGGTCTTGTTTCCCAGATGTGCAGGTCACTGGTCATTCCGAGTCATTTGAGAGTTTGAGTACATAAGTTAACTCGTGTCTGTGATGAGGTCAAAGGTGGTAGTGTGTTAAATGGAAAGATCAGAGAGCCGGTCCTGACATACAGCACGCTGTGCAAGATGGAAATGCCGCAGTGGATCTTGGGAACACCAGCAAATCAACTCTACCGATGGATAATTGCCAAACACACATTCACACTTACAAATTAAACCTGACCAATGAATGCAATGCAACCCAATGCTTCATCCAAGGGGAAAACCCTCACAGACTGTAACATTATGATAGCTGTCATGTTGCTTACAGCTTTGCAATATTTTCCCCTGACCAACCTTCTACTTCTGATCATGAGATAGACGGTGGGTTTCATTGCAGCCAATCCTGAGTCCGGCCCTGCCAGCTGGAACTAACAGGCAAGGCCAGGGCTATTTCAGGGCCAGTCATACTTTAACAGTCCGCTAATGCTCGTAAATCTGGGAGAGCTGCTGGCTTGACTGGTCAAGGCTGCTGCTGCTGGAATACGGAGGACTTTTAATTCAATGGCTGTAATGAGGACATTTGGTGGCCAGCCATCATTGCGAGCTATACATGCCTGTTACCTTCAGCTTGGGACCTTTAAGTAAATGTTACGACTCAAAATAGATTCAACTGAACAAGTATGAAGATTTTACATCGGTGCTAAATTAATTTAAAGCTTAACAAGGTTGAATGTCTTCAATGTTTAATGCCTAGTTGAACTTTATCAGACAATAGGCAGGTACATTTTGAAATTTGAAATCACAAGGGAATATTTCATTGGAATGATGCAGGCACCTCAAAAACTCAAAATCTTTGGAAAAATGATTAATAACTGATAATAATTGTAAATTGAAAAAAAAATGTTTTTAAATAAATAAAAATACAGAGAACAACATCGATTTTTTTTTATGTTTAATGTTGGAATTTAATCCGGTAGTCATCAAGTGCTCTTTCTTTCTTGTTCATTTATAAAATAATTTAAGAAACAGCAATATATTACACAATATGTACATTTTAGGAAGACCTTGACAGGAATCATTTTGCTGATATTAATGACCCTTAATTTAACCTGGAATTACCTGCAGCAACTACACTGAATGGTCAATTATGAAAAATAAATGGAACACTTCATAATGACATTTTCATTACTAATATTTGCAATGTAATAAAAACATTATATTATACAATGCATAACAGATCACATGGTTACATTAAATTAGATAGCCTGGAAATTATATGAATCTTTTACATATTTTCAGAAATATTAATTTTTTAGATCGCATTATATAAGGATGTTTGTTAATGACCTATTTATGAAAGTGTCGCCTATTACATTTAAAACATTTACACTAGCTCATGGAAATAAATAAAAGTCGGAAATGTGAGGTGGGATGCTTGAGCTTCACTTTTCTGAGGTCTGGTCGGGACATCGAGCTTTCGTCTCTTCAGTGGAAATGCTGTCAACGATCGAGGAGAGGCGACGAAGGCTGCTGGATGCTGAAGACTCCACTGCGGCTCCTGGAACACACGTGATAGGCATGGATCATGTTTGCTTCGAGAAACAAGCGTAGAAAATGACACGAAATTATGCAGTGAGAATTAGCTACAGACAATTACAGAAAAACAATTACACACAGGGATTTATGAATGAAGCATTTCGCACATGTAGAGAATTACGCGCAGACAGTAACGAAAAGCAATTATGCCATCACAATTACGCACAAAATCAAAACGCACTACACCGACACTGGAAATGAGAAAAAAATTCTTAATAGTTTCTCATTCAATTTTGAATGATTTTTATAGCGTTTTTTGAGAGAACATGAGGTTGAGATTATTGTTGCTGTAGTTTTTAGGGCACAATCATGCGCGCAAATATATAGGCTTCTACTCGCAGACCATTACGCACATCACCAGCGCATGGAACATTAATAACCAGCCATTTAAGACCGTAATTAAAATCTTAACGTTTATTTCTCGGTACCAACCTTCTCTGTGACCGGCCATCGGGGAGTTGGAATGATCTGGATTCCCCTGCCAGCTCTGGCAGGTCTTTTTCCAATGATACTCATTGGGAGCCACCTGAACAGGCAATCATGATGGTAAACATTAATATTAGCCTACTCTTAATTTAATTTTAGAAATGAATATCAATAATCATAAGTTGGAAGCAGACATGTGGCACCACGTGGATCCAGCTGCTGTCAGAGCACATGGATCGGTTGTGTTGGCTTGGATATGTTCTTACATGGTTTTCTTTCACGTTGTATGTGTAAGGGTCATTGTCAGAGTTCTGTTCTTGCTCATCCAGCGAATGCAACAGGTCCTGCAGTTTCTCGATGTAGTTTATTGCGCTGCGTAAAATCTCCACTTTGGGCAGCCTCTGGTTCGGATTGGGCACCGTCTTTTTCTTTAACGCCTCAAACGCCTCGTTGATCTTTTTGAGCCGCCTTCTCTCTCTCAGAGTCGCGGCCTTCCGCCGGTCAGTGGGCGCAGATTTTCTTTTGCAGATCTTGCAAGCCCACATGAGACACTGACCATCGCAGTGCGACTGGAGTCCCGGCGGCGCGAGGACGTGTTCCTCTCCGCTGCTCTCGCACCCTGTCTCGGACGGGACCGGATCCTGTCCCGGGGACAAAGGGCTGTCATTACCCTCGTAGAGTGGGGACACTCCTGGCATATCCAAAGTCCCATGGTCCCCCTCAAGATAACGTAAATCGTTGAAAAAATAAGTGTTGGTCTCAAACAGGTCCATCATGTTGTTGTAGGCTGTTTTGACAGTAAGACTGTTGGCATTTAAATAGCCCTGTGACACAAGTCAGGGGACTTAAATATAGAATGTGAAATTCTATCCAGTGCTTAGCTGTTGCAGGGCTTCAGACTCATTTCAATAGGCCTTCAGGAACACAGGAATCCGAGTGAGAAATAAAGGGGACATTACATTACATTGTCCATGTTACACAATATACATGTAGCCCAACTAACTTTGTTATATGGGACAGTCTGCAATATATATATATATATATATATATATATATATATATATATATATATATATATATATATATATATAAATTAGGGCTGTCAAATGATTAATCGTGATTAATCACATCCAAAATAAAAGTTTTTTTTACATAATATATGTGGGTGCACTGTGTATAATTATTTTATATATATAAATACACACACATGCTTGTATATATTTAAGAAATATTTTCATGTATATACTGTATATAGATTTATATATAATTTATATTATATATAAATATAAATATTTTATATATAAATAATATTTTTTTCTTAATTGAAGTTTTTATGTAAACAAAGTTCGGGAGGAGCATGTTCAGGTAATCATCCAATCAGCGCAAGAAGAAGCCAGTATAAATAAAGCCTTCCCTTACCTCCTGTCTCATGACTAATTTCTCAGCATCCCACCACCACCCCTTCACCCCACATTCGGCTGGGTCCGCTCATAGTTACCTATGATCTCTAAGGTTATGGGGGGAGTACTCTGGGGTCGGGCCGAATTCTGAGCTCGGAGCCCTCCCCCCGGACAGCAAGCCAAATACGCATTATAATATTACATCAGATTTTATTAACATGTAAACTCGTGAAATATACATGCATGTGTGTGTATTTATATATATAAAATAATTATACACAGTGCACCCACATATATTATGTAAAAAAAACTTTTATTTTGGATGTGATTAATCGTGATTAATCATTTGACAGCCCTAATATAAATATATATATTGTACTGCGCAGGAGAAAACTGGAGAAGGTGAGGATCTAAACGTAGGGTTTTTAATAAAGTAATACATTAAACAGATAACACAGAACTCAAGAAACAAAGGAACAAAACCACCAGGATCACAGAGACAGAAGCAACCATTACCATTACATATATACAGTACCGGTCAAAAGTTTGGAAACATTACTATTTTTAATATTTTTGAAAGATCTTATGCTCATTAAGCCTGCATTTATTAATATTTTAATGTTGTGAAATATTATTACAATTTAAAATTATAGCTTTTCTATTTGAATATAGCCTACTTCAAAATATAATTTAATCAAAGCTGAATTTTCAGCATCATTACTCCAGTCTTCAGTGTTCCTTCATAAATCATTCTAATATGCTGATTTGATACTCAGTGTTGGAAACAGTTGTGGTGCATAATATTTTTTTGGAACCTGTGATACTTTTTTCAGGATTCATTGAATAAAAAGTTAAAAAGAACAGCATTTATTCAAAATAGATTTTTCTTTTAACAAATTTAAATCTTGACTATCACTTTTTATCAATTTCACACATCCTTACTGAATAAAAGTATTCATTTATTTCAAAAAAAGAAAAAAAAATTACTGCCCCCAAACTTTTGAACGGTATATTGTTACAAAAGATTTCTATTTTAAATAAATGCTGTTCTTTTTAAACTTTTTATTCATCCAAGAATCCTGAAAAAGTTCACAGGTTATAAAAAAAACCTGTTTCTAGCATTGATAATAACCGTATCAAATCAGCATATAGGAATTGATTTCTGAAGGATCATGTGACACTGAAGGCTGTAGTAATGATGCTGAAAATTCAGCTTTGCATCACAAAAATAAACTATAGGGTATTTTAATGTATATTAAATTCTAACAATATTTTACAGTATTACTGTTTTTTTCTGTATTGATCAAACACTTTCAAAAGCATAACGAATACATATATTTGCAAAGCCAAGCTTATGGGTTTGATTCCCAGGGAATGCATGACGAAGTGGTATTGTACAGTATTAAAGAAAATAAAACTATACTGATAGGTTTCGATTTGATTTATAAGCCTAAGTAACCAAACAAGACAAATAAATCACAGGCATTGATTTTTACTGTAAATTGCATTGTGGACTGCCTTCATGAAAATCACCTTAATTTCTGAAACACACACATAGAAATGCTGGACACTGGAAAGAGAGTCTTGTTTTCACGCCCCGTAAAAATAGCCTGGAATGTGCGCAGTCAAAATGGCTTTTGAAAAACTCACGCATGTGAAGTAAAAATAGCTATAAGAACCATTTATCTTAAATCCATAAACACATGAAAGGCCTTTCCGAAGTGTTATGTGTCCTCTGAGATTTTTCTACAAGATCAGTGTGTGATGTTTTATTGAAGGTTGCGAGTTGTTGACAGCTCATATTGCTCACAGGCAGATCATTTAAGTGTATACAGTTCCTAAATGTTCAAACAGAGCAATTGGGAGGATAAGGCAAAAAATAAAACACCCCATATGCTTTATGCTTGATATTTATCCATTTCAAATAATGCATCCATAGATTTCTGAATGAATCATAATTCATTCACATCAAAGGAACATGATATATAGTCTATAATGGGTAAATGTAGTTGTTTACCAAGTAAGTGCTGAAAATGGTCAGTCTGTTAAATCATTCAGTAGTTGCCATCTCACGTATAGTGGACACATCTCCCGTTACCTTGTTGTGAAAGGTTATGGCCCATAGGCTCAAATACTGTGTCATAAATCTCACAGTTTATGACAGAGGTGATGATCTTCTGCAATGACACTGATGTCCATTCTCTACTGCGTACCTCATGAAGATATGCAAATGCTGCTTTTGTAAACGCTACAGCATTACTTTTATTCCCAAACATATTTATGTGCTAACAAATCGGCATTAAAATTATATTATAATAGTACCATTTCTCACAACCCGACTGCTGTCTTCTATCAAGCTTTACAGGCATAACTAATCAGCATGGCTTCATTGCCAGTGACCAGAAGTCCATCAGCTGGTCATTCACCACTCAGGGAAGGAACATAGTTTTCTTTTACAAGGCTTTTCATAGGAAGAGCAGCCCACGCATGTTCACTTGATCTCAAGGGATTAGCCATGTGCCCAGGAGTGGTAAATGCGTTTCATTGCTTTTCCACTTTTAAAGGTATTACTTGAATCAGTTAAACAAATAGGTACAAATGAAACAGTGAGAAAGTGATTCTGAGGAAAGCTAGAAATGTGACCAGGCTCTGAGCTGTTGAGGGTTTGTTTCATTAAGGAAGTTTTTGGTGGCATGTCCTTGGCTTAGTCTCTCTACAGTCTGCAAAGTGTCAGTACCTAATGTTCCAGCTATTGTTAATTTTATATAAATATATATGATTTAAAACACACACACACACTGTTGTAAAAGTCTAGTCACATAAAATGTGTCACAGTAAACATATCTTGCATTCTGAGAATTCCTCCATGTAGTGTGATAAAGGCTGGTTCCTTTTGTTTATTGCCAGTTAGGATGCAGGGATATATTCAGGCTTTATTAGTTTCCTGTGAATAGATCCAGTTAAGACCTGTTCTTGGTTTTAGACCTCTTCTACTGGCTTAATTCATATAATGCATTTACCATGCAAAGGCCGTGTTTACTTAGTATGGGTGTAAAAAGATATTAAATATGGTACAACATTGCCTTGAGGTTGAACAGGCCTTTGGGAGAATGATGGATGGAGAAAAAAATGATTTGTGAGAATCATTGTGCCAGCATGCACACTTCACAACAAAAGCATAAATGAAGGGCACTCAAATAAATGCCAACAACTTCCCCATGGATGGCCACGACTCCAGGATGGGAACATATAATCTCACATTGGCAGCTTTCCACACATTTCTTAGAACTACCTATTATGAGGCATGTATTCAGTTATTACACATTTTCTCTATAAAGGTGGTGTTATTATTTCCTCCGTGTTTAAAATAGTCTGAGACACTGTATACGTCTTAAAACATCTGAACATAAATAAACAAAACCACATATTAAGATAAAACTGCTAAACATGAAACGTTCCTATTTTGAGTATAACTCCACAGAACAAATGAAGACTTCAGATGCAAAATCCTTTAAGCCCGTCTGAAATTCTTCTTTTATTTATTTATTTATTTTTTATCAGGCCCCTAAGTTTAGGTTCAGTAATTATCAGGTTATCATATTCATCATAATCAGGTCCAAGTGCTCACAGGGGACCCAGGTTCAAATGTCACACCAAATGTCACTCTTCACTGTCCTTTCTGAATAAGGTAAAAGGCTATAAAATATAGTAAAAAAATTATTCACACAGTATAACCATAATGACACAAAATGACAGCACACTTTATTGGATAACAACAACAAACAGAAGACAAATATAAGACTTTGCACAATAACTACACCATGTAAACTACGCTCAAAATAAATAAATATATAAATAATATATATTTAAAATATAATAACTTATTAATAATATGAAATATATATAAAAATAAATATAAAATTATGATTTTGTCACAGGTTGTGTGGTGAGAGACAAATGCACAATGAAGAAGAAAACGAAGTATAACAGGTTTTAATAAATCCACAAGTCAAATTCCAATAGCAGTCCAACACAACGTAGCCTACACACATTGACGAGACCCGACAAAGAAACTCAAACCGAACTGAACTTAAGTAGTGGAGATAACGAGACGCACACCTGAACTTAATGATGAAATCAAACGAATGACCATGACAAGGCGGGAACAGTGGGAAACACAAACAGAGTCCATGCGGTGTGACATAACGCCCTCTCCCGGAAGGCGCGTCCTCATAGCTGTAGAGAGAAGGAGAGGAGGATGAGGAGATGGCAAGGCGATGGCGAAGGGGCTGGTGAAGGGTTAACGAAACAGGCAGAGGACACATGAGGAGGCTCTGGAGGTGGACGGCTGACTGGGAGGAGGTGGAACAGAAAAGTCCAGGGTGGTGCTGAAGGTGGTGAGAGCCAGGGAGGAGCCTTGAGCAGGGGCACGATGGTGAAAACCCAGGCCACAGCCAGAACTGCGCTCCATGGTCCGGAGCTCACCGCGTAGCCGAAGGGCTGAGGTGATGGAGCGACGTTGATGACCTGGGTGGCCGAGCCAGAGCTGCAGAGACGACCTCCCGAGATGAAAGTGTGGGTTCGGAGGTCAGAGGACCAGCTGGAGTGACCGAGGGCGGAGCCTGAGCCTGAGCGGGCCGTAGTCGAAGGGGTGGAGGGCCAAAGAGCAGCGGATGGCCTGCAAATCTGCCGCAAAGGTGTAGCGAGGTCCCTCAGTTTCCTCTCAGCCTCCTCTCAGTGGCGCTGATGCTCTTCGGACCTCCTGGGCGTGAGGAGCATGTGGCTCCGCCTCCAGCCTCTGAGTGCTCCGCTCCACCTCGACTCGTCACCCTGGCTCCTCTGCCCTTCGGATCTGCCCTCTGATCCTCCGGGGGGGTCATCGCTGCGGCTCCATCCTTGGTCTCTCCACCTCATCGACTCTCCGTCTGCACAGTGGGCTCCACGTCCATCACCTTAGCCTCCAGTCGTTCCCGAGGTGACGCTGATAATCATCACACCATGGCTCATCCCTCCAGTGACACCATTATGGAGAGCAGTCCTGGCTGTGGCCTGGGTTTCCATCCGCATGCCCCTGTTCAAGGCCATCCTCTGGTTAGTTCCACCACCTGCACCACCCTGGACTTTCTGATTCTGTATCCATCTCCTGAATCTTCACCCTCCACCAAAGCCTTCTAAATTCGTCTGCCAGCGCGAGGTTGCGCCCTCCGGGTGGGGGTGTACTTTCACAGTCACATATCATTTGGACTTCGTTTTTCAGTTTGCACCATTTTCTTGAGTTGAGTTTGTTGTCATGGTTGTTAATTGGAATAATCATTTAGTTCAGGTGTGTATCCTTGTTTGCCGGAGTACTTAAGTTTCTTTGTTTCTGTTCATTGCTGTCGGGTCTCGTCTATGGTTAAGTTGTATTGGATTGCTGTTCTCTGTTTGTGGATATACCTGTGGATTTATTAAAGACTGCCTGTTTCCCTTCATCATTGTGGTTGTGTGCGTTTACAGCACAGCGTTGCGACAGATCTATCAAAAATAAATAAAAAAAGATCAAATAATAAATAAATAACTATAAAAGTGCACTGTTAAGTTGTGCATTAAGAAGTGAATTGAGTCAGTAAAGATTAAACTGATATTAGTAAAATCTAAACAATCCATTGTCCTAAAATGTACATTTCTAGTATAAACTTCTAAACATCTTGTTTAGTTAAAACCTGTAGAATCTCTAAATATCTTTAGAGATATCTCAGGATAAAAACTTACAGCTCGATAATTGAAATCACATTGAAATCAAATAATTCGGTCTCTTCTGATTGGTTAAGTGAACTTAGAGGCTTTTGTCGGCAAAGGGAAGTGGCGTTTAGAGGTTTCTGCCAAAAAAAAAGGTATTTCTAAATAGGCTGAGGCTGGAATTTAGCAGGTTTGAAGCTAAAGTACTTTATGAAGGTATACTATGTGCCAAGAGCATTCGCTCAATATTGTTCTCTCATTTTTTACTTTTGCATGTAAAGTCTTCAAATATATGAAAGAAACTCTCAACTGCCTTTCCATGAAATGCAGTTTAGGTCCTCAAAGGATGCCTGCGATGCAATCATCTGTTTATTCATTTTCTCATGGCGTCTCTTGGTTGCTTTCTCAGATTCCGTTAGAAAGCAAGGTCGTCATGCTGACTCATGGGCTGAATCCGAAATCGCCCCCTATACCCTCAAATAGGGTGTGATTTGAGGGGACAGCCATTTGTAATGGTGTCCGAAACCATAGTGGACGTTATTGAGTGCACTTATTCAATCCCACATTGCACTGCAATAACGAGTGTACAACCGATGTACACTCAACAGCTGTCCGAATTCGCTCACTCGTTTTCATTAACGTAGGGAATAGTGAATGAGGGTTTAGGGGGTGATTTCAGATTTAGCCATGGTCTTTTTCTTCTTGTAGCGAGCAGATTGGCTGAAGCATTTGAAGATCCTTGAAGAGGGCCTTTGGTTTCTTCATTTGGACACACTGCATTACTCATAACTGGGAAACCAACATAATTTTTTTCCTCAAATGATTCTTCAATTTTTAGTGTTGAACTCAACAAAATGAAGGAGAGTAAATGATGAAAGAATTTCCATTTTTGGCTGAACTATACTTAAGGTATTCTCCAAAGCTGCCTACTTTCTTGCCACTTACTCAGTCAGACATTACAAAAAAAGTCATGCAAATATCATAAATATTAGGCTAATGTGTACTTTCACAAAACACAAAATAACTGCTGTACCTTCTTTACTTTTAATGTACTTTTTAATGGACGTCCCCCAACTTAGAAATTGAGAAAGGGCTCAAACTAAATCCAGAAACTAAATCCGACTTTGTGGTGTTCAACTGCGTTTGTCTCATAAATACGAATGCTCCAGTCAATGGGCACATCTGTACAAAAATCCCACAAACGAGCACTGGGATAATTTTGTGCAGCAGGAAGTGTAGCCATTCAAAGAAGCGATTAGCATGGACATAAAGGTTATGTTTAATTAGCAGTGAAAAGAGAATGCTATTTGTTTCTTCTTTCTCATGTATGCCTCTCCAGAGGACTCCGGAGTGTCACGCCTCAGCTGATAAATCTCTCCACGTGTCAAGGAGCTGGTGCTTCAGCTGTCAGAGAGAATCATGGGATATCCTGCCAAGGGGCATAAAGCTCTAGGGACGTGTCGTTAGAGAGCTCATCATTCGTGGCGGAGATGAGAGTCGATCTGACCTGCATCCCAGGTTGAGGGTATCTCATGTTTTAAAATGCTCATATGTTCACACAACATAATGAACATATCCTATATTTAAGAAAATAGTGATAGTAATTATTACTGCATGTAATTAGAAAACAAACAAACAATTATGACCTCTTAAACTAAGCAAAAATATTAGAAGTTAATTTGAAGACTGTCCAAATTCTAGAAATATTTTTTAAGCTCATAAATGATAGCGCCATTATATAATCCCATACATTTATTTTGATTAGATTAGAAATAATCTAAAGTAATAGTAAATAAATAGAGTTAGATCTGGCATTAGCGTCATTATAATATGTACTGGCGCCATTGTGTTTTATGGCAACTTTCCATTATGTAACACTTATAATATGCTTAGGGCTAGTGTCCTTTTTCTACATTGCAGTTGAGATATAAATACACATGACAATACCTCCAATGAAGGTCATACACAAATTTAAATTTCAACTAGGGGGACTTTTATGACCTAGGGACTGATTTTAGAATTTAGAGAAAAGTATTATAAATATCCGTTCCATCAAACTGTAATTTTGTCAAATGATGAGAAAAAATGTGAAACTATTATATAAAATAGTAATGCAAGCTAGGAGATTAACCTTATCAAAACAAAGGTTATCTTATTCCAAAAATGCTTAAAAAGTCATGTCGATTACCTACCAAAGCCCATTTTGCTACAGTAGGACTTTCACATCTACATCTACATGTACGCTTTTCATTATTTGTCTCTCATTCTATGTGATTCATTATTTGGACTTTGCTCTCCTTGGTTAATAATGAGTCATGAATGTGGTCACACCGCATCTCTGATGACACACACAGCTATACTCAGACTGTGAGCGAAGCAGAACTCTGTGAGCTTTCAGGTCAAACTCATCATCTTCTGGAGGCTCTGAGCTCCAACATCATGGGCTAATTTCAGAGAAAATTCATTCAGTATGACGGACAACTCATATATTAGCTCTGTTCACACCTGGAAATCCAACCATCCAATTGGAGGTTAAGTTGCCACGTCACGGCAGTGATGACAATGCCCCACCTGGGTTGTGACCTCCCTCACCCGTAAGATCAAAGGTCAAGTCCCCCTATGAGTAAAATATAGCTCTGCTCCAATTTGCAGTGATGAAGTGGAAACAAGGTCATTCAACATATGTACAATCAGGAAACAGACAAGATATTAACGGCTACCATAGCTAATCCAAACCCTTCAACACTCTAAAGGACATCTACATCACAGTTATTTTGTAGATGCCTTCACAAAATAGACACTTAATGGTTAAGTGCACTCAGACATGTAATTATTACTACCTTTTGAGATGAAAAGTTTTCAGGCCACGTTAGCATCATGGCTAAGTTTCATTCACATTCCATTTTCTCCACAACGTTTCCACTCCTGGCTACTGTTTTAACTGTATACAAATATGGCAACAATTAAAAACCATTTTTAATTTCAATCAGAACCTCCCTGAGCATTACCATTTATCATTCATCCAGAAAGGCCTTGGCTACATTTCAGCACTGTCAAACCCTTTGTCCTTCAAGAGGCATTAGAAACTCAAACAGTTCCTGATATAGTATTTCTTTAGAGGCTATCGCTAGTCACAGTGCAAAGCCTGACCCTTTTCTCTACCCTTTGGACTTAAGCCTGCACAAACATGGTCCTCCTGGCCTCCTCGTACCCATCCAGGACTCAAGTCCCTGATGACCATTCTGGCTCCATTCCTTGGTGTGATAGCATCTCCTCCTTTACACTTTGGCCTCCAGTGGCTGAAACTAGCCCCCAGTCTGGCTCAAGAGCCCAGAGTGAAGCTCCACCATGCTAAAGCAAAGCAAACAGACGCCATCTCTCACAGTCATCATCACCGGGCTCTGCTGCGCAGGTCAGAGATGAGGGGGTTTGAGTTTCAAAGCTAGCCAAGAAAATAATGATGGCATCTGCATTCTCCTGATGGAATAGGGCTTTGAAGGGGGTTGGTTCAAAGGAACAACGGCTGAAGTGCATCAGTTAGCACTGGAGCAAGGTTAGCGTCTCCATGGCCGGCTAACTTACGATGACCTCACATCAGATTAGAGACCGAAGAAAATGCCCCGACTGGATAGAACTGGAAGTCCTCTCTGGAGTAACAGAAGCATGATTCCCAATTAGTAAGTCGTAAACTCTGCAAGAGGAATGTTAAAATTTTAGTCTGTGGCAAGTGCCCAGCATATTAATGAACGATAGTTTCTACCTTTCCCACCTTCATTAAGTGTGTCAATAGTATTGCAAGTTGTTTCTTTGACCTTACTTCCGCTTGTGTCAACATCTCCCTGACCAATGACCCCTATCCAGTCTGTATCCTGTCTACTATGTTCCCTTACATGTTTGGCAAATTGAGTCTTGGTTTGTTCTTTCTGATATCCACCATGTTTTGAGGGGATCCCCCTCAATGACTTCCAACAAAACAATTCATGCAACTAAGTCATTTGGCCTTCCTTCTATGCTTGTTCTTTGATGTAAAACCCTTGAAAAGATCATTAATATCTTGCTCGCCTCAGGGAGTGTATGATTCAACTGACGATAAGGCACCATAAAACCAATTAGCCAGCATAGTGTGACCATTCCCATAACAGCAATGCAGGGAACAGTCTCCTAATATGAGGAGTGTGGAGATATGGTAACTCAGTACACCAAATCTGTGTTATAACAAAGATTACGAGAATTAAGCCATGGAACAGAAACAACAACAGACTTTTGAGGGACACATTGGTTGCTTCCAAAAGAAACTAAAAGGATATTGATGGATGGCGGTCTTCTTTAGTAAGGAGATAAAGAGACCAGCCACCGCTGGCATGTGTTATTAGCTCTGTCTGCTTTATGCTGGTGGAATAACATAAAGCAGCTTTGTCCTAATGGCTTGTTGAAAGTTATCCCTGCTAAACCCCAGTGGGTAAAATATACAGTCATGTCACATAATGCAGTGTGGACATTAAACAAAACACTGGAACTCCACTTGCTCCACCACTGCTCAAAGGGGACCCACTCAGCAAGTAAAAAAAAAAAATTTCTTGATTTCCTCTAAAAGGTGCAATTAACTCATAGACACCATCAGAGCAGCCAATTTCTCATTTGCATCGATGACCTAACTCTAAGGCTAAGACTACATTAATACGGATACATTTGAAACCGGTGTTTTCATTTAAAAACGCTCTCCGTCCACACCAGCGTTTTCAGGCGTATTCCAAAAGTTTCTCATCCACACTGAAACGTCGGAAAGCGCTAAATTCACCTTAGAGCACATGTGTAAACCCTCACTGAGATGATGCAGATGGAATTGTAACCCTTTGCAGGACTGTGATATGAAGAGTGTGCAAAGTACATATTTTAGCAACTGTGTGAAAGTGAATGGCACATAACAGGCACGATACCGGTATAAACATGAATATATGGGTTCAATATGCGTCACATGACTAAACTTACATCATCGTTTTTAAATACCTACGTTTTGACAGTCCACACTACAATGGGTTTTCAAATGTATCCACTTTGGAGAGCGTTTTCAAAAAGCTTTGTTTTCATTAATAAAAACGCCATCTCAGTGTGGGCGGAAAGCCAAAATGGAGAGAAAAAGATGCACTTTCAAACGTATTAGTGTGGACAAGGCCTAAAAATAATGCTCTTACTAAACATACATTTTTATACAATTGGAATTGCATTTTTGACTTTATTTTATAAAACAGTGGAGAGGATACAGGAAAGTAGGGGTGAGAGTGGGATCAGGACATGGCCCGGTCAGATTCAAACCAGAGTCTTCATAAGGCACTTATGTGTTCTGAGCATGTGCACAGTCTACTGCACCACAGTATAGTGATGTTAGGATGTTCTGCGCATTTATTAAGGTGCGCTGCTGGGTTGTTGATCAATTTCACTGCACTACAGCTCAGATGATTTGCTGTTCTGGGTTATTGTTAAGGGGTTTTGCGCGTATGCCCACCTAAACTTTATCTACCCGACAGGCTGCACAGTTTGAGGTATCATTTATGTCCATAACATAATTTGTTACTGGCTGAATGCTTGTTGGGACTGTTCAGATATATCAGGGGGACTGTGCTGCACACACTATGTTGATAAAGTGCTGTCTGGCCATCAAGGTCTGACTAAAAGCTGCAGTGTCTGTCTGTTCAGCAATGTATGTGTCTAGTCTTGGTCATAAATGAAATCTGAGTTCCAACCAGTCTCCATAATGGTGACAAACAGGATCTTCTTTATGTCCATCCATTTAGGTGAGGGAATTTACAATGGTAAGAGTATCCCCGGGTTCTTAATTTTGACAATACGTGAATTATTCTCAACAGGTTTCCTTGAGTCTAAATTTACTGTGTAAACCTAGATTGTGAATTGGGTGGTGTGTATTTGTGTGTGTTGGCGACGGGTGTAAGGTAAGGGACGATTATCTGTCAGAGCCAACTGCAGCCACATTCTATGAATTCCTACTAGACGACAGCATGGTTGGTCCTATAGTCCATGTACTACCGGGGTGGTTCTTGTAAACAAGACTGAAAACAAACAAGAAACTTGTAGAGGACTTGGACAAGAAGGATCAGCTGTTTACCCTCACACGAACACATCACACTTTAACTCCTAGTCTCTTGGTGGTCAAGCCCAGCTGCTCTGACACAGTAAAGCTTGTAGTGATACTGTGAGTTTGAGTGTTATGAGGTATTATATGACATAGGTGACTGTAGTCATAGCGTGGGATGATTAGGAGGAAAATTGAGAATCTAGACTATAATATTGTCGGGGAATGAAAATATTCACCATGTTGATTTTTTTTTTTTAAATCACATTTACGACCAGTTAGATGAGATCATAGCATGATGTGGATGAGTTGAGTGATGATGAGTTTTTATATTTTAATGTCACAATGTCATCACCATGATAGGATGTTTTGGATGATTGATAGGTGAGTATACTTCCTACTTACCCATACTACAGGTTTTTTGAGTCCCACCTTCAATGTAGGTTAAAATATTTTTTTCGTTTTATCATCTGTCGGGTAAAATAAATGCTAAATGAATAGTAAAACTAAACACTTCTCCATAACTTGCTACACAAATTGAGTAATAATGGCACAAACAGTGTGAGATGAGTTATGCACATAATTTTAATACTTCCAGTCATTCATGACATTTGATGATGCATCGTTAAAATACAGCCAAACACAGAGATGATGAATAGTTATGTTTGCTTTTCCTCTTAGCGTGTCCTTGGTTCTTAACCTCCCATCCGTCATTGGATCTCACAGTGGGTCCCCAGTGCAGATTTCAGGTGATGTCTGTCTCTAATGGCTTTAATGGCTTTATCTGAGTCTAGGCCCTGGTGTCAGTGTGTGTTTGTGCTCTGTAAGCGGGGTCCACGCCTGACCTCAGTGTTTGGGTTAGCGGTGTGTGCTGGGGTTGGAGGCAGGGGATGAGGGTTCAGCGTGCTCACACACTGATGTGCTCTGCGGGGTCCGGGGGGACCACAGCTCCGGCTCCTGTTACCGGGGATTTAGTCACGCTCTGCTGATTTATGTGTGTAACGGTAGCGAGGCCCCGGAATCTGAGCACATACTCTCCCTCCACCCCTCTACCCATTCCTACAGTCACCTTACCTTGCTTTTACACACACACTTTTAAAGCATTGCCCCACAATACCATCTCTTTTTATTTATGTCTTTTCACGATATATGGGGGCCCATTTTACTGAGTGGTATTGAATTTATGTAGCAGTACTAGCGATATATAACATGGGGTGATGGGGTCTGACTCGTTGTCTAAATTCATCGCAGTAGCGGTTCAAGGATCCTTCCGAACCGGTTGTATATATTTGAATAATATATAATTTCAAAAGATGCATTATTATTAAATAAATGACACCAGGCCAGTGCAGCATCTATGCCAATAATCCCAAAATATTCCGGTCTATTAATTTGAGTGTTGGTTTTCACTAAGCATATTGACAAGTAAGAATACCACTCACATCATTTACCGTGGCCTAAGTTATATTAATGCACTTCCCTGAGAATCAAACCATTGAATGTAGAGTTGCTAGCACCATTCTCCATTGTTTGAGTATACCATTTTGCAATTGCAAATTTGTACACTTAAGTCAGACTTACATGAAATGTCATTGCAATAGAACATATCAAACGAAGCAGCATCCTCAAACAAATAATACATTTTCATACAATAAGACATTTTCTCAGAACTTACTTCACTTTTCTGAGTCATTTTTGCCAAATAGTTTTTAACCATCTGGTGTCAAGGTCATTTTAGTGGATGTATGAAGTCAGTTTTCTTCAAGTTCACACAGGTGTCATAGCAGAGTAATCACATTTTTAATGCATCACATTAACTATGGATATGTTCCACTAACATTTGACAACCACACTGTAAGTATCCACATACTTTTTGCCTTCTTTGCAAACAATATCTACTGTTTTATCATTTAAAACCTAAAAACCTTTTTGTGAAATATTTTGCTTGAAAAGTGTGCTTGTGCCATTGGGTTTGATATTTTGTTATCTAATGCCATGACATTCGTGCATTTTAAAGGGTGACTAATGTATTCAAATACTGAGCCACTGTACATATTTGGACATGCACCACTAACATGGTTCCCATGAAAAAGGACAACACAAAACACATTTATATTTCCCATACTAGTTTGAAGCTACTGTGCTCAAAATTCAGACCACACAGGAGGGTGAAGAGTTTTTTTTCAAACGTGTGCTGGTTTTGGGTGTCATTTGGAAGGCCGCTGGTTAATTTGTTGTTTCACACTGTGTAATGGAGGTGAGGACAGTCTGGGTAAGAAAAGGACAGCCCTCCTCTTGGATCACTACTGACCCTCTCCGTTCAGGGCACGGAGGACAGATGGAGAACAGAACACCACACACAAAGTCAGCGCTTGATCTGTGAGACCTCCAGTGGATAATTTCACACCTCAAAATGTGTTGGTTTCTTAAATTTTTCTAAAACATTTCAATCAAATCAATCTTAGCAAGCCTGTAAATACGTTTCAAATTCTCCAGTCATGATTATTCTGATATTTTTTGGGGGTGGCCCATTTTCAGTTTGTGAAATTGGATTTCTAGGTAACCAAAAACTTAGCACACCCCAGAGTGTGTCTGAGAACAGGTCACAAATAGCTAGCGAAAACAAAGCTGCAGATTCCACTTTGTTTTATCTCCATCCCACCCACCGTGTGACAGTGGGGCGCTGTAACTTTAGTGTCAGAGCCACTGCAAAATCCGCTTTCCAATCATCATCACACCCACCAGCACTGAGAGCCCGCAAAACTAGCTTTTGCCGTCATTTTGTTGTTGAACAGTTTCTTCTGAGGGCAACTGTGTTCTCTACAAGCACAAGCTGAGAGGAAGTTACTGATTATGTCATAATGGAGACATCCAACTCAGCAATAACATTCCCAATGACATTCATCACAATGAAGAATGCTTTAAAAATCAAAAACTGGTGTGTGAATATTCCAGCAGAATGCTCTGAGATCTCAGAGCAAAGGATATGGACATGTCCCAGTAGATAGTGTTAAGAGACAAATTATGCTGAGCACCAATTGTGCACGGCTTGCTCTTAGGAGCATTCCTATGGATTTGCTCATCTGGTCATGCTCCTCACAGAGTTGGCGAGATTCCCTGATTGGTCTTCAGACGTCCAGATGATGCAGAGTGGGAGGTCGACATCAAATATGCAATGAGAGATATACAACAAGCAAGTCACGCAAAAACTTAAAGAGATTTGTCTTGGTACAACTACGACAGTAAATATTACTACCGCAACGTTAAAGGGTACCCCGACTAGTGTGGCATGTTGGCCTTATAAGATTAACGTGGGCGTCAGCTATAAAAAGGTGATACAAAAACACTCCAAATGTTTTTGTTTTTATTAAAAAAAGACTGAACAGCAGACGTGTTCATCTCGCTGCTGTCAAAACTGGGCTAGCTACAACCTTTACACGTCACTACCCAGAATGCATTGAGACGTAAATAACTATGGCGGCCTACGAGTGAACGGATTTTCGTCTTTTTTTAATAAAAACAAAAACATTTGGAGTGTTTTTGTATCACCTTTTTATAGCTGACGCCCACGTTAATCTTATAAGGCCAACATGCCACACTAGTCGGGGTTCACTTTAAGGTGTTCTGAATGGTATTAGCTGGCCCATGTTTCTATGATATTTTGGTCCCTTTATGGCACACAGTCCTCATTCAGTGTAAGTCCATTGGAAAAATATGCAAGTAAGGTATCTTAGAAAAGTATTAGTATGCCTCAACAAGCTGCAACAATAATGCAAAGTTAAAATGCATTTGCATTTTCGTTTACTCCTTGTTATGCATCCAGTCGTTCAGTGTTGGTATTTTTAACTAAACTAATAAAAATAGTTTTTAGTGATCAAAGTGGTTACACTTTATTTTGATGGTCCACTTTAGACATTCTGCTAACTATTAGTAACTTTGCAACTACATGTCAACTACCAGTCATTGGACGATTAGTACATAAACTGTAGTAGACTGTTAGGTTAGGGTTTGGGTTAGTAGAATAAGTTGACATGTAGTTGCAAAGTTACTTATAGTCAGTAGAATGTTTGTTGGAGTATTTTAATACTAAAATAACACTTATCAAGTTTTGATGATTTGGGGAATTTGCCACCAAGTTTAGCAACTTTCTCATCATGGTTGCTGCAAATGTTATTTTGTGACAAGGAGCTATTTTGGCTATATTTCAAAATACTTGGCGGTCAGTCATTGAACATACTTTATATGTTATATATTGAGTAACAATTTTAGAGTGTTAGTAGAGTATTACTAGACTGGTAGGGTTATGGTTAGAATAAGTTAACAACTTGACATGTAGTTGCAAAGTTTCTTATAGTCAGAATGTCTTTCGGGTGACCATCACAATAAAAAGCAGATATTAAGCAGACAGTCTGCTAATACTCTAATGAGAGTTAGTTGACATGTAGTTGCAAAGATACTTTTAGTCAACAGAATGTTCAAAAGGAACCATCAAAATAGTTTTCTGGCTGCAGTTGCAGTTACATCATCACCAAAAGACAAATAAGTTGAAATTGCTCCATCTGCCCAGACACAATTTGCCGGAAGTCGACAAAAACATAAAAATAAAGACATAAAAGCTGGATGAAGCTTTCTGTGTTTTTATTTCAGCTGTGCAAGAAGAGTTTCAGGCATATTGCATCAACTGCCAGAGAACTGACTGAGGGGAGAAAAAAAAAAAAACTTTTTCCCAGAGACACACCATCTTAAATCAGTAACGCAGGTCACATCACACTATACATCAAAGATGTATGAAATAAAGATGATGAAAGGGTGAAGTGGTAGTTGTTAGGTAGGTTTCTCTGAACCTTTGTACTCCCGAGGGAGTCAGAAGCACTGGGGTTTCAGAGATGACCCAAAAGGGCGAGAGGACAGTGTAATTCAGTCACAGCTTATTGAATACACCAAAGTCCTTAAAATACTGGGCAAAGAGCAGCCTAGATAGGTGGGAAAAGATTGAGCTGGCCAAACTGGCCTGCAAGATTGCCTATTGCTTTGTGCCAATTTGAATTTTGTGGGCGTATTTGCATCATTAATTCATTAGCATGGTTCCTTTAGCAAACCAGGTGCTTAAGTAACTACCATATTTCATTGTTAGTGATTTCATTCCCGTCAGAGTGTTTGGCGCATTGTCAAGCCCATGTTCGGACTGTGCTATGTTTTGGTAGAGGGCCGAATGGAAGGGGCTGGTTTCTTAGGCTGGGTTTCAAAGAGGAGCACAGAAACCTGTAAAAACAAACAGAGGTCATGGTGAGGTCAGTTTGGGAACCCCGACCCTCTTTGAGGGTCAGCTCCTCTTCACACAGACCCCCGTGCCGGCCCTTCATAGGCTATCAAATGGTCTCAGAGAGTCTCACAAGGTCAAATCCATAGTAACATTTCACTAATGTGATATGGTCTAAAAATATGTGTAAAAATGACACTGCAGTCAAAAAAAGCCTGGACATACTTGACAGATTTTTTTCTGTTCACGTGATTTAAAAATTTTTTTTGATCATTTTAAAGGCTTATGATTAGTGTTTGAAATTAGTTTTTCAGACAAATGTAAATTGTGCTTCAGTATGAATTTCTTAAAATGTAATATATATATTTCTTTTAAATAAAAAAATTAAAAATCTATAAGATATCCCAAAGATGATTAATTAAAATTTCTGTTTAATTTAATTTTATGCACAATTAAATCTATAGGACATGCTGAAGAAAAAAAAAAACTTGAAAAGACGTCACATGATACTAAGCACTAATCCTGTGAATACACAGGTCACGCACCCATAAATGTAAGCTCTGGGAATGTCTTATTTTTAGAGATGCATTGTCAAATCTGACAGTTTATTAGGTATAAATTATAATCTGCATTTTGCAGGTCAGTCTGCCTAACGTCTAAATGAACCTTATTATTATGGTCGAAAGACTTGGGTTACATGATGAATGACACAATGATCAGATCACTTTACCTCTAACAGATGAGCAAGGGTGACCCCTAAGTGAGCCGAGAGAGAGACCAGAGATGACTGAGCCACATTTGAGACAAAATCCTGATGTATCGTTATTGTTGACGTGTCAAACTTTTGACCAAAGGAAAGGACTAATATCTAATGTCAGGTAGGTAATACTGGATTAAGATCCCAGTAAAATTCACTATTCTTGTAATGTCAGATCAATGGACAAACTTTTAGGCAAATCTCAAATTGTACATTCTATTTAAAGCTGCAGTCCGTAGCATTTTTGGGTTAAAAATTATCCAAAATAAATACAAGTACATATCCAGCAGTGTTCAAAACTATCTGCTTGCCTTAGCTCGGTTCAAAACGGTAAGCTTGTAATAATGTTTTTAACTCCAGTGGTACTGGTGGATTTCCGCGGGAGATTCGAGCATGTCTTTGCGTCATTACGTCACATCTGTACACATAAAGAAGGAGTCTCGGCTAGTAGGCTATATTGCGTGTGAGGATGTTGGAGGTGGAGATTTATAGCCTTTTCTCACAGCATTTGATATAATTAAACTTATCAATTTGATGGCGGATCCAGAAAGGTTCAAACGACAATCACCAGTGACAACTAGAGATTCACCCGTTGTAAAATGCAAAAGACTTTGGACTTCGGAGTGGCTACAGAAAAAAAGAGACTGCAACCGGGCCCATGCGAAAACAAGGATAATATCGGAAGGGCATTAAATGTAGTCACGCAATGCTGATGTTGTTAACATTAACAATTTGAGTACAAAGTATAATTTGCACGGTTTTACGTGATATGATAAGCGATTGTTAGATTTAATCAGCGCAATTTAAATTACTGCAATGGGTTTTACCCTTAGTTGGTCAGAACAAAAGTGGATGTTTCTTACTTGTTCAGATGACATTTTCCAGTGAAAATTCTTATGTTGGTCATACTTCCAAAAAGAATAATCTGTGATTCTGAATGACAGTATCCACTCCGGCGCAGTGACTGACAGCCGCACATTCTCCTCAAAACATCGTGTTCATCCGCGCTGTGCCGTGTCGAGGCACAACTCATGTAAAGTTCCGCGAATAACTGCAATTGCAGATTTCGAACAAAGATGGCGACAAAGAGGAAAAACTGCGGACTGCAGCTTTAAACAATAGAGTGTGACCATTAATTGTGGATCGTCATTGTGTTATTTTCACAATTAAAAATATATTTATAGAATATTTTAATATATTACTTTCTTTAATTTTTATATTTAAAATAATTTAACATATTGTCACATTACAGTGAGGAGAATTACATTTCTTTGCAGCAGGCTACTAAAAATGGTGGGAATAAGTTTAATTGTCATGAAAAATCATAATGCAAAACAATAAATGTTTGTTTGATGATCCATCTATCTATCTATTAACTGTTTGATTGCTATTGATGGTGATTTTTATATTGTGACACTCAATTAAACTAAAAATGCTTACTCCAACTAACAACATTTAATCAAATGAATACACTGAGATACTGAAAGCATTTGTTGGGTTTAAAACAAAGCTGAAGAAGTTGTGCGAGCATTCAGAAACAGCAGAAGCGCTTGCCTGCCATTACAAAGTGTTGATCTTTCGTGTGATTCATGCCCTGTAACCAATGGAGGAAAAGTTAGCCCTCCGACGGGCAAGGGCGCATTTTTCTCAGCAGATTAGCTCTCTTTGATTTATTGGGATTTACCTCAGAAAGAGAAAACAGCTGGCAGAGGGACAAATACCAGTGCTGGCAACGCATAAATCCAGTTGAAGAAACCCTGGCTCATTTGTTAAAAAGTAAAGATTTCTGCAACACTCACTATTTACTCACTTCCACTGACTCCAATGGCACTACACATCACTCGATTATACATCATAGACAATAAAAAAAATAATCTTTATATTTATATCTGGATTTCTTTTCTCACAATAAATATTGGTTCCCATGTTACAATAGTCTACAAGTGAAGTCAGAAACGTATTAGTTCACTCAAAAATGAAAATTTTGTCATCATTTACTCACCCTCATGTCATTCTAAACCTATAAGACTTTGGTTAATCCTCAAAACACAAATTAAGATAAAACCTGAGAGCTTTCTGCCCATCCATTGAAAGTTCAGGGTCATAAAGGCGTCGTAAAATGAACAGATTCCTCTCAGGTTTCATTAAAAATAAAGATAGAATTTTCATTTTTGGGTGAACTATCCATTTAAGGACAACAGAAGAAATTCAAATCATTTACGGCTCTCTGGAATACTTGATTCTGATTTGTCAATCATAGTGTGAGGAAGAGGCAGAGTCGTGCAGATCCATTTGCAGTGATTTTATTTAACAGAGAAGCACACAGAGCAAACTCAGTGAATAACAGGGGAAAAGGGCAGTCCAAACTCAGAAACGATACCAGGCAGAGGTCGGGGCAGGCAGCAGACACACGGAGACCAGGGAGGCAGGCTAGAGTCGAGAAACCAGGGAAATCCAGGGAACGTAGAATACACAGAAGAGTTTTAATGTGGCAGATGCAAGACCTCGCACTGAGCATAGAGAGAGAGCAGCTTACATAGAGGGGAGAAGTGGCTGCACCTGTGCAGGTGATTAGGAGAGAGGTTCAGTCAGACAACGGGACAGATGGGATATGTAGTTCAATATTCAGGAGAGGGAGTTCTTCGATGACCAGAGCGAGACACTGATGAGTGATCTATGACAGAGCCCCCCTCCTGCGAGCGGCTCCCGAAGCGAGAACCAGTGCTCCGACGGGGTCTCCCACGGGGTCTAGGGGCTGGCCTCTCCGGATGGTTCTGATGGAAAGTGGTGATGAAAGCAGGATCCAGGATGTCCTGAGAAGTTACCCAGGATCTCTCCTCAGGACCAAACCCCTCCCAGTCAATGAGATACTGCAGCACCCTGCCTCTGCGTCTGGAATCGAGAATCTCCTTCACCTGGTAAGCCCCCTCGTCCTCCAAGATGATGGGAGGAGAACTCTCCGCCGTGGTCTCCTCCTGGCTCTCCTCTCTCCTCGGAGCAACTGCAGGTTTAAGCAAAGACATGTGAAAGGTAGGGGAAATGCGGTAAGAAGATGGTAAGGCTAACCGGAATGACACTGGAGTAATCTGTCTGAGGATCTTGAAGGGACCCACGAATCTGGGGCTTAACTTTTTACTGGGGAGCCGGAGACGTAAATCTCTTGTCGACAGCCAGACCCATTGACCGGGCGTGTACCTGGGACCCCCTCTCCTGTGACGATCCGCCTGTACCTTGACTCTGCGCACGGCCCGCTGAAGGTGGACATGAGCGTTGTTCCACGTCTCCTCGCTCCTCTGTAACCAGGCGTCAACTGTGGGAAGATCAGAGGGCTCACCTGACCAGGGAAATAATGGAGGCTGGAAACCTAACACACACTGGAAAGGAGTAAGACCAGTCGAGGGCTTGCGCAGGGAATTCTGGGCGTACTCAGCCCAGACGAAGAAGCGACTCCAGTCCTGCTGGTTTTGGTGGCAGTAGGTGCGTAGAAAGCGTGTGAGCTCCTGATTCAACCTCTCCACCTGTCCGTTGGCCTGGGGATGATAGCCAGAAGTCAAACTGACGTTGATGTTGAGTTGTTCACACAATGACCGCCAAACCCGGGAGGTAAATTGGGGACCTCTGTCAGAGACGATGTCCTCTGGTAAACCGTACAAGCGAAAAACATGTTGTAGCAGGGCCTCAGCTGTCTGTAACGCTGTGGGTAACCCGACCAAGGGAATAAACCTGCAGGCCTTCGAGAAACGGTCGACCACTGAGAGAATGGTAGTGTAACCCTGGCTGGGAGACAGATCAGTAACAAAGTCGACCGCGATGTGGGACCATGGTCGCCGTGGTATGGGCAGGGGCTGAAGAAGACCAGCTGGCTTCAGATGAGAGGATTTGGCGATATTACATGTGGAACATTGCTGAACGAAGGAAATCACATCAGCCTGGAGCGAAGGCCACCAAAAGCGGTTGGAGACTAGATGTGTGGTCGCAGAAATCCCTGGGTGTCCAGAACTGGGAAGGTTATGTACCCATTGTAAGACTCGGGTGCGGAGGCATTGTGGTACAAAGGTGAGATTGGAAGGACACTCGACAGGCGGTGGACTCTCCCTAAGAGCAGCGGAGATCTCGGTCATTATGTCCCACTGAACAGGGGCGACAATGAGAGACGAAGGCAGGATGGGCTCGGATGTTGGAGGAACAGGTGAGTTATCGAACTGGCGGGACAGGGCGTCTGCTTTACCATTCTTAGAGCCAGGACGGTAGGTTATCTTGAAATCAAACCTGGAGAAAAAGAGGGACCATCTGGCTTGTCTGGAATTTAGACGTTTGGCTGATCTGATGTATTCCAGATTACGATGGTCCTTGAGCACGGTGAACGGCAGACGAGCTCCCTCTAGCCAGTGTCGCCACTCTTCTAGTGCTGCCTTCATGGCCAGAAGTTCCCTGTCGCCCACGTCGTAATTTCGTTCAGCAGAGGAGAGCTTTCGGGAATAATAGGCACAGGGAAACATCTTAGCAGGGTCTCCATGCCGCTGAGAAAGAAAGGCACCGATGCCCGTGCTGGAGGCGTCCACTTCCACAAAGAACTCACGCTCGGAATCAGGATGAGACAAACGTGGATTATTTGATGGTGTACTCACGATGGTTGATGGCTGAACTGGGGGTGCCGCGGGTTGAACAGGATCGGCGGTTTGTGTCGTGAGGGCCCGCATGGATTTCACCAACTCCTCGGTAAGTGTGGTTAGCTTCTCCAGCTGTTGTTGATGAACGATCAGAACAGACGCTTGATTGGAGACATCAGAAGTTAGTTGTTGCAAGACTGCTGGATCCTGTTGTGGCGAGGTCTTCTGTGAGGAAGAGGCAGAGTCGTGCAGATCCATTTGCAGTGATTTTATTTAACAGAGAAGCACACAGAGCAAACTCAGTGAATAACAGGGGAAAAGGGCAGTCCAAACTCAGAAACGATACCAGGCAGAGGTCGGGGCAGGCAGCAGACACACGGAGACCAGGGAGACAGGCTAGAGTCGAGAAACCAGGGAAATCCAGGGAACGTAGAATACACAGAAGAGTTTTAATGTGGCAGATGCAAGACCTCGCACTGAGCATAGAGAGAGAGCAGCTTACATAGAGGGGAGAAGTGGCTGCACCTGTGCAGGTGATTAGGAGAGAGGTTCAGTCAGACAACGGGACAGATGGGATATGTAGTTCAATATTCAGGAGAGGGAGTTCTTCGATGACCAGAGCGAGACACTGATGAGTGATCTATGACACATAGCATGAGGTCGACTATTTTATTATAATGACATGATTTTCTACAACTGTGCCTGTTTCATGACGTTTCACTAATTCTCACAAAATAAAATCACTTCAACTTTTTCTTGTTTATTTGTTTGCTTGTTTAGTAGTTTACAATTGATGGCATAATGAAGCCATGTTGGGGTCCAGATCACCCCGTTCGGATTTGTAAAAAAAAAAGTCAATAATGACCATCCCTTACATATTTTCTTGAAATTTGAATATTAAATTAAATGAATTTATCTTTTATGTCCCTGCTGAATTTCTGGATCGTACAGAAGTCTCTCTATGGACCGGCTGTATTAAAGGCATCTGGGGCTCTGCTAGGTGAGCCGGTGCAGTGTGTGCAATGATGTTGCATAGCTGATGTCTGACAGATGTGTTCGCTCATTTCATATTCTGCCTCTCTCTCTCTCTCTCTCTCTCTCTCTCTCTCTCTCTCTCTCTCTCTCTCTCTCTCTCTCTCTCTCTCTCTCTCTCTCTCTCTCTCTCTCTCTCTCTCTCTCTCTCTCTCTCTCTCTCTCTCTCTCTCTCTCTCTCTCTTTCTGTCTTAGCTCTGTCTGCCCTCCGTTTCCTTCCCTAATCATTCCACACCTTGCACGGACCGGAAACCTTCTATGCCTGTAGAGGGTGGGCTGCTCTTGACGCATATGTCAAAATGAGTGGGTCGTGACCCCATGGCAGGCAGCATTTCCTGTTGCTGTAAAAGAGGCCTAGCGGGAGCAGTAGAGATCAGAGTGGGCCCAGCATCACATCCGGAACTGGATGGGCTGCAGCCGTCCAAACTAATACATCAGCTCAACAGTAGCGACTCACAGAACCTGCGGTGGAAAAATGGGGATGGAAAGTTTTTCTTGTACAGTGGAATTCTTGGAATCAGAGTATATGCTAGTACGACTACATTTAAATAGTGTGCATATTTCAGATGTTTGTGACTTCTTCTAATAAAATGTCATGTTTATTCATTTTAGTCAAATGACGTCTAATAAAAATAACATTCAAGTCAAGTCAATACATTTTATATTTTATTTTAAGTGTGTTGATAAAAACATGTGAAGGTGTTTTGTAAAAACCTGAGCTGCTGAAATGACTATAATGAGTACATCATTGTAATACAATGTTGTTTTAAAGGTTGTGCTCTGTTGTTCTATTTTGGTTTCGTTTTTACTGTTTGCTAGTTTCTCGTTTTCCTGTGTTTTCTAGTTCCCTTGTTTGTTAAAGGTGAACTAAGTAACTTTTTTACCTTAACCGAACAGCTTTGGAGTCATTGTAATGTTTATATTACTGATTTCGTGTTGAATGGTGGTCGTCTCGCACCCCCCTGGTGCCTGTAAGCCGCAAAAACCACCCTTGCAACTTTGGGCCGGCCTCAGTGTTAGGAAGTATCGTGTGATATCAGGCCTCGCGAGGTAACGAATTGCTTTACGGCAAAAAACAGATCTGATCAAATTCTGATAAAATGAGCATCAAACAGAAATAACCCGGCGGCGTATACATGTGGTGTTCGAGGCGCACATACAATACAGACTGCCGACAGTTAAACAAAAAGGGGCCATACCTTATTTCCACTCATTACAGCGTCCATCCTACTGAACAGGTACCGGTGTACAGGGGGAGGGGATCCGGCCGTGAGTGCGAGCCATCTCTGCGTGAGTGCTATTCATGACAGTACAAGTGCTCCACAGCGACTCTAGGGGTCGCTGTTTGACTAAAACGGAATTCCTACCTAGTGCTGCTTTAATTAGTTTCCACACACCTGTTTCTGTTCTACTCATCATCTACTCATCGCAGAATCATTCCAGGGCACTGAATGTTCGCTCCCTAAAAAGTCCCACAATGCACCGTGAAAACCAGGGTGCATCGATGCTGACTATGCTCCCTTAACGGAAGTTCTGAAGCGCGAAACTTAAATCACGTGAGCCAACTCACTGCACATAACAGCTCTGCTGTTCTTCATAAATACCAGTAATGATGTTGTACAATGAGGACGTTGTCACGAGTCATTAGTGTCCAAATGTGTAGTACTAGTGAGCCAGCGTCCTTTACTGTCCTTATCAGTGCCTGAATTCGTGAACACGATATACTGATTTACGAGCTCAGGAGCTATAGTAACTGATATAGTAATCTATATCAGTTACTATAGTAATCTGAGACACCCTTAGATTCCTCAGTCTCTTTGTCCGGTATTGTTTAAATGTTAAGGTGTAGTTGTGATTTTGATACTCCTGCGTGTTCCGCTTGCTTATTAAAAGACTTGCTTTAAGAGCTTCTGTAACCACAACCATAATAAAAAAAAACCATTTGTTAATAAATATTGTTGTCAGTAATTTTGCTGAGGGCTTTTTTTTTATATAAAGTAAGCATCCACCTAGCAACCACACTGCAAAAACAAGTTTCATTTGTTCTTACTCAACTGGCAGATATTTTTTCTTGTTTTAAACAAACTAATTTGTCAGAAAATAAGACTTCTTCTAAATGAAAATCTATGTCATTTAGCATCTCAAGTAAATGTATCTTGATTTAAGAATGTTAAGATATTTGTACTGGAAAACAAGAGAAAAATACTGAGGAAGAACTTTTTTTTGCAGTGCAATCAGAATTTCCTAAGAACCATACTGCAACATGCTAAAAAAATAATTCAGAATAACTCTTGCAACTTTTGCATGGAGAAGCACCACTCATTTTTTCTCATAAATGGCCATTTTAAATGAATTTGTATGATGTCATTTGTACGGAACCTTACGATTTAACGTAAGGAAATTCATATGAATTAGCCACCAATTCGCCAAAACGTAAAATGAGTGTGTCTTGTTTTCTTCAGAAAACAGAAAACGGTGAGAATTGGACCCTAAGCTAAAGTGTGACCAAATTATTTTATTATTTGATCGATATAAAATTATATAAAAAAGGGCATCGTAAAAGCCCAGGTGTAATTTGGAGCTGGAGTTAGTGAGTTCCCTGACCTGGCTGTGGTATTTCTGATGCCTGTCAGTCGTTGATTTAAGATTATTTTTAAATCAGCAGTTCTGGAGGTGCAGGGCAGGGATGGGGTATCAGCACGGCCCCAGAGGTCTTATAAATTTGTGCAGTTTACTGGGTGAAAGCAGCCCTCTACTCCCTCTGCAGTCCAGCTAGTAATCCCAGTACTTCCTCTAGCCCTCTCTTCTGCTCTCCGCTCCCCAGCCCAAGTCCTAATTCATTTTCTGTAACTAACAGCCGTTGTTTCCCGATTGTCACGCTCCCATCCCTTGCTGAAGGAATGTAAGTGTGTGTATGTGTGTGAGGTTTTGTTTTTGACCTTGGCTGTGTGAGTGCGTGATGACTCTTTGCATTGTTCTGTGTGTGAGGGGCTTTTTGGAGTAATTACTCCCCGGAGAGAGAGAGCGAGGGATTGGTTCATGTACTCCTCTTGACATGACCAGCACAGAGCCATTAAAATTACAGGGAAGTATGTGCCAGCAGATCTGGATATGTCATTATTTTAAACACCTCCTCTGAAACCCCCAGCTGCATACTTTCCTTCCATATATACATCGTCTATAACATGGCACAGGTAGAAGAGTGTTATGACTTCAGTCATGAATAGGTTTTGTTTCTCCACCATTTTTTTCCAATTACAATGGATTGTTGTAGCTTTTACTCTATCTATGGTTTTGAAACCATCTATGATCCTGTTTTTACACTGAAATATTTCACAAGTGGTCCAAAACATTGAGCAATTGGATTATTTAAACCATTCACTATGGTCTGCCTGGTAAACCATTCACATAAACAAAAAGGTTCCAATAGTTTTTTTTTGCAGTGATGCCATAGAAGAACCACTTCTGTTTCCCCAAAGAACCTTTCTGTGAAAGAACCTTCCTTAGTGTGAAAAATATTTTATTAATCTGAAGAACCTTTTTCCACTATCAAAAAAAACATTTTGTGCAATGGAAAGATTCCATAGATGTTAAAGGTTCTTGATGGAACTGTCAATGCCAATAAAGAACCTTTATTTTAGTGTATTCAAATGTAGAAAACGCATGTGACCATATTTAGCCCTATGCTGGTCAGCATCCATCGGTGTGGTGGGAATTAGTCTTTACATTTGTAGTGTAGACACAAGTTCTTTGCAGTGTGTACCATACAACAGAGAAGAACCCCCTATACCCACCAGTCCATTTAGATGTATAGATTTAAAAAAGTAGGGATGCACCGATATGAACATTTTGGCCAATACCGATAACCGATAATTCTTTCTATTTGAAAGCCGATAACCGATATATTGGTTGATAAATCTTAATCCAAATTTTTATATAATTTTTGAGAGCCTGATTACTGCGCTGCACGTGTTGCACTGAATTGTATTTTCCTTTTTTTAAGTGATTACAATCATATTTCAAGCAATTCAAAACCATCATGGCGAACAGTGCGCATCTGAAGTGTCTCAGCTGAAGGAAATAATCCATTATTTATTGGCTTTAATATATCGACCAAAATTTCTTATTTCGATAACGATAACATTAAAAATGAACATATATCGGCCGATACCAATATGGTGGCAGATATATCGTGCATCCCTTGAAATAAAGTGTAACCGAAAAATGTGATCTGATGGAAAGTAAACATTTGTAATCCGATACATATGTATTTACAGAACCATTATCCATTAAAGGTGCCCTAGAATGTTTTTTTTTATTATGTTATAATGTTTCCTGGGTTGCCCTTATAATGTTAGTATGTTTTTTAGATCAAAAATAGTCATAATTTAGAAATAAAAGGCATTTTTCCTAGCCTGCTTTTAGCCTCTGATTTGAACACTCTGTTTGAAGGGGCGTGTCTGCTGTGTGTAACCGGCCTCTGCTGTGATTGGCTGACATGCTTGCATATGAAATAGCTATGTATTACATGTGAAACTCTCTCGAATAATTTTACTACAGCTAGTATACATTTTAACTATTACAGCTATCGAGATTAACGAATCGTGAGATGTTTTTAAAGTATTTAGATCTATTCAAATCACATACAATGTTGCTGTGATGAGCATTGAGCAAGCAGATGACAGTCTGTTGATCGCGAGAATGAAGATCTTATCACTGCAACGCAGTTTCTGCACTCTCTCTAATGCTTTCACCAATGCAAACACGATCATGTAAATACAGTAAGAGCTTCGTTGTGCAGTGTAACGTGCGTCATTGAATTCATAACGAGTTTGGCAAGTGTCCAGATAAACTCGCGCTGTGGAAAGATTGTTCTTTGACCGCTTTCTGTATTTAATTTATTTGCATCCTACTAAAAGAAATGATGTGAAGTTGATATTTTAGTCACTGGCTTGACTTACTGATGCATAAACAGTATTGAACGATTTTGAGAGAAAGATTACCTGTCTGAACTTGAACAATTAGGCTACACATCAGAAAGTGTTGCTTGGTAGCTCGATCCGAGGCCAGCTCTGTATTGGCCCAAGTTGAGGAAACAGTCGGTGAAATGTTTGGAAATTTCCAGAGAAAATAAAATTAACCCATTGTTTCTTCAGAGGCTCGGATGAAGGAACTAAAAAATACTTTTGTGTTCATGTGTACATCCAAACACTGAGCAACTGCTATGCTTTGGCTGCGCAGTTCCGCCTGGCATTGAACATGGGCTGGCAAAGCCTGGCATATGCAAATTCTTGGAGTCGTACATATTAATGATCCCGACTGTTGCGTCACAGTCGGTGTTATGTGGAGATTCGCCTATTTTTCAGGGGTGTTTTTCAAAAACGAGATTTAAGTAAGAAGGAGAAAACAATGGTGTTTGAGACTCACTGTATGTCATGTCCATGTACTGAACTCTTGTTATTTAACTATGCCAAAATAAATTCAATTTCACATTCTAGGGCACCTTTAACTTGTTATACTACACACAATTTCAGAAGGGTTTCCCCATTTATAATCATCTTATGTTTCACTAGTTCATTTTAAAATGCCCTGCAGCATAAGAGATTTATTTTTAAAAAGTACAAAAAAATTCATGTAGTTTCTTAATTAATATGAGATAAAAGCAGCATTAAAACAGCCCAAAATGCTTTTTAAAATAGATTTACATGCACTAGTCACAGCACAGGAAAAGTCAACTTGCCAAAATGATTATCATGTTGGCTTCTCATATACAGACTTCCCAAAACATCTTTAGTGTGCTTGCTGTATGCAGTGATAGAGTGATGTAGTGCATGATGTATGAATCCATGAAATCAGAGACCCTACACTTGATGATATCTATTCACAAGTGGTGATAGAAGATGTATTTGAGATGCATGTGACTACCAGGTGTAAACAGTGATATGTCTCAGCCGACCACTTGTGAGTGGATCACCCGAGACGGTATACCAATCGTCCCCTTGGAATTATAAGGTTCTACCTGACATTTTTGTCAAAATTGAGTTATTCACATATTCTTATTCTGTGACAACTTATTTACATTATGTGATGTTTTTTTTTTTAATTGTGTCCATTGTGGGACTTTTTATTGAAAAAACAAAAAGGTTCTATCTAGAAAATCGAACTCTAACTTGGCTCTATAAGGTTCTATCTGCGTGAGCCAATCAGCACTTCGAATGCACAGAAGAGGACCAATCAGAATCAACTTTATATGTCATGTCGCAGGCTTTTTCCTTGAAGACAAAAAGAAACCCCATAAAGGCATAATGCTATACATTTACAGTAAATTAAATATTCACTAAATTGTGTAGTGTTATGAAGTGGCTTCAATTTGACCATTTTCTTTATAGTGTATTGGTTATTATTATTAATTATCAATGAGGTTATTATTAATAACTATTATTATTATAGTTATTATTATCTGAATTATACAAATATGCAGTGGGTAAATTGAATATTTTAAAAAAAACATTTAACATGCAAGTGTGTGTGTGTGTGCGCGAGTGTGTGAAAATGTGTGTGTGTGCGAAAGTGTGTGTGTGACTGTGTGTGCGAGTGTGTGAAAGTATGTGTGTGTGTGTGTGTGTGTGTGTGTGTGTGTGTGTGTGTGTGTGTGTGTGTGTGTGTGTGTGTGTGTGTGTGTGTGTGTGAAAGT